>NW_024580660.1:682009-892802 GCF_017639235.1 Corvus kubaryi
AGAGGAGAGGAGAGGAGAGGAGAGGAGAGGAGAGGAGAGGAGAGGAGGAATTTCAATGGTACTTACAGGTACTGGCCAATTCCCTGTCACTCCTGCCTCAGACCTGCTTTTACTGCTGCTTGCCTGCCCATCTGCTTGAGAGCACTACACACTCAAGCACTCGTACCCCTTCTGCCCATGTCATGAGGCAGAAAGGAAGGTCTTTCTCTACGATAGATACTGTTGTTTGCATGCTTTTAGCTCTGGAAGAGAAACTGTGTATTTAGAAGGGTGACTGGAATTATACTAATAGATATGGCTTATCCAGTCTCTTAAATAGCAAAAATGCATTTTTCTGAACATTGATACGTTTTTTCCCCAAAAGATGATGGAATCCTTTTTGTTAACGCAACTGCAGCTGCAGAAAACCCTGTTGGCCTTTAGAATTTCTGCACAATTCTGAAATCTCTTTTCTTGTCACTCTGCCACAGCAACATTCCATTGAGCAGATATTCACTTTATAGTCTCTTTTGCAACAGACATTCATTTACATCTATTTTACATGAACTAAATTTGGCATTGACTGTAGTAGACCAGATGCTTAAATGATACAAGAGCTGACTGTGGCGCTCATCTTTATTAAATGCTCTGACTTGAGCTGTATAGATTTCTAAACATTTGCATATGTGCTGGTGAGATCAGAACTTTTTCCACATGAATTTAATTTTTCCTCATCCAGGTCAGGTCACTGACTTTGATGTTGGTTTTAGATTCTCTTTATATAGTTCAAACTAAACATTCCCATGGAGAAGTATCAATTCAATCCACACACTGGTATTTCAGGTACAAGCAGGAAGGGTGTAGGGGGTTTGTTTGGTTGAGTTTTAAAGCTCTTCTCAGGCCACTTGCCCTCATTTCTCTCTTTCAAGGCTGTTGCATATGATGCTATGTATAAAAGCTGGACTTTATCAGTAGGTAAGTGAGGCTTTTCTCATTGAGAGCTTTCTTTCGATGAAATAATATAATAAGCATTTTCTTGCATTTTTTTCCTTGATTTTTCACTTATCTACTTGGATACTGAGATCCATGTGCCAATCCTGTACCACAGACACACAAATGGTAACAGCACAATAAACTAGCACCTCAAACCACAACTACCATCACACTGATCACATCCGAGTTAACACAAGGAGCACTGTGGAGGCTGGTGGGCCTGCTGGACAAGGAACGAAAGGAGTCCTACGGTGGGATAAGTCCTAGGTTCCTTTCCAGCTTATGGTGACTGAAAAGCTTCCCCCAGAATGCTCTGTTCTGTTATGTTAATGTACCCCAGTTCTGCTCCCCTGGTTGGCTTGGTTGGCCGCCACAACCCTTGTTACCTGATACCCCCTCAGAGTTTCTCTACTGGTTCCCTTACCCTGGACCCCCCATTGCTCTCCCCCGGGACCTCTCTGAAACCTTGCACGAGTGCGGATGCATTAAAGCTCTCCTGTAAAACCCTACATGGAAACTCTTCTTGTTCATTCATCGATGGACTGTTTTAGCTAGCTATCCAGTGTGTGTGTGCAATGTGCTGGCTGCACCAAGAGGCTTTCTTGGAGGCACTTTTGGGAAGGTGGTGGCATGATACCAGACAACAGAAATGCAACAGAGCACACTCTGGGGAGAGAGCCAGAGTTCTGTTATATATGTCCTTGTGCTCCCTCACCCGCATGGTTGTTTGTGCCATGAAACCAAACCCCTGTACTCTAAGCTTCTAGCTTCTGCCTGAAATAAGATATTGATGTTCTTATCTCTTCATTTACTGCTTCCCCTAATAGTTTCACTCTCATTTTTGATTCAGTGCATTAACTCCTAGGTTGGATTTCTTATTCAATAATCCAAGTATTAAACGCACATAGAGATTTTCTGGCTTTGATCCTTTTCATTGAAATGCAAACCATGTCTTTATTATGTCTTTAAACACCTTGAAATAGAACAGCTTACCTAAAAAGCACTTCTTTTGCACCTCCTCCTTAGTGAAAGACCTTGACCCAGTCAATACATCATAACTTATCAGTGTCAGAAAACTCTTCCCTGTGTTTTGGAATCATGGTCATGGTCTGACAGATACTTGGCACTGTCTTGGTCTGGCCAATCAATCACCTCACCACCTGATTTGTCATCAAGTAGAAAATATGACATGCCAGGGAGTCATGGAGAACTTCTATGTGCAAGGGCAGATCCAGTTACAGTGCCTATCAACAGGGACAGATCATTCCCATGTCCAAATCACCCCAGCTCCTGCCACCAGGCAAGGATGCCAACCAGCAGGACATCACCACAGCTGGTTTTGTTCCTCCATGGTGCCAGAGGATGTGGCAGGGCCTGTGAGAAGCTGCTTGGTGCCAGATGTCAGCAGGTATCACCCCTCATGCAGATGATGTCCAACTCCCCTTCCAGGGGCACACAGATGCAGTAAAGCAGTAAGACCTTACCCATAAATATCTTTCATTAACAGCACAGAGACTTTTAATGCTGATCACCCTCCTTCCACTCATATACAGACAGCTCACAGTGAAGCAGAACACGTCAAGTTTTGCTCACAAGTGCTGCTACAGCTACAACTGGCAGTGTAGGAAATCACCAAATTCTTTCAGCCCATCTCTGCGCTTTGCCATCTCCGGGCTCTTCCCCTTTGAGATCTGTCTATTAAATAACTGTATATGGAATCAGTCATTAAAAAATTCTGGCATTATTACACCTTGAATGCTCAGGAATCTTCTTACTTTCAAGCTGCTTTATTCTTTATAATTTTGTATCATTTGCTCTTGTAACTACAGTGTCCTTTACACTTTTCTTCTTCTCCCTTGATGTTTATCTCTCACTGATTTGTACATGGTACAAACAACTCTTCATAAGCTTCATACTGTTGTGCTAAAAAAAGCAACTCTCTTTAATCCATTTTTATCAGATAGATTCTGTATTTCTGCCCACACCCTCATAGTCATCTCTGAACACATTCCCCATTTTAAATCATCTTTCTGGAACAAACATGACAGAACTACATACAGTATCTTCAATGAGATCTTACATGAATTTTTGTACAATATTAAAGCTTCTTTGCTTCTAGTAAAAGTATCTCACCTTTCACTGAGCTAGTTCACAGTAGCAGCTCACTCTTACCTAAAGCAGTAGACCAACCCCACCTCACTTTCTATGTTACTTCAAAATTAGAAGCCCCAGCTCTATAGAAAAAATCCCTGTAATCAGCTTCTAAGAGTTGTTAGGCTATTACAGTATTTAAAGTCAATGATTACATTAATCCACACAATCATATAATTCTTCCTGGAGGAGAATTCAGGGTGAAAGTCCTCCCAAACCCCCCATAAGTCCTATGTTAATGAGGCCTTTTTGGCATTTTGAATGGTGACCTACCATGCTATCCACTAGCTTTCACAGTGAGTTCTCAGTACTACCCTCTACTTGAGTAACATCACCTTGCAACAGACCCCAAGCTATCCTGACTAATTCACCACAAAGGCTTCTGCTGAATTCCAAAACTTGTATGAGGCCCACAGTGGCTTTGGCCCAGTAAACATTGCTGAAATAAGCACTATTCATTCTGGCGCACAGGAGCATCAACATTCCCAGGAAGCACTTTGCATTTAGAGACTGCTTCAGTAATTTCACAGAACTCAACACACTTTGCTTCCTGGTCATTCCAAAAGCTGCAATAAAGAATTTGACCCAACAAGAGCTGTTCACAGGGTAAGAATGTCAGAAATCAGGATGCCTGTGAAACCTGCTGGGAACCAACCAGGCTGCTACAATATAAGCAGCAGATACTGAGCATGTACGTTTCTTGACTGCCAAGTTCCCAAGTTGTTATTCAAGGCAGCCACAAACGTACCTCCGAACCAAGGCAACACGCTTTTCTGTTGCAAGTACCTGCCTCAGTCCAGGAGCAACTCAAGCTTTTCCAATGAAGTGCTCTGTATTTGTTTATTTTAGCAGAAGTTGCAATAATGAGGGAGCCTATTGAGTACAAAGTTTTGTTCCTACAGCATCGTTTGTCGATAGAGATTGCTTTTTAACATTACTGTCATGCTGCTGATAGACAACAGAAGTCTACTGTTCTTTTTCAATTCCATATAGAGTTCACCACCAACAAAAAGTGCTGCTATCAAAAATCAATCTTTCCAATTCATGTGTATCGGCATGCAGTAATATCTAAGTAAATTTCAAGGCAAAAATCTCTTCACAGAGAAACTGAATAAATTTTCTATTATTTGGAATTTATAATCTACAATAAACACAGCTACTAACACATAAAATCATGATAATGGGTGACTAAGCAAAACAGGTATTGAAAAAACAGGAGGAAAAAGGGGTAGTTCAACTTCAAAGTTCCAGATGAGGAGAAGGGTGATGTACTCAACAACTTTTTTGTCTCATTCTTCAATGGCACCCCTCTGTTCCCACACCTTTCAAGTGGATGGACAGCAGGATGGGGACTAGGGGAGCAAAGTGCTTGCCACTCTAAGTAAAGATCAGGTACAGGAGCACCTGAGGAACCTGAATGTACATAAGTCTGTGGGACCCAGTGAGATGCCCCCCAGAGTCCTGAGAGAATTGGTTGATGTAGCTGCCGAGCTACTCTCCATAATATTTGGAAAGTCATGGAGTCAGGTGAAGTCCCAGGTGACTGGACCCATATTTAAAAAGGATAGAGAGGAGGACCCTGAGAACTACTGACCTGTCCATCTCTCACCTCTGTGCTGGGAAGGTCATGGAACAGATCTTCCTTCATGGAACAGATGCTGAGGCACATGGGGGACAGGGAGGTGATTTGGGACAGCCAGCACAGCCTCACCAAGCACTGGTCCTGTCTGACCAACCCAGTGGCCTTCTGTGATGGGGTGACTACATCAGTGCACAAGAGAAGGGCTACAGATGCCATTTTTCTGGACTTCTGTAAAGCCTTTGACACAGTCCTCCACAACATCCAAAACTGGAGAGAGATGGGATTTGATGGATGAACTGTCAGATGGATAAAAAAGTTGTACAGTAACATCCAGAAGGTTATGGTCAATGGCTCAGAGTCCCTACAGATATCAGTGACAAGTGGTGTCCCTCAGGGGCCCGTATCAGGACCAGTGTTACTTAATATCTTCATTAAAGACACAGATGAAGGGAATGAGTGCAACCTCAGCAAGTTCACAGATGTCAGCAAGCTGAGGGTGCAGTGACACACTTGAAGGATGGGATGGCATCCAGAAGGACCTGGAAAAGCTCAAGAAGTGGGCCCGTGGGAATCTCATGAGGTTAAACAAGACCAAGTGCTGCACCTGGGTCAGGTTAGCCCTTGGTGTCAATCCTGGCTGAGGATGAACAGATCCAGACTAGCCCTGCTGGGAAGGATTTGGGGGTGACAGGCTGGATATGAGCTGGGAATGTGCAAGTGCAGCCCAGAAAGCCACCCATGTCCTGGGCTGCATCCAAAGCCCTGTGGGCAGCAGTAGAGGGAGGGGATCCTGCTCCTCTACTCTGGTGAGCTCCCACCTGCAGTGCTGCATCCAGCTCTGCAGCCCCAGCACAGGAAGGACATGGAGCTGTTGGAGTGAGTCCAGAAGTGGGACACCAAGGTAATGCAGCACCTCTCCTGTGAGGGAAGGCTGAGAGAATTGGGATTTTTCAGTCTGGAGAAGAAAAGGCTTAGGGATGCCCTAATTGTGGCCTGCAGCACCTGAACAGAGCCTACAAGAAAGATGGAGAGAGACTTTTTACAAGAGCATGGAGTGACAGGACAAGGGCAAACAGCTTGGATTTACATCAGGAAGACATTTTTTACTGTGAGGATGGTGAGGCACTGGAACAAGTTGCCTGGAGAAGTTGAGGATGTCTCATCCTTGGAGGTGTTCAAGGCCAGGCTGGATGGAGCTCTGAGCAACCTGGTCTAATGAAAAGTGTCACTGCCCATGGCAGGGGCTTGGAGACAGATCATCTTTTAAAGTCCCTTCCAACCCAAACCATTCTATGATTCTACAAACAGACTGAGCAGTACCCCTTATCAAGAGGGAAAAAAACCCCAACGCAAAACCCCACAATAATACAAAATTGATACATTCCTGCACTACAAGTCTGGCTGGATCTATCTTTATGTTGATTGTAGTAATTAACTCACTAACAACATCTTCAGCTAAGGTACTTTTTTATCTGCACCTGACTTTCTAAAATGAAAAAGATATAGAGCACAGTCTGTAAGCATATATGAGACCCTGACACTACAAACGGGAATCATTTCTCCAGCAATATGATACTATTACAAGAAAGCTTTGAGTTATGGACATTATCAAGGACAAAGTTTTAACCTTGCTGTAACCCATTTAAATCATTGTAGGATACAATGACTGAGTTTTAAAAAAAGAAACATCTTTTGTACTGCAGCGGGTGGTGCTGTCACCACCATGTGTAAGCTTTTCTACCAATTTTTGTGCGTGAAACGTAATTATCTTACGTAACGCAAACATAAGTTATTCCCCATTTACAGCTGCTAGACAAAGACACAAAGACATTCGGCACTGGTAAAGATGACAAGAATGACTCTGAAACAAAGCCCAGATCCATGAAGAAACTTTAAACAATTGCAAGCCTCTCATTAAAAAACTTATCCTAGGTCCAATTTTGGTGATCCTCAAGACCTTACTCTTCAGGTGATTGCTGTAACAGGAGGATGTAGAAATCACTGCACTTTACAAACATGTAACTGCCATAAATTCAGCTGAGTTTCTGACCTTTTTTCCCCACAAACTCCTGGACTGCTATTTGCTGTACTATGATATTCAACCACAATTTAAACCAAGAAAACACAGTGTTTCGGTTTGAAAGACAGGGGTCTGCCAAGGAAGGCAGGAGTCTCCCTTGCAATGAAAAAAAAAACGCAACCCCCTTCCCTCTGAATTATTATAATTTTGAAATTAAGGGGCTTTCAGGCAAAGATATGAGGAACAGGAGTAACAGTTCTTTACTATCATATATATGTGTATAACAAGTTAAACAAACAACAACAATAACTATGGCAGTAACAGGAAAACGATCACAAACCCAGTGCCAGCCTTCTTGGCTGTCAGGCCCTTTCCCCTCGGGTGCAGTTCTGCTCGCAGCTGGCAGGGGCACTGGCGGCTCCCGGTGAGCAGGGCAGGTGCGATGGTTCCCCCACGGCTGCAGGGGGCGCTCCGGAGCGGGCTCGGGGAGCGTGCGGCACTGGTGGCCTGGGATCCCAGGACGGGATGGAGCAAAGGCTTCACAAACCCCTGGGCAGCCAATCCCGGTGTCTGGCTGGACCCTCAGGAGCAGCAGGCTGGAACAGCAGGGACGAGCACAAATCCTGGGTGGCAGACAAGATGTATCGAACTCCAGAGCTGCAGTGGGAACCCCCCGAGGTCTCAGCAGGCAGGAGGTGCAGGGCTACAGAGTAGCAAAGGCTCGAAGCAACAGTGGGGGCAGGGCGGCCAGAGCCCAGCTCCCAGAGGGGCAGGGAAAGGCAGGCTTGCCTGGAAATACCAGGGTTTCTCCGGTAGAAGGAAGGCAGCCGAAAAAAACCCCAAAAGCCTGCAGTGCTGACAAATATCTTCCAACCTCTCTCTCTGTTCGAAAACCGAGAACTACCCCCACAAGCCCAGGTGAAAAAAGAGTAGCCAGTTGGACCCCTCCCTCTGTGGCCTGGTCTTTTGTTTCTCCCAAGAACCCAGCAATTTGTCACCCCGGCAACATATATGGGAAAAATTCCTCAGGAGAAAAAAAAGAACAGAAGGGGAACTCCCAAAACCCCAACACACAAGAAGCAATAAGGTCCTAAAGTTACAGTTTATATTACTATCACTAAAATTCGGGGTTTATAAATACTGGCTCTACTTATTTTTCAGCAGTCATCTACAAAACAATACCTGCACTTCCAAACAACCACCTTTTGTTTCCATGTGCTTGTCCTGCTCTCTAGAGATGCACAGACTGCTGCTGTTCAAGCCAAACCCAAAGAGAGATCCTGAACATTAATAAAACTACTAATTTACTTCCATGCTCTCAGGACGATCTTATTGTTGTTCTCTGGCCTTTATTCTCTTCCCACATGTCCCTATGACACACAGACTTTTAATCCAACACAAGTTTTATCAGCATAGCCTCTGTGGAGTATATGAAACTACTCTTACATACTTGCAATTAAGAATGGCATTTCATGACCGCAGGGAGATGGCCAGTATAAAAATAACAGTGCAGAGATTCAGAAGCACAGAGATCTCTAAAGTACACCATGGTATTAGGGCTTATCAGTTTACCCCCGTAGTGCACGGCTCTCTTCCACGTGTTTCCCACAACTGAAGAAAGCCCCTCACAAACCTACAGGCACATCAGCCATTTCTCATTACCTCCTGATAGCTTGTATGTGCTCTCCTCCTCCACACTTCCGTTTCCTACCCAACTCCACCAGCTATATTAATGCAGCTAAAATGCTTACAAAACCACCTCATGCTCTGTTTCTGGATTTTTTTTTTCCAAATAAAATATGTATTATTGCACCTTCATGCAACTCAAAATCCTGACCTGTCCTAAACACAGACCTTCTACCACTTGAAGGTCAGAAACAGAAAAAAGAAGAAGCTGAACTTGGTTTATGTGAGGAGCTACTGGATTTGTGCCATTTTCATCCAGACTCCAAGGAGGAATAAACACGACCTCTCACAACATAAAACAAAAGCATCACTTGAGAGGGAAAATCTGCCGAGATAAAGAACAAACCCCGGGGAGATCTATCCCAGTGGTCTGAGTGCCACAGATGAGTGAGTAGAGCTGTCAAAACAGAGAGGATTGCTGAAATGGTCTGCATCTATCACCACCATCGGCCATGCTGGAGTGGAAAACTCCATTCAGGAGAGATTAAAATGTAAGAATGAATGCTGAGGCTCATCACTTAAGCTCATACAGTAGTGTATGCTATCTTTATTACTGTATTTTCTTACCAAGAGTAATTAGAGTAACCTTAATAGAACTTTCATCAATCTAAGTGCGCATTTCCCTATATTATTTCTTCCTTTTCACTCTTAATTTGTGCCCTTTATATCATCTGCTTTATCTCACACAGCATCTTACTCTGTAACACTGCTAAACCTGGTATCATACTGAAAAACGCTAGCAGAGGAATAATTTCATCTATATATATAGGTCACCAGAGCTCATCAGTGCTACATAGCAACTCGAATTTCCCCAGGACACTCAGGGACAACATTTGTATGATTCCAAATGTTCTTCATATTGGATCTTCAATGTTCATGTTTGACATCAAAGATAGGACAATCAACAGCATGGTGTGACCCCATAACAACTCAGGATTAGGATGAATTGCTACATATTGGATCGCACAGATATTGGCTGGAGTCCTGCCAAGAAGCCTAGCTTTGTCCACTATTAAAATTCATTTCAATTCTTACAGGTCAGATATTTAAGCTCACCTTTATTCCAGCTTCCTCAGCTTTTACCACTGGTTTGTTTGGTTTTGCTTTTTTTTTTAATATGGCATTATGTAGACAATGTAGTTATCTCCCGCTCTTGGTCTTCCCAGACTGTAAAACTTAAAAGCTTTCTACTTACACTCATGCATTTTAATTAAAAGAAAAAGTGTAAAATATTAGACTTCCAGACATAATTAAGCCTAATACGCTGTTCCAGATCAGAAACTCTAATTAAGTTTCAGTATTTCCTATTGCTAATAGTCACCCAGTCAGCAAATACCACCGACAAATTCCTCTCCCCTCTTGCCTTTCTGCCCCCAAGGCACTGCTGCCCCACTACTTAATTGGAAATAAATTTTCTCACTGTACAAGCTGGCCACACTTGTACTCCTATTTAAAGTTCACAATTAGAGATGCTTCTAATGTTGAAAAAGAAATAATCAGCATAAGAGAAAAATGTATTTCTTGAATGTGTAAAATTTACATTCTATGACCAACTTTTTTGGCAAAGAATTCTGGAATGTAGATTTCCAAGCAAATATTCACAAGTTTCTCATTCAGAAAGAGAGTGAAGAACCAAAGATCAAAATGCATGAGATAGACAAAGGTTCACGTAGATTGGAAGACAAAGATACTAACACTAAAACAGACTGCAGAAATAAAGTAATCCATATATCCCAGTACTCCTTGGCCCAGTAAAAAAATTAGAAAAAATAAAAGTAAAAATAATTGACCATATTTCCTAAGTCTGCAGCTGGTCATTGAAGATTCACCTCCTGGAGTTTACAGACTGCCCCTTGCCAAGGGAACAGAGCTTTCCCTTCTTACTGTCAGCGTTACACTATATATAAACCAAGTTGAGGAATTCTGCCTTTAGGACTGTCAATATAGATTTTGTTCACACTAGATCAACTAGCACAGAAAAAAAAACATTTTAAAATAATTGTCTATTTAGTCTGTGTGGTGGTATGCTGAATTCAGAATTGGAAGCATTTTGCCTGATAAATTCTAATCTAAGAGACACTAAAGGGACATTTCTTCCTAACAGTTTAGTATTTAACTATTCATTTAATCTCACAGCATGTATTTTTCAAAAATCAATGAACCAAATACATTGACGTATCCTTCTACCCAAGCAGCTGAAAAGCATGACTAACCCCCAGCATCAGATGACAGAAGAAGAAATGCTGTCCTGGTGGTAAAGTAACATTTCATGTTGCCAGCTGGCAGACTTGGGAGAAAAAGTCACCTTAATATGCTGCTTTAAAAAAAATGCACTAAGATGCATTAATATATTTCATTTTGTGGCAGAGCAAACCCAAAGCCCTTGCTTTACGACTCAGTTAACTGGCTGTTCCATCAACCAGTATAAAGGATACCCTCAGGACAGTCCACAGGTCCTGCCCTTTCAGCGGCGGCTCCTGAGCAATGATGGCAGCATTTGGAAGTAAGAAAAAAATGTTGTTACAGACAGCCCAAAATAACTCCAAGGACTAGGGCCTGTCCACTGGCTCCGTCATGAAAATCAGAAAGGAAGAGATGAGATAAGAAGGGAAACAGACAATTGCATTGTGTTGTTTCCTTGAATCACCCTCTCTTCTGCTTCTCACCAGCCCTCACGCCACAGTGATGGCTGCAGGCAGTGACAGGCATTAGTAACACACTCGTTGCCATGCCCTTATTAACTGGTGCTCCAAGACACTGACAATGATTTGTACAAAATAGAGTCCCAATGCTTCTGTGTATGGAAAAGCATTCTGTGTTCAGAGGCACTGAGCTGCCGCACGGAGGCTCCTGCAGGGGAGAGCACAGAGCTTTGACCTGACCAATCCGATTGACTCACCAAGCGCAGAGAGGAGCATGGGTGAGACTCCTGAGTCGCTCTGAACTTGCTCGATTCTCCCTTCCCTGTATATTTATCAAGTCAATATTGATCACGTTAAACAAAAGCATCCAGGGACCAAGCAGCTCAGCAGTATGCCATGCCAGGGCAGAACTCCCACAGCCCGGATATGAAAGGAGTAACACGGAAAAGATGGATGAACACAAAGGCAGCCCATCCATGTGGCTGCATTCACAAGCCAGGTAGGTTCAGTATCACCCTCACTGCAACCACATAGGGTTGGACTCAATGGTCTTAAGGGCGTTTTCCAACCTAAATGATCCTAGGATTCTACAAACACCACCACAAAAGCTGGTGTCAGTTTTGGAAAATTTGTCCTAACACAGAAATTCCACAGAATATGTTATCAATGTATCATATCTATACAAGCATAGCAAATGCCTCAGTGAAAAATAAAAAGAAGACATTAATAAATGCTTATTTTACCATTGTTTAAATGTAAAACTACATTATGAGATTAATAACTATGATCCATATCTACTGAGGATCAGATCTGAACCTTCCAAATGCCTGCACTGACTTTGGGCTTGGAAAACAAACATCGCATTAAGGTTTGTGTTGGTTAAAACTTACAAGATCTATTTGTCTTCATGTCATTTTACACCCAGTACTCACTTCCCTGCACCCTTGAAATAAGGCAATAAAAAGAGAAGAGATTTCATGGCAGCTACTCAACATCACGAGTGAAATGCAAATAACCCTGCTAGCAGAAGATATTTTTATTTGATCTATCACCAGCATAATATCATACATTCATGACAAAGTCTCACCTGACTTACTGGAAAAGAGCTCACATTATTATGGTTTAATGAGAAATACCTAACATGACTGAATAAAGCTGATGATTTAACAGGGGACTTCCATGAAAAGGTGGGTAAGCTCGGTTCAACAATAATTCTGGCAATTACATTGGAATCTTAATTGCATAAAAGTAATAGTGGAAACATGACAGAGAGTGTTATATTAATTGCAGGTTACTAAATGCAAAGAAATGGGCCTTCAGATATGACCCTTTGTTTTAAGTAGCAAAGAGCTAACAGCAAGATATGACACTGAAGGCAGTGAAGCCTTTTTTTTCCTTCTTGTTAGATCATAGTGAGGCCCTGGCACAGGTTGTCCAGAGAAGTTGTGGATGCCCCATCCCTCGAAATGTTCAAGGCCAGGCTGGATGGGGCCTGGAGCAACCTGATCTAGTGGAAGGTGTCCCTGCCCATGGCAAGGGGTTGGAATGGGATGATCCTTAGGGGCCCTTGCAACCTACCTCTTTGGTGAGTCTAAGTGGAATTCAAATATCATTGCATGAAAGTTTCTACTTTCCTCCTTTCTAGTAAGACCACATACTTTTCTGACATTTCCACATCTACAGCCATTTATCACTGCACACACTAAAAAGGCCGCGTTAAAGCCTCTGAATGTGTGTTCAACAGTCCCCATGAACAAATGTCACCATCCACATAAATGTGAAAAACTGCCTGCACAGGCACCAACCTCAGCATCCTCCATCTCTGTGTTTTATAAACTAGTATGTTTCCAGCTGTAGCATTAAAATAACTTCCCTTAAATTTTCATCCTCGTGCAGCAGTCAGTCTGTGGATGAGAGAAGTGCTTAAATGGCACAGCTAAGTACAGATAAATGTTGCTTTTGCTGTATGCTGAAGCTGCTAATACAAGACCCATGGATGCAACCTGTGACATTCCAGAGTAATCAGTCCTGCAGAGCATTTCAGCACTGCAGCATGCTCCAAATAAACAGTGGGAAGTGTCAAAAGAGTACATGCATTCTTTAAGTGGTATGAACAAATTTTTGATGAAGATGCTTTTTCTCAGGATACCTGCAAAATTTAATGAGAAGTAACAGGTTAAGCTCTTGTAGCAGTTTGACATATTATCTGCCAAATGTAATTCTCGAGGCAAGAGAAGACTGTCCTCATGTATTACCTTATTAACATGTGCCTAGCATGCCTGTCTAGAAGAGATGGAGCCTGACTGGACCCGTCTGGTATGACCTAGGAGATAATTTATGAGGTTTATCAGGGTCATGGTGTTAGAAAGAACATAAAGGTTTAAATAACAATTAAATAACTATATCCAGATGAAAATACCATGTCTGCTAACATTAAGCTTAGTCACAGTCTACAGTGCAGTTTATTTGCACTGAAGGCCAGCATATTTCTCACCAACTGCTGGAACACAGCAATATAAAAGACTTTGAAGCACATACAAAAAATGCAGTTCAGAGCTTAGAAACACATCATAGAAGTACCTGAAATTGTATTTCAAGATATGTATCATATTTCTGTTTAATGTGCAATCTTCAGTTTCAAGTATGAGGTGCAAAGAAACACTGCTTACAAATTTCTAACATCTGCCTTTATCAGTGACAGGTAATTACCCTTTTTTTCATGCAACAAATTTCATATATTAGGTATAGCTTACTCTGTCACGAGGTGTAATTCTCCCCAGTAGACAACCAAACCAATAGGAATGCTGACAGAAGTAATACACAAAGGAAAACAATGGAGGGAAAACTGAAAAAACCAAAACAAACACCTGCATGCCCAAATGCCATGTGGACAGAATTTAGGTAACTACATCTAAAAATGCTACTCCATAGTTTTAATTATGGTTTAGGAATGGTATGCCCCAATTGAGTGTTTCCACTGAAACACTCAAAATCACATGCTGCTCACTCACTCTCCCCTTCCTCTGTGGCAGGATGGACAAGAGGACTGGAGACACAAAAGGCAAGGATCATGGATTGAAACAAGAATAATTTACTAGAAACAGCAATAAGATAAGAAAATTAACAGTAGCAGCAACAATATTAATAGAAGAGGGCACAACAAACGATTCATATGCGAATGCTCACCCCCTTGGAAAACCCAACTGCAATGTCCCACTGTGCAACCCAGAAGGGACCCCTTCTCCCATTCCTGGAAAACTATATGCTAATATGAAATAACCTCCATGTCCTAGCCAAGGCCCCTCCTGGCCACTGTAAAAATTAACCCTGTTCTGGCTAGAATCAGGATATTAACCAGCTCTTACTCTATACCATCTATGTCACGCCCGTATCCTACACCTTCTAATTAGAAATAGATAGATAGATAGATAGGTAGATACACACAAAATAATGGGTATCATTTCTGTAGTCAATGGCCATCCCTCCAAGATGTCTGTTGAGGTCATTTAGTCCATGACTGTGGGTTCTATCCACCCTAGAGGTCTTCCAGGGCAGGAGGGCTGCTGTGCTGCTGGCTGGCTGCTGCATCAGGAACCCATGATGGGTGCATCTGGAGCAGTCCATACTCACTTTCCATGGCAATTATGACACACAGTGACAGTGTCATTCAGCAACCAGTATTATAAATACAATTCAACACTACAGACTGCTCTCATCCAAAATTCAAATTCCTTTGAGATACAGATCATGTTTCCTCGGGGTTAGTGGTTACAGCAAGTGGCTGTAAGATGGTAAGTATGTTGCCTGTTCTCTACTCCAGCTGTGTGCAGGTGCTTATTTGATCCTTTTACTTTCATCTGATGAACATTTAATGCAAGGGGCACAAATACTGACTGGATGAAACCTCAACATCTGAGCTATTTCTGAATTTCAGGGCCTTTACAGCAGTAGAAGTATAAATAAATAATGGAGCACTAAAAATCACTTGGCAATAACCATTAGCAATTACTAATAGATTCCCACTCATTTTTATTTTGGCTTCAACTACTTCTCCGTGATGTCACTGAAAACTAGTTTCTAAATCTTTTTCTAAGCTCACTCTATCTGCCAGGGATTCAAAGATAAGCAATAGGTGGATTTGACTAGTCAGTTCTCTCTTCAGAAATGATGAATGCAACCTGCCCTTGATATCCACAGCGGAAGAGGAACGCTTGTTGTCTGTGTTTATTGTATGTATGATATAAACAGAGCAAAGCATATTCAGCACGGAACTAACAAACTAAGTACCTAATTACGTACGTAGTCTCATTGGAGTCAATCACTTACTTTTAGTTAGACACATACCTTGCTCAGTCAGGTGTAAAATTACCACATTAACAATTGTCTCACTTGCCTCTCTCTGAAGGCTAAGGGAACACTGTGTGGTGCATGCAGGACTGATTTGATTGCCTCCATCTTTTATTGGGAAATAACAAATGTCATGGCAATATCAGATGACTATTGTTTCCTTTGTTCTGTTCAGAGGGAGGAATAATGGGTGTCAGGAAAAAGTACAACCATGTGTCTCGGTAATAAAAGTGGCATATTAATGAGCATCAGTAAACCATTACAATTAATGCAGGGGAATGGATATTGCCTACTTAAACTCTGCAACTGTTCTAGCAGCTCCACACCCAGATGCCATTTTTTTCCATCCCAGGGCTTTCCACTAGTAGCAGCTCCTTCACAAAGCCATCAGACACTGTGAAATCATATGCTCAAGGGAATGGGGAGAGACATTTCAATAGTACAAGTGACTGCTGAGAACAGTTATTCAGTCTGTTCATCAGTGGCAGCAAATGCATCCCATAATCTATACCCTAAAGGTTACAACACAATTAACAGACTACAGAGGAGAACAGATAAGATAGATGTGCACAAAAGTATGGATGTCTATTGCTTTCACATTTTTGAAAAACAAAAGGTACGTTTCTGAATTTTACATAATTTTAACATTTCAAACCTTGCTTGATATGCCTGTGTATAATAAAGTCATATAAATAAACAGTTTTGAAGTTCAGCTTCAAAAATCCAGATCGACAATTTCCCTCTTCATGGTCACAACCCAAAAATAAAAAGGGAGGGGGGGAGGGGGCGGGGAAAACTGCAAGCACCATCAAGGTGACACACTACGTTGTTTGAGTATTTATTGATAGAATAACAACACAGGTCACACAGCTCTGGCCCTTCAGGAATACTTAAATAAAAACTCGTAGGTTTTATGACATACAAATTGCTCATTTTTACTCTTGGATGACTGAATTTTAAATTATGTTGAAAAGCAGGACACCTTCAATTCCCACTTCTGCTTGGTTTACTTTAACTTCTAACTCCCTCTGCACATAATGTGTTCTGAGCTATTTTAATTCACATTATTCTTGTAGTTTGTGTACTGAATTCACCTAATAATTCATTTTGATGATACAATCTTCAAAGCATCATTTGTTGGTTTTTTAGTAGGTTCCAGAATAGATTGTTTTTCACTGAAACATTTCTTTCAGGTACCATTCTCAGTATAGAGTTTAAACTTGCTGTTAGTCTTGTACTTAGCATATGCTTACTTGGCATAGCCACATTCATTATTTTTATTGTTGAACACTTTAGGTAAGAACTCCATACACACACAGGGGCGCCTCAACTTTTCAGCATGTTGCAGAGGCTAAAACACCAGCACTACTGTGAAACAGCTGAACTGGAGAATCTTTCCAGATAAAAAGATGCAAACTGTCCCATTAAACATCCTGCATGGCTTCCAGATTTGCCTTTCCCAGTGTTCAAAAAATAAATGCAATCTCCAAAACTAGCAAGCCAACCAAAGTGTCACACAAAGTGAGCCATAACTACATGCAGGGCAATCCAAGTTTTATTACTATAAAATATCCTTTTCAGTAATGTGGTCAAGTAAAGGGTTTGTAATAAGTTTTTGCTCTGATGGATATCTACCAGAAGCTGCACTGTGGAAAAAAAAATCCATGTGTATCAGGTAGTTTTTTTTTTACTAGCCCAGGCACCAGTGCCCACTTTGGCACAGGAGATTTGAAGGATATGCCTTTTGCTATGTCTGTGAAAAAACTCAGTTTGTAAATGTTTAATCACACACTATTAATCTTACAGCATCCATCATGTTTCACAATGGTGCTTGAGCCAGGAGAGGACAAACAAAGAGAAGAAAGATCCAGTTGGGGAACAGAGGGAATGGGAAGATAATGAGGACTGCAGAAGCTGCAGAAAGGAAAGTCAACTGTAATACACTCACCTGGGAACCTGGGATTGAGCCCCTTTTCCCCAAATCCTCCCCCAATGGCAAAACCAGAGAGTCATATCGTACTCCTCAAGTCATGGAAAAATGTGAGGGTGAGAGCCACAGGCCTGAAAACCTGGACAATTGCTCAAACAACTAAATCACTGCACTACACCAGAGAGCTCATGCAAAGGCAGACAAAGAATATCTCCACTCCATTGCAAGCATTTGATAAAAACAGTTTATACTGGTTTCTGAAGGACCTGGTAACATCCTAAATTCAGTACAAATACTGGGACAGTAACTAATAGAAACAGGGTCACACAATGAACAATAAAAATAATAAACACAGAACACAGATTTTCAGGACTTCATCTCCTTCACGGATTTACATGTTTATACTGTGCACTGAATGAGGCAGAGGGACCAAAAACCCCATAATACCTGTGATCTTATTAGCAAGGACTGTATGCACGTGACTTAACACTGAATAGGTAACCTAAATTTTACATATCCACAAGTGCTTGATTTTGGAGTCCTTCTGTTTGATTCTTTAGGTATTTTAAAAATGGTTTTGATAGTTTCTGTGAAGCAATCACAGCCCAGTGGTTTAAGAACAGAATTATCAGACTGGGAACAGAGTCTGAATCCTGGTACCAATCATGGATATCACATTTGACAAATCACTCAATGGTTTTACTTTGATGTATTGTAGTGGGGGAAATTACTGGGAAGAGGAGGCTGAAAAGAGTTTCCTGGCTGGCATCTATTCAATTGCTATGGCAAAGAATAGCCCCCCCAAAAAACCTTTGTACAAATAGAACACACACCAATGTTATCCTCACCCAAAAGAGACTGCTCTAATAGTAATTCTATCCAGAAGAACATAAAAATCAATCAACTATGTTATTCCAGCATCCTCTCTCCAACTACAGACCAAAACAAACATCAAGGAGAAGAACAGGGCAAGGATCTGGTGCATAAAGATTACCCATCACCCTTCTCAAACCAAATATGGTACCCTCCCTATTTGGGCTGTTCTTCTGTCTAGCATCCTCGCCACCGTGTGACCAAGGACTCTCCAGATTAATTATGTGCTGCGTGAAAAGCCACTTTCTTCCGCGCTGGGGTGCCAACACAGTGTTACCAAAACTGTCGCCAAAACCAACAACTGCAAGGCCCCTCTTTTACATTTGAGCAAGATATTTATATTATGTTTTCAAAATTGTTTGGTTCTGTTCTATAAGGAATAGAAATAGTTTCACGTTATTTGGCATCTCCTTGCCTTTTATTGTACTTATTCCATAAACATGAATCCTGAAATGGTTGCACACTGTAACTGATTTCACAGAGAGGAAACTCTGCACTGCTATTGCTATTGTGCTCCGAGTGCTGCTCTGAGCCAAGCCCACGCTGCAATCGGCTTTGTGCAATGATATATTTGAAGATGCTCTTAATGAACTGATTTTTCTCAGCCACCATCAAAAATTAAGCACTTTGTTCCAAATAACTGCATGTCAAGCTCCCAGGGCAGGCCAGGAGAGTAACAGATCTAAAAAGGCAGGGTTTCATTCATAAGGATTGCAAGTTTAGGGCAGGCAGTACTGCTGACCAAACCGCTGTCCATGGTGCCTATTGCTCTACCGTCAAAAAGGCAGTAAAGCACAGAGAATGAGTTCTTTCAATAAAGGACGTGTTTGAGGGCTAATGATTGATAATTTTAGTTTTCAATACTGCAGGAATAAAAAGGAAAGTATTAGCTTGTATAACACAAATGAAGCATTCCTGTAGCATTAGAGAGCTGACTTCAGAAGGTTCCAAATGGGGCTCCTCAATGTTTTGGTGACAGCAACCTGGGAGGAGATGTATCTGCTGCGAACAGGAGTTATTGACTAAGATGATCTCAAACACAATGTAGAAAATGAGTACAATGTATGGAGCAGAAATTAATTATAAGGTAACACCTTCACATTTTTTCTTTTATTAACTATGCTCTTAAAAGAGAAAGGAATGAATACTGAAATAGTCTCATGCTTCTACACAACCCAGTTTTACTGGCCAGGAGATTGTGGAAAACATATCTGTTAACTTGTCATCACCAGGCAATTCTTTTGTGCATGCTGCACAGGACCATGACCCCAGAGTGAACAGCTGACCTGAAAGCAATGACTGCAAATGAAAGAAACAGGAGACAACAAGCAACTGAGTCACCAACAGACTCTCCACTTCAGCATCTGAACCTAGGAACCCTCATAGGCACTCATGAGTAGGTCTGCTGAGCCCTTTGCACTTATTCATACAGGCAGAAAAACCTGTCAGATTAAGTTTCAAAATATTTCACATAACTACAGCTTTTCCTTCCTTTTATACAGGTACAGCAGTTCGCTGGACTGGACCACTTCTCCAGCAAGCACAAATCACTGCTACACTCCTTTTAAATTAGTTATAAATCTACAGTGGTGAGAAAATCTGTGACAGCAAAGAGATCAGGATCTGGATTCTGACAAGGTACATGAATCATGGGTTTTAAATGAGCTATTTCCATAACTGATGTGCATTCTATATCATCTTGAACAATCTCAGGCACAGAACAGGATCCCATGACCAGGAAGCACTGGGCCCTTAGGCTGTAAAATTGGGCTGCACAGTGGTGGACGTGCAGAGCTTAGCTCTCAATACAATGTAGTGGCTTGAGAGGCACCCATCCACCAGAGCTGCTCTATCACTGCCCTCTGCACCTGGACAGGAGAGAGAAAATAGAACCAAGGGTTCATGGGTTGAGATAAGGACTGAGAGAGAGATCACTCACTGAATACCTTCATGGGTAAAACAGACTCAACCTGCAGATATTAACTGAATTTATTACCAACAAAATCAAAGGATAGTGAGAAATAAAACAAATCTTAATAAATCTTTCCCCCACCCCACACTCCTTCCCAGGCTTTATCTCCTCCTCCTCAGGAGCACAAACAGATGGAGTGTAGCCCCCCCACTACCAAAGCCTGGCCACACAAACCCAACCCATACAAAAATAATTACATCTGAATTTCAACACCTCTAAATCTAGGCAATGATCTTTTAAGGGCAAGAAAAAGTTATTATAAATCATCTTAACTTCATAAAAATTATTTTAAATCATTACAGTACAAAACCAAACCAAGAACAGCACTAGAACTGAAGGAGTTTAAAAAGTACGTGGCAAATTCACAAGGGAGTTTATATAACTCAAAATCCAAACACAAACATAGAGATTACAATGACTGTACCACATTTGATAAATATCTAATAATGAACAAAAATACAAAGATTCTTATATTAAGATTTCAAATTTTCATTTTTATTAGTACAGTGGATTTGGGACTACAGAAAATTTAGTGGCTTCAACAATACTGTCTTGAGTCTGTGTCCAGCCATGATAGTTTTAGAATGAAAAAAAAAATTAAGAATTCTAACTGCATTGCTGTACAAATCTATACTGGTTTAAAATTATTAAATCAATTATATCTAGACTGCCTCACCCAAAAAGTGCGACTATCCCAGTGTCTTACACTTGGCATGGCATTTTCCACATGTGCCATGTGACACCAAAATGCACATGAATGCACTTGCCTGCTTTTGCAGTGATTTATTCATTATATATTAGCTGTGAAAAAATATACAAAGCTCAAGACTGTGAAGAATGAAGATGAAAAGTCTCAGCATGAAAGAATAAGTGAGCAAAACTCACTCATTCTTTCATGAGACTGGTGAATAGTACACCAAAACAGCAATTAAAGCCATGATAAGGCATATCAACCATTCAAAGCCTTATAGCCACAAGAAATTCCAAGGCTATGGGAAAGTCATGTTTGTTTCTTTCCATCTTGGCCTACATATATTCATAACTCACTCCAATGCTTCCTAAAGGCTTTCAACTCCACTTCCAAAAGACACATATGCATGCAAAAAACATAAACCTAAGTGGCAGTTAGTTACCTTAGAGTGATCTGATATACTTTAATATCAAGATACCAGCATTTCTGACTGTCTCCCATTGCTGACATTTAAAGTTAATCTACCTTAGCTTTGCTGATGTCAGTGTAAAAGGGACACAAAAAGCAGACTACTCAGTACAGAAATAACCAAAGAGAATTACTTTTTTTCTTCTTTAGCTCTTACTAAAAATACTCTTGAGTATTTTTTGTATCAGGAGAAATTCTGTAACACATAAAAATTTCTTTCTCTTTAATCATCTGTTTACTACACCACCACTACACTGCCTACACACTGGAAGATATACAACTTCTTTCAGGGACACATCTTTCAGATTATTAAATATATTTCCGACTAAGAAATATAAAAATGCCTGCTTTGAAACAAAGGAAACAGAAGTGCAAGACAGCTCTCAGAATGTCACTGGATAAAGCAACATGTCCATCCAATTATAATTTGTGATTAAAACAGTGTAAAAGAGGCCAACTTACTGACTGACATCAAACAGAAGCAATTGTGAAGCCTGAGATGTACTCTTGTTGTCAGGAAACATTCTAGGTGTATTATGAATACAGACTCCCTATGATTATCCCCACTACCATACAAAAAATAAGAGTATCTGCTCCAAATCAAGTTGCTTTTTGTATAAGGGTCCAAATAATTTACTCCTGAAGTGACCAGTAAGTCCACCAGTAACAAGCCCACTCCTAAACACACATCCCGAAACAAAAAATACGTAAGTGCAACTAAGAAAACAAACTTCCAGATTACACCAGAATTACTGGTGTAAGAGTCACTTAGAAATAACAGCTCTAGTCTTTAAGACTCCACTATATACTGAGTTGTAATCCCTTAAGAGTCTCCTGTGTAATGCTGCAGAAAAATATAACACAGGAAAAATAATAATGGTCTCTACTCTGGCAGAAATAAGCCATCATACAGCCTAAATATTAATTAGAATAAACACTGTTTTGATTTTTATTTCACAATACCTGATGTTTTTCTGCCCAGGCATCAGTCATATTGCACACATTTGCTTTACGGTGTATGATTGTAACTAAATCCACCTCATTTAATCATTCCAATAAATCTACACCTCAGTAGAAACCACTAAATGAGATATTAATAGCACACTAAATATACCTGTTAGACAGATTATACATGTAAAATGTGGAAGTACAGTGAACAGTATTTGCACTTAATTGCTAGACTTCTGTTCATTCTCCATGACAAAGCTACATGAGAAAGATTAGCAAACACACCTCGTCCATGTTTCTGAAGAATTGCTCTTGTTTAGCATCTGAATATGTTCAAGGCCACTTCTATCTTTCTGATAGCATATAAGGATGTCTGTGGGCAGAATTTATGCTTTAAAACAAACATTTGGAACAAAATACCAAGAGTTAGGACAAGGCTTGTACACTACATCTAAATTTCCTTGTACAAAAGAAAACAACTAACTGCAACAAAACCTGGATGGCAACTTGTACATTGTTCCTGGTAAAATATGATGGGTGGGGGCTTACTTAAGGCATTTAATCCCAAATGCTATCACTCATTTTAAGAAAGTTTATGATGTTTCAATCTGCCTTGGTTCTTTCCTTTGGCTTCAGTCTGTGGTACAGGGCACAAGCTCTATAATAAACTCTGCTAAGCTGTAGGACTGTACATCCCACAGCAAGTGTTCTCTGCCTTCCCTCTCACTGAGGCAGAGGAGACTGTGGGGCACAAAGTCTTTTATGTTTTAAACAAATGGCACGTATTACTTCAGCATGTCACTTCCACAGCATGTGGTGCAAGGCTGCCAAGCAAAATTGGAACTAGAACTTACCAAGACAAAAAGCAGAGAAAGGCATTTTCCCCTGATACATTTTCCAGCCTCCCAGATTCAAGCCCTGTCAAGATTACACACAGAAACACTGGAACAGAACACAGACCAAGAGCCTCTAAGGTCTGAAAATGGTATTTATCTCTGTATCTGCTATCCCTGGTTCTTCAGCTGAAGCTATGACAGTGAGTTTTATTCATGTTATAGACGACAGTGTTTTATGTTCACACACACAGTCCTGTCTATGGTTACTCTTAAACCTGGTTGTCCTAGGAAACTGAAACTGTCCCAGGAAACTGAAACTGCTTTCATCTAACTATTCCCACTAAACACTGACTTCCCACAAGGTCCATCCTGACAGGCACACTTCAAAGTACCATGCTGTACCAAGTAGCCACCACTTGCCCACCACAACTTTTTTTAACTACAGCACTCAGTTGCTAAACCAATTTTTACCACCTTTCCCTTCTACTCGAAGTGCAGCCTTAGCACTGCACGACTACATCCTATCATGAAGTTTCGTGAAATTGCTCCAATTGTCCTTATCCTACCCTCACCTATGATTTCTATAATTAACTTAGAGAATTCAAGTAAAAGGGCATGACATGTCTTCTAGTATCCACCTATAACATTTTCTGTGTCCCAAATCACTCTTACCTCTTTCTATTTTTTCAGAAGTTTACTTCATAGAAAAGAGCAATTTAACAATTCTGTAGGTTCAGAATCTCTCTCTATACAAGTAGTTATACCTCTGTCCTTTGCTTTTTGTCATTGTCATTTCTTCCAGAATGGATCTCTCTGGTTTACTTATCATTTTCTGAAGAAATCCTAAGATATGATCTACCTGATTCTGAGTCCATTGTTCTGTCCAGCTTACTGATGGCAATGGCACAGTGTTGTCCTGCCTTACCACTTCAGCTCACCTCAGCTTCATTCTGCTCTCATCTAGTACCCCAATTTAAGTGTCTGCCTGAGATGCTAAAGTTCGCTTCTTCCAGGGAAACTGAGAGTATCCACAGGAAATCTTATTTGTCTCTAGTTTATTGTCTCACTGTCTATATACATATATATATATAAAACCATGTGTTTGTAAAGTTTCTATTGCATTCATCTCCACTTCTCTTTCCATTTTTGTGCTACCTAAACTATGGCAGTATCTCTTTTAATGCTAAAGTGCCTTCAAGTCTTGGTCTGTGCCCTTTCTTCACCACCCTCCTCTGTGACAGTGTCCACATTTTTGACACAATCTGGTCTCTACATAGCCCAGTGTACTACATTTACAATAATGCAATTCTTTATGCACATGAGTTTTTGCTACTCAAGATGTGTGACAGTCTGATTATACGGGGTTTTAAAAAAAATATTCTATTTCCTCTTCATTATTTGGGTTTTGTTTGGTTTTTTTTCCCCTAAATCCCCAGCAATCATTATATTCATGTCCATATTATTTCTGTTCCTTTTTATTTCTCTGTGCTTTTCACAAAAATTGCAAACAACACAAATTCCTGCCAGAGTAATGGAGTTATATTTGCCAGTAGTCCACAATACAATTTAATTCAACTACATAGGCTTTCTCTTCTAAAACAAAAAAAACCAGTATCCTGGTTTTTTTATAAAGACTATCAATGTGTTATTCACTAAAGCCAAAGAGGATCATTACTGTGATTTTATTTTTTGTAACACTGCTAAAATAGATTGTTGAAATGGACTGTAGAATCATGCACAAAGCCAGTCCTTTTATCTCATCGTAAAATCATCATTTTTCTGTTTATGGTTTTGCTGAACAATATTAGTAAGATTTCCTACTGAACCACAGAGATGTATTATTTCAGAAGTAGTTGGAACCACTGTTTTGTGTGTGTACACATCTATAACATGTAAACATTTATAAAGAGCTTGCAGATGTCTCAAGGAGAATAGAAACATTTATCTTATCTTCAGATGGTATTACAGCAAACATATCACCTTGACTTTTATCTATGTTTTTCCAATCTGTATTGCCTGAAGATAAAGTCCTAAAATACTACAAGCCAACAGCAGTTTGTAGTTGTCCTGACATGCTCACACCTCTTTCCTTGTGCCAGGCCCAGCATCTGTGCAAGAAAACTGTGTGGCAGGTAACTGATGACCGATCACTGTTAAACTTGGCAAAAAAACAGGCAGAAGTGATGTTTCTGCTATCATGGGCAAAATGGGAACATTTCTTCAATTATCATCCAAACTTGTGAAAACCTCGAGTAACCACAGAACCACAGGCTCAGAAAATCAAACCAGTACTGTGTTAAACAGTTATAAAACACAGTATTGTAGTTTATAATTTACTGAAATGAAGATGATTCTAACAGTAGCTCGTTAGCAGTAATGACTACTCCATGCAGTGCTGGATTATTCTTGTCCTTAATGACGTCAATAATTATTAGACTGCAAACCCCTTTCTATAATCTCCAGATGTCTTTCCAGTTGATGCTTCCCAGTCAGAATATAAGAACACATTTCCCTATATTTTCATGCATATCTATTCTCAAAAAGGCAACTACAACTACACTTGCATCTACAATTCAAGGTATACTAAAAATATACACAATATGCAACATTTCTATATATAAAAACATATACTCTAGTAGCTCAGGTTTCAACAGAACGTTGAGAGTAAAAACATTATTGCATTTCTCTAGTGCAATTTCATTACTACAACATTACTAGGTTAATAAATATGCAGTAGGAGTTTCACTTTCAGTTTTTGGCACATTAACGGTATGCAAATGAAGAAAACCAGTGTGAAAACATCGATTTTATTAACTAATCCAAACATCCCAGTTTCAAAGAAATATAATTAATATAATTAATATAATAATAATAATAAAAAGAAAATACTACAGTCAGGCTGTTCAGTACTCGGACTTCTCTGAAACTCAAGTTGCCTGTGCTGCAATTCATATTTACTGTAATCAAAGACTGAAAATACACTGCAGTGAGTTTCTCCCTGGTATTGCCTGTTGATCTTCAGTATAGACAGGCCAAGGTTTAACTTGCCCAACACTTTCAGTACATTTTTCTATGCTTTCTTCAGTCTTTACAAACCATTTTAGTTTTAAGTGCAGGGATGCTCTGGCATAGGTGGAAAGTACCCAGAGAAAGTCATCTCAAAACCAATCTGATGGTGGCTAATTCAGCAGCTGACAGGACAATCTTGGTGAAGTTCTTCAGCTTGAAACAGGAATGACATCAAAGCTCATTGTCCTTTAAGGAACAGTTTGGCCAATTTACAACACTCTGAAAAATTAATATCCAGCCTGCTGTGCCCCAAATTGTACAGAATGTTTTATCCAGTACATTCCTCAGTTTCAATTGTTGTCATTGCAAAAAACCCCCTAAAATTTAGTTTTCTATTGCTGTAATCCTGTTTGCAAAGTATGAAAACTCAGACAAGACAAAAAATAGCTGTTTATGAGACAAATATAATTCATAAATGCATGAGTTACAACTCAATAGGACTTCAAGACAGAGCCCTCACTAATCCAACCCTCTTTTGTCCTTACAGGAGATATTTGCTTCTCTTTCTCTACCAAAAAAAAATGGCATGCCATAAATGAATACTTCACAGAAAGCATGGCTAGCTATCATTATTTCTTGTTTACATAACAGAAAAATCTTCAAAATACACATTTAAAGATTTATATGTTAAAAAAAATCATGATTCTGATGCAAGTAGTCAAATAACAACCACATGATGCTAGCATAAAAGACAATTATCCTAATTTAAAATGCATCTCATTAAAACTTAAAAGCCAAAGGTGACAGTACATACCATCCACAGTTTATAAAACATGAACACCACTCAAAAGCTGAATTTTACTAGCTCAAATGACAGTATTCAGTGCAGCAAATGAAAGTTTTCCTTGCATTCAAAAAATAATTCCTTCTTCCTAAGAAGTTATGCACAAATCAATTCCCATCATGTCCATTTGCCAGAAGATGTCTTAAAGCAAATCACTGCAAAATCCAGCCATCATAAGTTACCAGAATGTAGGTGACTGTCAGCAAATATTAATAAAGCCTGACACGTTTATGGTGTCTCTACAATAGCAGACTTACCTCGGCAGATGGTCCCGTTGCCCACGTACCCAGGTTTGCAGGTGCAGCTGTGTCCCCTGATAGTGTTAGTGCAGATTGCATTCTCATCACAGTTATGCTGCCCACTGCCACACTCATCATGCTCTACGTGGGGGGGAGGAAAAAGGAAAAAAAAATTTACAATATGCAGTGAGCTTTTCAGTGAGCTGATGTGGCATTTGAAAACCAAGTGGGATAACCAGGATGCTGCAATGGTTGAGTGCTGGGGGTGTGGCATGGGACTCAGCTATGGGCTTGCTTCAGTTCAGAAACCCATATGTGCATGGCAACAGTAAATTCTTTAGGTTTAAAAACAGAAAAAAAAGAATTGGTGAGGAGGCGAAGTATGTCTGTGACAAAAAGCTATGAAGAGGTTTATCAGGGAAAAATATCTGCTGTGAAGATTAACCTTTACATCACTGTCCATCACCAACAGTAATAATCATAAATACAAGCTAAGTAACACAAGAGGGGCCTTACCAGCCCGCCCTTTAACTACACAGTTCAATTGTCACAACTGCTTGCTCTAACTCATGTTGAACTGACTCTTTCTCTAATAGGACGTAGTAGCATTTCACATTTTTAGAGCACTAACCATACCATCAAGCCCCAAAGAGGCCCCCAGACAAACAGGCTGTATTTTGCTTTCATCCAGCAACTCTTAACTGTTGCCCCTAGCCAAATTTGCCACAGCTCCTGCACTTCACTCTCCTGCTACCTTTTTGTTCTTGTAAAGCATGAGTTAGAGGTGACGAGCGACCTGACCCCAAAGCTTTTCGCTTCTTCCGGCAATTACAAGGAGCCTCCCTCATACAGTAGGATTGCAAAAATAAAGCCTGAATTTAACACTTTTGCACTGGTGCCTTTAAAATTTTCTTCAGTGGAATCAAAAGGATGCAATGAATTTTCTTAAAATCACACAACAGATAACAGACATAATAAAAAATCAGAATCTGGAACCCTTCTTTGTAGACTTCCTTTATGCAACTGCAATCATCAGGCTGATATCCATATGCTGAGAGGTAAAAGCTATGCTTTCCTGGAATTAGGATTTGCTTAAGCTTTTCACCAGTGCATCAGGGTGTTCAAAGGACTACAGACTAAGTCTAGCCTTCTATAGATCACAGAGAGGCAGTGCCTCTAAAACGCGAGCAAAATAGTCATTTTTGCAGACTAAACTAAGCCCTTTGGAAGAGTCGCTCCACGGAGAACAGCAGCATCACAGGCTTTGACAGGCTACAATTAACCTCTGCAATGCTCTCACTCTGCCACAGTATAGAACAACAGCCAATTTCAAGATAACTCAAGACACATGTAAGATGTGAATGGTGAATTCTAAGGAATCCACTAAACCAAATATTTCTGGAACACTGTTGATAACTATTTGCAGAACATATATCCAACATGTTTTTCCATTTTTCAAATACAGTTGACAGCAAAATTATGTGGATTGCAACTATTTTCTCTTAAATAGCATCAAAGCAATATATCAGCCTCTCACTCTTTGCTTTTAGCAAGAAACTCACACACACTCTCATAGGTGCCTGGCTTCAGCTGATAAACTCAGGCTTGCATTTATACTTGTTAGTTTATGTTGGTCCCTAGCTCTGCTTAGTAATTCACTTCAGCTTCTTGCCAATTTTCAGAGGCCTTAAATATTCAGGATGCCAGGGTTCTTGAAGGGCTGCCGGTTCTCTCCTTCGTCTTTAAAGAAACTGTACCACAGGCTGATTCTTTGCTGCTTTGGTCTCAGGGTGCTGGGTCAGACACAGAAAGTATCAAGCTACCCTCCAAGGAAGCATTTTACAGCAGCTGAAGCTGAACTATGCTTTCTTTTAAAAGAGACACCCTCTCCATAATCTCTCCCTTCTCTTCCTACTTTTAATTGTCATTAGCTTTCCTGTGTTAGTATTCAAACTATAATGAGAACGCCTTTGTGATAGGCTCATGTGTGTACACAAGAACATTCCTACTCAAACAATTGCCAAAATTTGTCTATTACCTTCTCAGCACTTCAAGTATAAATAAAGATTTCCCAGTGGTACCAGACGTGTTTTGCCAAAATACACAAGAGAGGCTAGTCTGCTGTGTTGTTCCAGGACTGTGACAATGTAAATCACTATTTACCATTTCTGCAAATTTACAGATGCTGAAAATATCAAAAGATTTAGCACTGACAGAGCAGCTATCCCACAGTAATACTTTGTTTAACAGAGGTCAGTTTTTTCAAAGCTGATATAATTTAAAGAGTCAGCAACAAATCTGAAATGGGAACTTGCCCTTCATGAGACATCCTGATGCTGCTGACAGAAGGAGGACTAAGGGAACCTCATCTGCATGAGGAATCCCAAGATTTCTTAGCAGCAATATGGCTGCAATGATGGGAACTTTAAATGAAGTTTTCCCTGGTGTAGGGATGTCTATAGCTGATGTTGCTACAGGCCTAATAAGAATGAGAAAGCATTGATTTCCTGCCAAGGTACAAAACTCTTTTCATCCAGATGAAAAATCCTTTAGAATCTGTCAGTAGTAAGTAGTAAGTAGTGGGTTTTCTGTGCCCTCACAGGAGCTCATCCTTTGGAACACTTGTGTGTTCACAATGGGAAGTGAGCATGGAAAGTGGGCTCCTGCTCTGTTTAAACTCAAAGGAGATTGTGATTAATTTGCAAAGAACATTGCTTTCTTACACACATTGCTTTCCAAAAATCCCCATTCAAGCACATCAGACAGAGCTTGCTTTTGCTTTAATGTTATGGCAAATACTGACTAGACAGCAAACAAAACTGGCAGAGAAGGACCCTGCACAGCAAGTGAAAGGAGTCACAAACAGCATCATTCCAAAACACCAAAGAGGGCAGAGCCAAGACAAAAAGCCCAAAGTTGTCTTATTTTGACCATTTCCCTTGTAGCTGGAAATGAGAAGCACAAGAAAGGGACTCTGACAAAGAAAACAAAAGTAACTTTTAGTTTTTTATACACACATACATGTACATGTAAGCAAATAAGCTGGCATGCTCAGGAATGAAACTGTCATCATTAAGTCCCACTGAAGTCACCCATCTCTCTGACTTCTATTTGCTATATAATATACACAAAATGAGCTCATGATCAAAGATGGAAAGAACTAGCAGGCTTACTGAGAAGGACAGAATTCCTTGACCCAACTCTCATTCACCTGGATTATTAATGTTTATTTCATGAGCAGGTACCATTGCTGATTAATAGCTACAAGAGCAGCACCATTCTTTTCTTACATGCAAGTTAATTTGTTTCGGAAATCTCTGTGAACTGTCTTCCACATTTCTGTTACTCAAAACTTCATGCTTTATGGTAAAGCCACCAAAGATCAGTTAGTTTACTGAGCCTTTCTTTCCCCCTCTACAAAACAAGGACATTACAAAATTCTGCTTTTTCCCTAGCATTTTTCATTCTTCTGAACTCCTCAATTACTGAAGATTTTACAGAAAATTAAAGGATTTCAATCTTCTATTGCAAAAAAACCAGAAGAATCAAATGTCCACTGCTCATTTCCTTTCTACTTTATTTCTTCTTCCTGTAAGCAGAGTTGAGGGGTGGAAGGATGCATCATCTCTGATGCTTCAGCTCTCCTGGCCCTGTTTCCTAGCCACCAAGCTACTGCTAAGGCCAGCAAAATACACATTTAAACTTAATGTTTTATTTCTGGACAAAAACTGCCTAAAATCTCCAAAAGCTTTCATGAACTTTTCCAAAATGTTAGAGGGGATCTTCTGAGAATTTTCTGAGTTCGCACCCAGGTCAGGCCACCTTGTGAAGAAATTACTATGAAGTTTATTCTTTCTTCAGCCCTCACCTGAGAATGGCCATCTGCCTCCAAAATCACTTGTAAGGAATTAATCATCCTTTTACAAAAACACATCTCCATCACCTGTGTTGTATGATTCTATACATCGCCTTAGAAGTCCACACTAACAGCATCACACGTCTAATGTTTGTGTGGGTAGTTTTGTCTAATGTGTGTGGGTAGTTTTATACCAGCACATGCACAGTTAAGACGAGTATTACAGTTACCCCTACTTTGTTCAGAAGCAGCCTAATCAAAGTTTATTTTGACAGTGACAGAGTTCATCTCAATACCAAGAGAGGTAACAATCACATAAAAAGCAAAGTTAATTCACCACAAAATAGCTTCAGGTAGATGGTCAGTTGCACATCCTATTATAAGAAGCCCCAACGCATCCTACAGACAGCAGAAACACACCTTGCACCAAAACACAGACTGCTCTGTAAGCATGCTGATACCAGAGCACACACAGCAGCTCCCCAGTGACAGTGGGAAAACATTTCCCATGGAAGACACGAGGACATGGAATGAATAAGAAATTGCTGAAGGAAGCACAATGGCCCAGCTGCCAAGACAGCTGTGACCACCCTGTGTCCCCTGTGCTTGAGGAGATGGACCCCAACCAAGCCAAGAGCCCAGCACACCAACATCTACTATGTAAAAACAACAAATGAGTAACACCTGAGGCCAAAGGAGAGCAGGAACACAAGTGCTAGAGAAGACTTGCTGAGAAAGGCCAAGGGTCTCTAATAGCTGTATTAGCTACACTTTCAGCAGCAGCAGAGCATCCAATCACACCACGTTTCAATTGCGAAACCACTTGTTTAAATTTTAACTAAACTTTTAGCTGTCTTCAAAACACATCTATTTAAGGCTAAGGAAGTTAACCCAGACCAGGCTGTAGCAGCTCCTGCACACCTCAAATGAGTAATAATTCCAACTGCTGATGGCTGATCACTTCAGTGTGAAGTATAAGCTGGAATATTCAAACTAGGACAAAAAAAGTCAGCAACCTTCATGTACGCATATTTCTGTCAAATCCTTCTTACTCTCCACTTTTTTAATCTCTATGAAGGAATCACAACAATACTTTTGTTTTATGGTACTTAAAAAATACCTTCTGTTCTGGGCTAAACTGAACTGGAGAGTGCAGGAGGAAAAGCACTAGGGGCAGAAGGAAAGGTGCCAGACAAAGATTAATTGCCTGCCTGAGGTAATATATGCTGCATAAAACCATCCACATGACACTGCAAAACTGTTTGTAAAAACAACCACAAAAAAATAATTCAGACCACATGTAAGGTACAAAAAAGGATTTGTCATGTATTTATAAAAGCAAATGCACACATATCTAAACATATACATAAACAATTACACGTAAATGCAAATTTTCTCCCTTCATATGTACATGAAATGCAGTGCTTGTGAAAGATTCTAGGCAGCTCTGACAGTATCAGAAGTGTCAGTCAAAAAATAACATAGCTCTATACTCTTGGAGTTCTGGGTACTATAAATACACATATTCTCACTAAAGAGATCTTTTCAAAAAAATAATTTTCTATTCATTATCTAAGAGGAATATGACCTTTGCTTATATTTTGTTTGTATATTTTTAAAATGCATTTTCCAGAAGTACCATGGAATTTATAGGATGCCTCTACTTTCCCATGTTGAAAGAGACAACACTGTTACACTTAGTAGATTTGTATGGGCTATAACAGCAAGACCTACACAACTTTAGCTTTCTCTTTTTTTTTTTTTTTTCGTCTGTGCATGCTTGGAATAACTCTAGAATTTGTATTGTTTGTGCTTTGTCTAAAATATTCAACTGAAACTTAGAACCCTACGTTGAAAATATATAGCAAAAAATAAATAGTGAAGCTAAGAACCTTTTAATCAAGAGTCTAAAAATCAGGATAGCTCTCTTTTGTGCAGGGCAGGCAGCAACAGATTTCAAGCCTATAATTTCTAAACAGAAACACTTAACACAGGATTTATTTTTAAGCAAGAATGCCGAAATGTTTATCTTCATTTTCTTTAAATAGAGATGCTCTTCAAAAAAAGACAGACACTGGGATGGAATTACAGGAGACATTCCATTGAAGGGTCTTTCACTATAGCTACTTTCACTTCTTATTACAAGAAAAGGCCCCACTTTAAACTTGCTTACAAGATAGAAACAATTCTTTTACTGTAAGGATTCTCTTTCATTACTTCCTCAAAGCCTTCATACTTCAATAATAAAACATTCATCTTTGGAATACACTGTGCAAAGATTCTGACTATCCATTTATTAATATTTTTGTAACACTGAAAAGAAACCTAAGCTGTTCTCTAAACTGTTGAGATAACAGTCAGCTTGTGGGGTGCAGAACCACAAATGCAGCAAACATTTCTACACACCAAGAGACTTAGAGAGACAACTCACAGAACAGCAAGGTCATCAGATGCTACCATTTTTTATTAATACAGGTACCATTCGTATAGAATACATGGCCTCATGTAAAATTAATTATCTGGCAACCAGAAAGCAATGGTCTTTGAAAACTCAGAAAGGAGAAAGCCAGCTCTCTAAAAAAAGGTGCAGCTCTTTGTTGCACGTTATTAGGATTCAGATGTCTATGTAATAATTAAGACTTTAAAAATGATAGATTAAAAAAATTGAATTTAGGCAGAATTGTGGACTTAGTGGAATCAGGATTTCAGCTGATAAGAAGTTGTGATGAAACAAAAGGGATGGGTTTTAAACAGACTGAATAAAAGGAAGCTTTATTCTGAACACACAGGAAGAATCTCCCACAGAAAACCAGGTCAATTAGAAACAAGATACATACATCAAACAAGATATTACACTGCAGATAGATGGTAAACTGGTGAATGATAATAGCTAATTGTGAATCCAGAAAACTCTGGGTAAAAAAAACAAAATCAAACTGTGTTTTTCTACTCATGACAATCAAACTAACAAAGCTAATTTTATCTATGCCCATTCCAAACTTCAGCATCCAAGTTCACCCTACCCATTTTCCACAAGGAAACAGGAAGAAGGAACAGGGTGCAGAACAGAAAAGCCCCACTGTTTCCTGCTGCAACTTTATCCTTATGAGCACCTAAATATGCAAAATGCTGGCAGAAGTATCCCATTTGCCATTCTTTTAATAAGAAACTAAAATGCCTTTGTAATTTATGACACAACAAACAGCTTCTGGTGTTAAACACGAAATTATTTACACTACATTCTAAAAGAGTAGACACATGCTACTCTTGGGTAATTAGGACGAAATAGTGGGATTTAATTTGAATATAAAATTCCAAATCTGCCTGCAGTTGCCTCATGGAATCAAACAACCTTCTACAACCTGAAGGAGTTCTGCTCTACCACGTCCCCTCTTGCACTGAAGTACTCCATGTGATCCCCTCAGTTTGTGAGATGGGCAGACCAGAAGCACACACAGGACTGAAGATGCCAGAACATCATGAATTTATACAATAGCATAATAATATTTATCATCTTTTTCTCAGTGCCTTTCCCAAAGGATCTCACTATTCTGCTCAGCTTTGACCACAGCTGAGCAGTGAGCTGACATTTTCAGTATGTCTTCTCTGAAAGGTAATAGCTAATTTAGAGCATTTGTATATGTACCTATCTTTGTTCCCCCCCCAAGGTAAAGGTACTTTATACTCTGATCCTCTATTCTGCCTCACTACTTCATAAAAACAACTGCCAGTAGTACCCATTTGAATTTCCATGAGATGAGTTCACTGAGCAGTGAAGAAATTCTAAATTTTTGTAATAAAAAAGTTTATTTTTTACTAAATCAAGATGAGTAATAGGTAGTCTTGCTGACAATAACATTGCATTTGTTTTCTGCAAGAGGAGAAGAAAAAAGAAAAGATCTCTTGCTAGCACACTATAAAATATTTGCACATATACCTTAAATGCCTATATAACATTTGGAAGGAAGTGGGAAGAGAGGCATTTGGTTTTATTTATTGTTTTCTGAACACAATCATAAAAAAGAAAACAAGAAATCAAAGTGAGAAGTCAAAAATCTGAAGAAGTGAAATCTTGAAAAACTGTGGTTTAGATTTAGACACGTTTCACCCTGATCAGAAGCTCACCAGGATTAAAGAAAAACAGCATTGAACGAACTAGATCAATGTCTGAAAATTCAAGAATCACTGGAAGTGTAGACGGTTGTTTTATCTTTACACTTAAATATTATTTCCCTAGTCTCTTAAAGGTCATTTAAATTGAGGAGACATGTCAAATTAGTAAATAATATTAAAATTATCAAAACCAGCTAAAAGATTATTAATGTGAAGAGTCACAGTATAAAGCGTAGTCTTTTACATTGAATTTTCATGCCCTATATAATAGTGAAATATTAGTGATATTGACATACACAGAAATTTCAAAACAGATCCTTATCAGAGGCTGATAATAAAATGGCAGTCCACATGACATTCTCAGCTGGATACTCTACTGCAGTTTTGTGGACTTATTTCTGACAGCCAGGTTATTCACGTCATTAGCAATGTGTATCTTTAATTCTCAAACTCGCCAGCAAACTTTGAGCACAACTGTGGAGACAGGCATTGAACACAATCAAACAGGATCTACACAAAATACTCATTACAAGAGTTTGAAGATTTGCATATTGCATATTTAGAGATGCAAACAAAAGATTTCATAAGGAAGAAACCATACTTCATTGTCAAAAAAAATCTTGTGTTATCTTTATAATGGCAAAGTCCCATCATTAAAGGAATGAGCTCTTCTCCAAGAACAGTTTTTCACTGTGCAAAGAGCTGGCATATGCAACCACTCAAGAGTCTTCAGGAGCGAGGCTGCATTCCACAAACACCAGATGATTTTTCAGAACTAGAATTTAGTAAGGATCACACATTGACTACCTTACAGACCCTGAGTAATCCCTAAATTAAATGGTAATAGAGTGCATAGGAGCTTCATTTCTGGTCCTACAGCTCAGAATTAATCGCTCAAATTCTTGCACAGAGTGAAGGAAGTATACAACCTATTGCTCCAATATAAACCCATTTTTAAGACAAAGCCTCAGAGGAACAGGAAATTTTTCATAAAATCAACAAAAATGTAATACTGTACACAAGGGAAGTGTGTTGAAAAGCAAACAGTTATAACCCTATCTGCAAGAACAAAAACATGGTAAATTTTTTTCTCCTTACCGGATTTATATACTAGAATAACCAGTTTCTGCACTGTCATTTCTAGAGATACGCAGTAACCTAGTCTGCATGTCAGTCTCTTATTCACTTATTGATTTGCTTAAGGACTCCCAAAGAAATTTCAGATTTCACGAAAGACACAGTATGACCTTGAGGTGCAAGGGTCAGTCAGAGCACAGGTCCATTGTGCTGGGATTCTGTTCTGAGCTCTCCCTCATACACAGTACTTCGCACAAGTCATCATGCCTGAATTATAACGCAGAACAATGGTTTTTAATTGGAACATGCTAAGCAGTATGATCATCTTGATTATTACTATGGGATGTTAAACTTCCAAAACTTGCTTTTTCATAAACTAGTTAAGCATCAAGGCACTGGACTTTTATGAGGCACCTTGATTGCATATATTGATTTGTGTATTTATAAAGCACTAGTTATTCCAAATTTCTCTATGTAGTTATTGCTTTTCTTGACATAGTTACAAAGTAGGTAATTTCATACAGAAAGCAAATAAAGCCTTGAATTACATGTGATGTACCAAGCTGAAAGAAAGCAGCTATGCAGTTCCAACTAGACTGCAGCATGGCATTAATATTGATAGAGACAAGAACAACACACCAGTTCTATGAAGTTCTCTGTTCCTCTAAATCATAGGACATTGACTTAGGAAAATAAAGAAATCACACATGATGACAGTATCTGAAGTAACTGAGACTCCATCTAGCAATTGCCACTGCCTAATTTACAGTTTTCAGGAGCGATGCTTGTTACCATTAAATTTTAAGATACAGTTTTATTTTGCTTCTCAATATGGTCCAAGCACCTGCACTGGGTCAGGAAAAAAGCCCTCAAGCAATATGTTTCATTTTATTTATATAGAAATATAACAGGACAGGCTACTTTTTATCCATAAAATTGTGAAAGCTGCATGCTTCTATCAAGTTGATATCAGAATCTCATCTTTCAGGTATTTTCAGTTCAACAATACCTGAAAGCTTTACTCTGCAGAAATCTCAAAATCAGTAACACAATAAGTATGTAATAGACCTTTGGATGCAATTTTTAGCCAACATTTCATTGCAGCTTCATGAACTTATATCAGTGATAAAAGTTCTGTAGAGCTTCAGTTTCCAGCACACCACAATGCTTTAACTACCACATGAAAAAGAAATTCAAAAAGCAATACATACCCCATTTCAAACTAGCACAAAATTCTCTTAGTGCTATTGCAATACAGTAAGGTGGAATTGTTTCTAAACGAACTCGCACATGTGACAGATGTGTCAATCTGCTGATACAACAACATATAAAATCACACTGAGGGTTCTGTAGCAGAGTTCAAGTATAATGAGGACAGGACACTTAGTCATTCTCTGCACCTATCAGAGATGCAAAGAAAAGGCTTTAGGAGTGCGGGAGTGTGTGTAAGAGGTGATATGGAAGTCAAAAAGACTTAGCATACTTCTCCCAGTTTTCAGGTTACAAAGTTAGACATAACTGAGCCAATTAGGTTTCCCTTTATGTTTCATGTACTACTTTTTTAATAAGAAAATGCTGCTTAAAGGCCAAACTCCAGTACATTTTAAGCTTTTAATAGAGCAGAGACGGAATCTTGCTTCTTACTGAAAGCAAACAGGAATTTCAAATCATACAATCATTTTGGCTGGAAAAGACCCCTAAGATCACTAAGTTCAACCATTAACCCAGCACTGCCAAACCCACCACCAAACCATATCCCCAGGTACCCATCTTCTAAATACCTCCAGGAGGGTGACTCAACTACTTGCCTGGGTAAATATCACCATGTTGTAGGAAAATACATGAATCTGACAAAAAAACCAAACCCTGATTGTAACTCCCCCAAGAAAGTCAATGAGTGCTGACTGACATTCTCAAAAATGGATGTTGAAAAAATTAATTTTAGATATTTAGGCATCTAAACTACTAAATGGTTTATTCTCTTAGACTGCTGAAAATCTAACTTCCTCCAATGGATTTAACTAGGATAAATGGGTTCTCAGCGCTTTAAAAAAAGTTTAAAAAGAGAAAAAATCAGAACAAGTAACCCTAGTTCTTTATGTCACTCCTGTGTATGAGTCTTCAGTTAACTCCTTTAGCCTCACAAAAATACTACGGAACTTTAACATGGAAGGAAGTGATCAAATTGCTTTACCCCCCAAGATGTGCAGATTCAGCATCGTATATATACTCTCAACTCACAGAATCAATTTTTATTTGAAAGCAGAAATAGAACTAGTGCATCATCATTTCCTAGGGCATCTATATTTTTTCCTGGAGATATTCTACCACAATAGTGATCACAATAGGCCACACTTGTCTTATGAGATCTGACAAGATCACAACCTGAGCTCCTTTGGATGCAACTATACCTTCTTATATCAGCAAAACAGTGCACAGCTTGAAGATCCCGCTGCTACGACAGAAGATGGATCAAACAGAATTTATATACCATACATTGTACAGGCTTAGCTAACTTACCAAAGGATAATCGCAGTACAACAAAAAAAGGGAATTTGAATACAGGCTTTTACAAGAGAACTGATGATGATGTAAGAAAGGAGTATTTTCTCCAAGAAACTTAGAACGTAATTTTGGGGATAAAGAGGCAGCAAACTGAAGTACCTAAAAGCATCAAACACCACCAAAAGCACTGTAGAAATACGCTGGAGGTTCAGAGCAGGAGCACCCAGGGGACAAAGTCACATTCACTTCCAGGCTCCCTTCTCTGTGCTACTGACCCAGAGACTGCTACCCAAAATTTCTCTGGTAAGATAGGACAAGGTGAGAAACTGGGGCTAAATGATCAAATCACAAGTCACAAAGGAAGTATTAAACTCCAGGAGGAGGGTTAGAATGTTTCTCCAGAAAATGTGATCTAAGTCACGTAAGAGAGAATATGAGAAATGAGAATCAAGTAAGGATGAATTTGGAACAAACAATTTTCATGTTCACAAGGAATAACCCCCACAAAACACATGTACCTATGCATATCACATGGTAATGCACTGCTTAAAATTTAATTCCAGCATGTATTCCAGGGAAGAAAAGCAGCATTACATAGAGAACTTCAGTTCAGAAAAGGGAGCAATGATTCTATTAGCTAAACTGAGCACAGATCTTCCTATAGAACATGCTCAAAGGAGAAAGCACAATCTAGGGGTGAAAGCATTGGGCAGAATTCTACATTCCACCCCTCTCTCTCATTAACTGGCTACATGACTTGGTGACTGAGATACATTTGTAAAAAAATGGTCAGAAAGGTGTTATGTCAGTGAAAAGCTCATCCAATATAATGAAATTGTTTACCAACAGACAAGAATGGGAAAGAGACTGGATTTGGCATATTTGAACCATGTGAAACGAAAGACTGGAGTCTAAGAGAAACCTGACATTTTTTACTATTGGGTGACAGGTAAACATTACGACATGCTGGAGCACCACTGACATTTCAGGGCTACCTTGCATGTACAAGCACTATAAAATAATCAAGAGACAATTTGAAAAGGGTTGTTAATAATCACAAACAAGGAATGGCTGAAACAAATCTGATAAAAGCCCATTAGGAAAGTGATAGATATAAACTTACTGTCACAGGTTAAGCATCAGACAGCCAACCACTGTAAAATTATTTGGAGGAAGGTGTCAGGAGGTACCTGCCCAGACATTACCTTCACAGAATTTCAAGAAATGAAAAGATCAAACTAATTAAACACAGCATCACAGAGTATGCTGTGTTGGAAGAGACCCACAAGGATCATCAAAGTCCCACTCCTGGCCCTGCACAGGACCATTTCCAAGAATCACACCATGTGCTTGAGAGTGTTGTCCAAATGCTTCCTGAACTCTGTGAGGCTCGGGGCAGTGACCAACTCCCTGGGGAGCCTGTTCCAGTGCCCAACCACCCTCTGGGGGAAGACCCTTTTTTCAACATCTAACCTAAACCTTCCCTAACAAAACTTCAGGCCGTTCCCTCGGGTCCTATCATTTGTCACCAGAGAGAAAAACGAAGACATACTTTACACATCAAATAACATTCCTGCTCAAGATACTGTCCCTAACCCCTGGAAAGGCATTTTGCGTCTTCACTATTTCCTAGAAGAACACCCATCTTCAGAGAATACAAGGTTCCTAGGTCCCCTGCCTGCTCCTGTCCCACAGTCAGGGGAAGGGAGTAAAGTGATATAAGTATGGCTTGCACATAATTTTGATAAAGACTGTAATTTCAGTCCTTTTAACATCTTCCATTTAGGGGCTCAAACCCAATTACAATCATTAACAATCGGTGTCTCGTGTGTCTCTTCTTTGACATATGACAAATGTCAGCAAGTAACAGCAAATACTGTCAAAGAAGAATATGTCTTTTCATCAGATCCCTGAGCTACGCTGCACAAGTGCTGAAATCAGCCCTAAATTAGCATTACAGTAATTGAGGAACTTTTCCCATAGAAGACTATGGAGCTTTTAGCTTCAACTATTCCTCAGAAAACCTGAACACAGAGCCTGCAGCATCACGGTGATAAATTCCCTGGAGGAAATCTCCTGCCATAAGCTCCCATGCATACAGATGGGATGGATGTCAGCTAGGAGCCCTCAATCTAATCTCCATCTTGCAGCAACAGAAGCAGGATCCTTATGCATAACAGTCACAAGCACTCCAATGCCACAGAAGGAGATCATTCAATTAATACGTTAAAAATTAATATTAATTTGAATAGTTAAATATTAATAGGTTAATTTGGAAGGAGAAAAAAGGATTTCTTCTGATACTAATTTGACCCTGCATCCTAGGTGACAGCATGAAAAAGATGCCAGGTGAATAAAATTAGTGTAACAAAACAATTGCCTGGAACCACAAATTGAATTTCAATGGAATACCTCATGCTGCTGCAACCCAAGGAAGTCATTTTGTGAGGCACACCTCGCTGGATTCACATGCAGTTCAGAAAATTAAGAGGATAGAAACGCATTTCAAATATTTATTAAGAGGCAAGATAAGGTCAACCAGGAATAATCTTAGAGATAAAGAATTATACATATGCAATATTGTTTCTTTTAACTCTCCTGTAATAAAAAGAAAGTAATCTTTTTCAGCCAGAAAAAGCTTTTCTAATTGATAGGGCATCCTAAAAAGTATTCACACTGGGAAAGATGAACGACATGTCACAAGTCTTGTCACCAGTGACCATACCAACACTGACAAAACTGCTGTGTTTTCCAAGAGCTTCTGGAAAGCAGCCACACAGAACGGAAAAAAACTTCAGCACAGTTAACCCTGTGAGAGGCCTGAATTACAATGCATAGTTCCTATCCCTATTCATAATTGAAAGTAAGAATTCCAGAAAGGATTGTGTGGGCCGTCGGAAACAGCCCAGCACAGCTCAGCAGAACCCTGCTGGAGGAATAACAATGAGGGAATACAAGGAGAAAATAAGCTTTGGGAGATGCCTCCTATCCTTTTCACCAAAAACTGTGAATAAATAACTATGTTATAATACAGAGAAAATGTGTCTCACAAACAGAGCGTGTCTAACATGGAGAGATGACATCTTGAGACAAGCCTGTAGCAGCCTGAAGAGTCAGCCAAACAAGGCACCTTCTAAACCTGAGTGTTTCCCTGAAACTTCACTAGCCCCAATGGGGAAGTGGCATATTTGGACTGGGTGAACCAATCACTAGCTCCAGACCCAACGTAATTCCCATCTTTTGTTTCTAACATAAAGAACAGTAACAATCTTAGCTTGTGATCCTATTTTTCATTCTTCTTCTGAACAATTAATGGGGAAGGTTCATATTTTAGGCTTATTCCCTATGAAATATTTACTTTGCATTATTACAGCCTGTGATGATGTGTTGTAAGGTTTTCAAAACCCTTTGAAAGGGAAACACTGTGATGCTCACTGAGTGCCATTTCTTGCCTGAGAAGGTACAATGTAGGTTGTAGTATAATAACAATAATAACAACAATTGGTGTTTTTTATTTTATTTTACATCAAGAGATAGTCATTAAGTACAGCAGGATTATCACCTCATCTTGGACATGCTTTTCTCATCTTCTGTGTCGGCTGGAAGAGACCACCACATCTTAGATCAGTGCTGGTATGATAACCACAGGGCCAGGCACACAAATACAACAGCATTAAAAGATGATGAACAGCAATAAAGGGGAAAAAAACCCCAAACCTGAGGATGGGGGGGTCTTGAATCACATGTACAAAGGAAGGGAACTCATAACTCAGATTTTTATCAGCTCAGATTTCTATCTATACACAGAAAGAGAAGGCAGCAGTGGAATAAGATACAAGCTAGTTTCACTTGTCATTAAGAAAAGATACAGGAGGACAAAGACATGGAACAATACAATAGCATGCTAATAGCTTTAGATTCTCTGGAAAAAGCAAACAAACAAAAAAAATCCACTGAGGAGAAACATGTAACTCAGTTCTGGAAAAAAAATAAAAAGTTAATATTGAGGCTCAGAAATAATAAACTCTACTGAAAATTAATTGAGATAAGCTAGAACAGAATATTTAACAGTGTTTTTTGTAAAGCCAGTAAATGTATGCTTCATTTGTTAAATAAAAACATTAAACAAAGCAAGAATGCATCTCTACAAGAAAAACTGTAATTCTTACAAAGTTTTTCATATTCTTTCCAGTTATTTTAAAAGATGAGATAGCTTTTAAATGGTGGAGGAGAACCAGAAGCATCATGGTCTGCACCAGATCACAAATGTCAAGAAACTACAGAAAAAATGGCAATGTCATCATTATATATCTGAAATTGGTATTTCACTAAGTCTAAACTTTCCTGCCCTCCCACTGCAGTTATGCACAGTTTAAGGGTTATAATTTGAACACTTACAGAAAGGAAAGGAGGGGGGGAAAAAAAAGAGAAGTTCACAAATATTTACTAAAGAAAAAAACCCTTGCATTAACATTTTGTGTGCTATCTGTGCTCTATTGTAAAACCCCAAGGTAAAATTCACAAAAATACTAAGATACTCAACATATTCTTGAAGTATCTTGAAGGATTCAAATGGAAACATCTAATTATTATTGGTGGTGGTGTTGTTCAATACTCTCCAACTGTTATTCTCCTTTAACTGAGGGTAGATTTGGATTAGGCACTAGGAACAAATCCTTCCCTGTGAGGGTGATGAGGCCCTGGCACAGGTTTCCCAGAGAAGCTGTGGCTGCCCCACCCCTGGAAGTGTTCAAGGCCAGGTTGAACAACCTGGTCTAGTGGAAGGTGTCCCTGCCCACAGCAGCAGGGTGGAATGAGATGATCTTTAAGGCCCTTCCCAACCCAAACTATTCTAACATTCCTTGTTGCATCTAACAGATTGGTTTAAATCACAGCAAGTTCACCTAATCTAATTAGATTAGATATTTCATAATAACCTGACTGCCTTTCCAGACACAATCTTACTTGTATCATCTCTAAAGCAATCACATTTTTATATTAAGCTTAAAATGTAAGGACACTGAAAATAATGTATTGTGGCCAATTGAAATTATACCAACAAATAACATTTGAGGGATTTAAACACATAGCAGCAATTACCCTCCTCTTTGTAGACCATGAAAGTGATAAAAATGATTATTTCTTCAAGATCACTACAATATTCATGTATCTACTTAACTTTCTTCCTTGGAAGGTCCCATTTGTTTTCTTTAGAATTGAATAAAAAAATTTTAAAGATTATGATTATTCAGTACTTATGAGAAAATGAGTATCAGCTATGACAAAGGTATGTAAAATGAGTAACAGAATGTAGAATACTCTTACCCAGTATTAATAAAAAGGCTCTCTTGCTTAGTGAAATTAAAGGGGAAAAAAATCAGGGTGGACAGATGGAAACAGTCATTTTACAGAACAGGTCTAACTGATAAAATACTTCAGGCAGTATTGAATTTAAGTCAAATAATATTCAAAATAGTGGCCCCTTAATGAACATGAATAGCACAAATCATCTTGCCAGCTAGAATTTAATTATGAAATTATTGATTCTTATGGTTCAAGGAGCAAAATGATCGTTAGATGGAACCAAGGAAAGAGATTCCTTCTATGATATATTACAGTTGCAGGGAGGCCTGTGTTTTCTCTGAAACAACCAACTTTTCTGACAGAGAATAAATATAAGGCCAACTGCAGGTCAAGACACCAGGTTCTAATAAAAAAGCAATTCATTTTATCTGAAAGAAAAGAAACCCATGTACCTTGCTATCTGAAGAGATCTTGGGCAGGAGGGTATCCAGAATTGCTGTCTAGAACAATGGGCCTTCCAACTTACACCACTTTAATTATTTGTTCTTCATGAGTTCAGCTGCTAAAAGACCAGGCTTACACTCAGTTTGGTTGTGGGAAGGAGGAAGAATTCCAAGTTGGCCTTCCTGCCTTCACCTGAGCCCAGCTGAGGCAGTTCATGCCAGAGTGTAGGATGACTCAGAGTCATTCCAGCAGGTGTCACACAGGAGGAGACCAAGTTTGTATTCCATACTTTTCCTCCTGCTGTCTCTTCACTGACACAGAAAGGGCAGTGTGGGTACCTATGAACCACTCAAATACAGACACCACTGAAGGCAAAAGGATAGATACCCTTCAACTACTTCATTTGCATTTTTTTTACAGGAAGACTTGAGTGAAAGGATGGATGCTCAGAGGGCTGGGGCACCTCTCCTGTGAAGACAGGCTGAGTGAATTGGGGCTGTTCAGCCTGGCGAAGAGAAGGCCCTGGGGAGACCTTAGACTCCCTTCCAGTACCTAAAGGCGCTACAACAGAGATGGAGAGGGACTTTGGAGTAGGACATGAAGTGACAGGACACAGGCGAAGGGCTTCAAACTGAAAGAGGGCAGGCTCAGATTAAGTGTCAGTAAGGTGTCAGTAAGAAATTCTTTCCTGTGAGCCTGGTGAGGCACTGGAACAGGTAAGTTGTGGGTGCCCCACCCTTGGAAGTGTCCCCACTGGTGTTTCACTTCTAGCAGCAGCAACAAGAAAAAATGTAAAGGAACCTACATTACCAGATGCCATATACACCTTACTTGATCTTGCAGAAGTTAGAGACCCAGATCCAGGGAGAGAAGAGTCACTTGGATAGTGAATTTTGAACTTTCTCTGAGGGAATAAATCTAGTTTCCTAAGTGTGGAGAGAATCAAAATATTTTTGTGATTTAACCTGCCAGCCAGAGAAACAGGGAATGTGTTTTACATACATTTAACTACCCTCCTATGAACATCAGAGGATTTGTGGGACTCTTAAAAGCATGCAGAGTGAAGTAAAAGTGTACTGAGCAGACAGTACTAGCGCATTCGAAAAGGCAACTTTATATGTTGTGCTAGAATGGGACTACATTTTGTATGTCTTTGCTTTATTGCAAAGCCGTATTTGTGGCCCAATTATAATAGAGGATGCAGTTGAGAATTGGATAGATACCAAGGAATCTATCTGAAATCAAGTCTCCAAAGATCAGAGGATTCCTCTGCCCCTTTGGGGAGTGTGTGTGCCTAAATATGCGCATTCTTAATTTACTGTTTGAACAAGAATTTGCTGTGTCAGATGTTCCACAGAACACCACTTTTAACATTTGTGCTATTTTGAAAGCAAAAGGCCAACAATAAACCAGACAAAAACTAGCATTAAAGACAAATGTTGGTAGACAGTTCAGCATTATGAAAAATTCTATTCATTAAACTTTATGAAATAGAACTCTCCATCATGAGAAGCACAAAGGACACTAAACCAAATCCCTAGGATCCTGAAAACATGGAAACTTTTATTCTTCATAAATAAATAGAAAAAATGTGCTTTTCCCCTACAGGCCATTAAGCTGTCTCTCCACTGACATCCTTATCCTTTGCTTGGCAGCCCTGTTTTCTGGCCCCTTCTGCTATCATCTGGCATACCAGGAAAGCCTTCCCCAAAACACCTGATTATCTCAGTCTAGCAGCATGAACTGTATTTTCTAAAAATGAACTTTATTTGTAAACTCTGAAAAGAAAAAAAAAAAATCTAAGCACATAGAAATTGCAATAAGACTATTCTAATGGGAACACAATTAGCAAGACTGCGTCATTCATTTGCCCAGCTCTGTCCCACTTCTCTGACAATGAAGAATAAGAGCTATTTCTGTGAGAATCATAAAAATCCTCAGTTTGAGCAATTATTACATGCAATCATGTAACTAAATAGGAAGTTTCATACTGGGAGGCAAAAAGCCTACAGTAGAAAGCATGAAAACGTTAACTACAAAGTGGTAGATCAAAGCACCTCTCCTTCCCCCATCCCTGTGCTATTCCCAAAGGCTGTATTTCTTAAGGACCAAGCAAGTCTGCTTGCCAGTGTCAGCTCCTCTACACCCTTTAAAATTATTTCACAAATATTTCATAAAGGCAACATTACCAGATTTATGGTTACTGACTAATGTTTACAAATACAGAAATAAATTTAGGCATCTAGGATATCTAGTTATCAGACACACTGACACTCACCTGCAGTATTACCTACACTGTATCTCAATATTCTTGCTCATAGACAGAACATAAAGGTCCTCCAAAACCAGAATTAGACTCTCCATAAAGAGACAAATCACAGTGCACACCTTCAGAACCACAGGCACTCTGCTCCATCTCCGTAATTTACATATTTCTGCTGAAAAAAGCATTTTTTAACTTATCTGTGAACATGCAGAACCAGCAAAGCAAGAGCTGGATGACCTACAATGCATTTGTAAAGAGTGCTTACACCAAACCCTAGCCACTTCAAACAAATTACAGGTGCCCATCATTGAACCAGGGTCCTGTGGTCTTTTCAGTATCTCAGATTGCTCAGAAGGTGATCCTTTGATCACCTGTATACAGTAATAGACATTCAAGAATCAATAGCTGTTAATAAAATATTAGCTTTCTCCCAATCAATATGCACACAACTATGAAATATTCAGCACAGGTATAAAAATGAGATCATAGCAAAATGAGAATATATTTTTTCATTGTGTATAAAATGCAGATTTAGATTAAAAAAGGAAAAAAACCAAGACATGCTAAAGCCTTTGTCACACGTGTTTCTCACTGTCAGAAAAGCCCATCAGACATAAGCACCATGAACTTTATGGAAATTTTTCTGTTCAGCTTAACAAGCTTTATAGAATTCCTTTGTTTCATAAGTAAAAGCCTTACTCTGGAAATCATAAATCCAAGCAGCAAACACAAAGATACAACAGCAGAGCAGCAAAGTGCTGCACATTTCACAGATGTGTCACTCCTAACTCACCAGGCATCCACCACGACACTCTGCCATTCAGGAGATACACACTTGTCAAATCCAAATATATATTGCAAGTTCTTGGCCTTTCTAGAGGTCCAGTGATTGCATCCCAGATCACTTCCACCATTCCTATAGGAATCTGGCAGTCTCATGATCCAATGGGAATGAGCTTCTCTTCCTCTGTACGGGATTTCTTTGGAAGAAGTGCATATATATGTACCACACTGCAGTCTTTGGTCACACAGGAGACACACACCGCAAGATACACACAGGCATACTGGAGGAGCATTTGAGCCTTTTTTTCTAATATTTTCCAGCAGCCATGTGCTCATTATCACTCAAATCAGACAAGCCATAGAAACTATTTGAGCACCAAAAGCAAACACTACAGACATTCTGTACTTGGCCATTAGTCATCCAACAGCTCCTCTTTGTACAGCTGAACAATATGTTTGGGCAGAAAAAAGAGGACATAGCAGGGCAAAGAGAGAACTCCTATCCAGCATGGTCAGCACTGGGCCTGGCTAACCAGCCTTTGGAAGCAGACATTAACACAGCCTGGGCCTCTGAGAATGAGTATGGGAGGTTTAGGCCCCATTTATCTGTCTGACTTGCCAACCTCACACACATTGCACCTCCTCTTACCTGGCACCATTCTTTAGAGCACCTTCCTTGACTCACAACAACAATCTTGCAGCTCAACACGAAAAATACTTCTGTAAGACTGAAAGTCTGGGGGCAAAGACCCAGAATTTTTCAAAAGAAAACGTGAAGTTATGAAGAAAACCACTTATTGTCATACTGCTCTGCCTGAAAACTAAGAACAGGCTTTTAGGTTTCACAGTAGAAGAATAAAGCATACTCATGAAAAGGTATTTCAAATATTCAAATGGACTGCAAATATAAAGGTCAAAGCGTTCTCCGTGTTCACTGAGAATATGACAAGAGGTGACAGGCTTAAATTGTGGCAAGAGAGATTTAAGGGAGCCATTAAGCAAACCTTTCTAAATGGCTGAGTAAGGGGGGGACACACACAAAAAGGGGATTAAAGTGTTTCCCTTGTTGAAATTGCTTGTGTTTTTCAAGAACAGATAAGATAAAGGATGTTTCAGAGTCCATGGATCCTGCCTTGAGGAATGGTGAGCCTGATGCCCTTCTCTATGATTCAGTTACTTCCTTGATTTAGTAGGAGAGTTCAATTTTGTGTCTGAAGAACAAAGAGTTTATTACAAATGGTATCTAGAAACAGAATACAGATTGGGAAATTTTTTACTTGTTTGGACAAAGGAGATGACAAACCCTGGCTGTTAGATCTCTAAAAAGATCAGAACTTGATTGAGTAAACTCTTTCCCAAAAGCAAGTTGCACTCCTTAAGGCGTTCACACTGTGGGAGCAGATGACTAAAACATGAGAGCTTTTTGCTTCCAGACACTGGCATCGATCCTGCAGCTACTGCGTGTTTGTGAGATAGCACGTTCCCACTAAAAAATTAGTGGCGGCTCTTTTTCTGTCCCTCACCTCACTGACTGTTTGTAGCAATTGCTACACTCAGAAATCAAGAATTCTTATGCCATAAAAATGGATTTAGTCCTATTGTATCAAGGAGAAATCCTGCAGTAAGAGGAGAGCTCAGGACAAACACTGATCAGGAGACATGGCTTGTCCTTGATGTTTCTTTAGACAGACAGCTTCATTCATGAATCCTGACTGAATATTAAACCAATAGTATTAGTTTTTAAGCTTAAGACTAATGCTTAAGTTCGTGCATAAGCATGAGCATACATAGGCAAAACATTTTAAAATACTGCATTTTTGTGAAAGCTTATATACCAGCACAAAAGGCTGCAGCTAAGAAATAATGTAAAAATGCTAATTATGTCTAAGTCAAGAAATACAACCATCAGCATGATTTGCGGTCAGCTGCTTAATTAATTTTAGTATTAATAAAGTTACAGAAAATCAATGTGTCAAAAGGACTTGAAAGGATTACCAACTGCTCTGGACAAATTAGAAACCCTTCCATGCCTAGAGCACAGGAAAGCACAAAGATGTTTAATTAAACTATTTACCAGTGAGGAATTTAAATCACTGTAAATATTGCATTTTTAGTACTTTTTTCCTCAAATTGAAAGCACTTAGGAGCAAATAATATTTTCAGTTTTAAATAAATAAATAATCAGTTTTCAAATGCCTTTTTTTTTAAATAAGGAGTGTAAAAAAATGTTGCAGTTAAATCCAGTAAGCCCATAAAATGAAGGTGAAGTCAGGAACAAAAGAATGTAACATGGCATTTAAAATTAGAGGACTGGGGAATAATTCAACTCCAAAGCAACAAAAGATGTTACAAAACTGCATGGAAAAAGGAAGGAGAAGATTTATAACATGAAGGCCACGAGGTTACTCAGGGCTCATGCACACTGTGCTTCAATGAACTGCTATTGTTTCTTGTGAAAATGTCAATATCTATAAAAATAAACCTTACTGTTCACTGAATTCTTGCTGCTGTAAGTCTGTGTTTTTCCCAGATCTAATTTATCTGACTCTTTACTAGACTCCCCAATGATTGTCACTGTCTCTGCATGAATTTGGGCAAAATACTCCAACTCTCTGTGCCTCAGCTTCCCTTTTCCAAAAGAGCAATTAAATACTTATCAGGCTTCAAGGGATGCATTGAGAAGCTACATTATCTATGTAAGTACAGCATTCTCTGACAATACGGAAGAATCAGCCTTTTCAGTATTGTTAAAAACAGAGCTTCCCTATGGCAATAGTGCACCGGTTATACCTCTATGGGACTTATGTAAAGCCAAAATGAATGCCATTGAAAGCTTTCTCCCACATTAATGGGGTTTGAGTCAAAACCTGTGTGACTGTCAGTCAACTGATGTGGAACTGCTCGGGTTTTGTTTTGCTGGATTGATTTAATACACTTCCAGTCTTCTGTTGACTTGTCCTGCAGAGCAAAGAAATGCTCTCTGATGCAGGCAATGCCCACTGGCACATAGATTACCTGCTGCTGAACTTGGCCAACAGCCCTCTGAGGGACTTGAAACAAATGTTTCTGCATTTCAAGGCACCTCAAACTAAATGACATTTCCTTTCACAGTTCCGGGAACATAGCTGCTACTGACTGCAGCTCAAACAAAGCAGTCCTGCTTAACACTAGGAGATAAGTCCTGCCCTGCCTTATGGCACTTGACATTAAAGGACTCAGGAAAGGAGAGATCAGCGTAAAAATATTTTGTGTCTGCTGAGTTAACACATGCAAAGTATCATCCATTCAGGTTGTCTTACGACCAATTTTCAAGCGCATTTGAAAATGTATGAGTGTTGTCCTGAAGATGTGCAGTGAGAAAACATGCACACAGATCATGATGAGGCTCCTAGAAACACCATGGTCTGTCTTCAGTGTGCAGTGACAGAGTGGATTCCAAAGAAGGGAATATATATAGATGCCAAGCAGAACTGGGGGGGGGGGGGGGGGGGCCCCCAGATCTACCCAACGCCCTCAGCCCCAGTCACACCTATCGTCCTGAACGTCTGACACCTAATCTATAAACAGTGACATAACTATGACCCCAACCTGATCGATATTTTCATCACTTTTCTGGAAAAGTTTGGCAAATTTGCTGATGACACCAAGCTGAGTGGTGCCCGCCAGAGGGAAGGGATGCCATCCTGGAGAACCTTGACAGGCTGGAGAGGTGGGCACCTGTGGCGGTTTGACGCTGGTTAGGCAGCAAACACCATGAAAGCTACTTATTTATTTGCCTCTGCTATAGCTAAGCAGAGAAGGGGAAATTGAAACTTCATTTTTACGAGGTGAAATAAGGATTATTTGAGGAAAACGGAAAAACTTCAAGGCAAAACAGGCTCAAACTTACAGTAGAATAAAGAAAATTTATTACAAACAGAATTAAAAGTGAAAAGAATAATGAGAAACCAAAGCAAGCTTCCAGAACACCTTTCTCTTCCAGTACCTCCCTCTTTCCACCAACCTGCGCAAGGGAAACAAACATGGGGTTTTGGTCAGTGTTTCATTTCTTAAGAGTCTTTCTTTATGTTTAAGGAAAAGGGTTTCTTCTGCTGTGCTGTGGGATCCATCCCACAGGAGACAGTTCTCTGCAAACTTCTCTAGCGTGGTTTCAAACTTCATAAAAAACAGTCTTCCCAAATGCTGCAGTGAAAAAATATCCCTCCCATGAATCGCACAGTCTTCCCACAACTGCCATCATGGATCATAATAGTCATGGGGTTTTCGTCTTTTAATGATGAGCTATTCCAGCCTGAAAGCAAAGGCTCTCTTCTTCAACCTCTAAAAACCTTTCACGGCATCTATGGGCTCTGGCATGAGTACTTTTTTCACGGGCTGCACGTGGATTTCTGCATCCCCCCATGTACCTCATCTCATGAATTATAGGGAGAACAGTTTGCTGTATTATAGTCTTCACCATGGCCTGCAAGGAGAATTTCAGCTCTGGTGCTGGGAGTGCCTCTTCTCTTTCCCCTTCCCCCACTGACCACGGTGCCGCTATGTTGGCCTCCTCACATGATACCACTTTCCTTTCTCTCTGACTTGGAAGAAAGTCAATGTTTCTAAGTTGCTGCTGAGAAAATGATCTTGTCTGGACTCTGCATTGGGGAAATACTTGCCATGTCTCTCCCAGTGGTCTGCGTGGGATTTTTCTCGGTTCTGCGCGAGCTGTGCCAGCTGCGGGGAGGACCTGCCACCCCATGTGGTCCCAGCTCAGCTGGGGTTTTCTGGCCACGCAGCTGCTCGCTGCTCCAGGGTGGCTTTCTCGGCGGCCCGACCCCAGGCTGCCATGCCAGAGGGGGGGCCTGCTGGCTCTGGGATGGGGCCTGGGGCTCCCTGCTTTGCCACCCTTCAGCGGGGGAGCAGGAACAAAAGGAACTTCTCGCATTTCCTCATTTTTTAAATACGTACATCACAGAGGTGTTACTGGCTTATTTAATTGGTTTGGCAACCTTCTATCAACTATAAGCTCTGTGCCGGTCACAGAAGTCGAGCAGCTGTTTTCCTTTCCTCTTTTTTTTTTTTTCCTCTCCCCTACAAACCAAGGCCCTAAATTTTGCTAAACCACCACAGCACCTCAGAACCTCATCAAGTTCAATATGGCCAAGCAATGTCCTGCACCCAGGTCAGGGCAATCCCAAGCACACACACATTCTCTCTGGGCAGAGAATGGATTGAGAGCAGCCTCCAGTAGGAGGACTTAGGTGTGTGGGTGAAGGAGAAGCTCAGTACAACCCAGCAATGTGTGCTGGCAGCCCAGAAAGCCAAACACATCTTGGGCTGCATGAAAAGCAGTGTGACCAGCAGGTCAAGGGAGGTGACTGTCCCTTTACTCTGCTCCTGTGAGACCCCACCAAGGGCCCCAACGTAAGAAGGACATGGACCTGTTGGAGAGTCCAGAAGAGGACACAGAGATGCTCAGAGGCTACAGAACCTCTTCTATGAAGACAGGCTGAGAGAGTTGAGGTTTTTCAGCCTGGAGAATAGAGAGCTCCAGGGGGAATTTCTAGCACCTTCTAGTACCTAAAGAGGAAGTGTAAGAAAGCTGGAGAGAGACTTTTTACAAGGACACATAGTGACAGAACAAGGGGCAATAGCTTAAAAGTGGAAGAGGGAAGCTTTAGGTAAGACATTAGGAAGAAACTCTTTACTGTGAGGATGGTGTGGCACTGGCACAGAGTGCCCAGAGAAGCTCCAGCTGCTCCATCCCTGGAAGTGTTCAAGGCCAGGTTGGATGGGGCTCTGAGCAACCTGATCTAGTGGAAGGTGTCCCTGCCCATGGCAGAAGGAGGTGGAACTAGATGATCTTTAAGGTCCTTTAGAACCCAAACCATTCTGTGATGCTATAAAAAATTATGTAGTTTTAGGCAAGTGTATTGGATTTGTGAGGCCAGATTTTGGTAGCAGGGGAGCTACAGGGATGGCTTCTGTGAGAAGCTCCCAGAAGCTTCCCCCATGTCCAGCACAGCCAAGGCCAGCCAGTGGGTACAGATCCGCTGCTGGCCAAGGCTGGGCCAATCAAGAATGATAGTAATGCCTCTGACAACAGATTTAAGGAGAAAAAAAGAGTAATTGCTCAGATGTAATTGCAGCCAGAGAAGAGCAGGGTGAGAATATGTGAGGGGAACAGCCCTGCAGACACCCAGGTCAGTGCAGAAGGAGGGGCAGGAGCTGCTCCAGGTGCTGGAGCAGATTCCCCTGCAGCCCGTGGTGCAGCCCAGGGTGAGGCAGCTGTGTCCCTGAGCCCATGGAGGAACTCACACCAGAGCAGCTGGATGACTGAGAGGAGGCTGTGAGCCCATGAGAGGTCTGTGCTGGAGCACGAGTCTGGAAGGCATCTGCTGACCTGTGGAGAGAGGAGCAGGTTTCGTGGTAGGACTTGTCACCCTGCTCACAAAGGAGCAGCCTGTCCTTGAAGGACTGCACCCCATGGAAGAGTGACCCACATTGCAGCACTCTGTGGAGAACCCTTGCCTGTGGGATGGACTCATGTTGGAGATGTTCATGGAGAACTGTCTCCCATGGGAGAGACCCTGTGCTGAAGCAGGGGAAGGACTCCTCCCTGTGCATTGTCAGGAGCAGCATGTGATGAACTGACCATAACTCCCATTTCCACCTCCCTGCACCACTGACGGGAGGAGCTCAGGAAGGAAGGAGGGATGGGGAGGAGGTGTTTTTATGGTCTGTTTTTAGTTCTCATTATCCTGCTCCAATTTTGTTAGCAATGAATTCAATTAATGTATCTCATTCATGTCTGTTTTGCCTGTGACAGTATTTGCTGAATGTTCTCCCCTGGTCATTGTCTCAACTAATGAATCTTTGTTATATTTTCTCTCCCCTGCCCAGCTGCAGAGGGAAGTGAAAGAAAGGCTTTGGTGGGTGCCAGGAATGAAGCCAGGGTCACCCCAGTACAGCAAGATCCTAATGATATTCTTTAGAACACCAAGATCTAAAGAGAGCTCTTGCCCAAAACAAACCTGAAAACTATTCCACCACAGACCGGTCTTCACTGCCTGCTGCCCCAGACTGTTTTCAGCTAGCAGACAGGTCTATCAATTCACCAGCCCCAGCCCATCACCAGAACAGCTGTAACATTTGTTTACTGACCTCCCTTAACATCCAAGACCCTGCACAGCACTTTTAAAGTGCAAGTGCCACACCAAAAATAACTATGTTGCTTTCTGGATGCTAATTTAGTTTACCAAGAAGAAATAGTGGAAAAGAAGGTCAGTAGATTAGATTCAGAAACAGCACTATCTTTCAAAGAGTGACCATATTATCAATTGTCTGCCTGAAAGCTTCTATTCAGATCTTTTACAAACACACACAGTGATTCTGGATGCGAGGCCAGTAACCCGCCCTTTGAGACTGCCACTTCACTGTGGTGAAACTTGCTGCATTATTAGTATTATTATGGGGTCAACTACACCACCTTGAACCTGACAGGTAAACCCCAGCAACAAAGATACAAAGGCATCAATTTTAGTAATAGCAAACAATTTGAACGTTTGTTCTAACCATAGCAGGAAATTTCTGCAGCTGAGTTGCCTTTCACAGATAGGGGAGGGGAAGAAAGGAAGAGCAGGAGAAAGGGTTTCTGACTTTTTCCCTTGAAAATGAGATTTCTCAGCACTCTTATGTTCTTCTATGCTTTAAGAACAACTTTTCTAATAACATGCTGCAGAAGGGCTTGTTCTGAACAGTGCACTACATTCAAAAACTGAATGCTGCCCTAGAAACCACACAGGATGGAAGTGAAGGGACTTACCGGACAACCTGTCAAAATCAGTAGGTTTTCTTACTTCCTCTTCTCTACCCATACTGTAAATCAAATTAGAATATAAACTCAAGACTAAGATTTATATTCTAAGACTTCTTCTAAATAATATATTTCTATGTAACATCAACTTTTTCACAGAATTAGAATATTGAACTACGTGTTTTGAAAATATTTCCTGTTTCTGTGGTAAAGACCTGCTTTTTGCAAGGAACATACAAATATTTTAGTGACTCATTGCTTTGAGAAGCCAAAGGTTAAAGAAATTCTGGGAACCTCATCACGGCAAATGAGGACTGAAAGAGGGTTAAAAGCACAGCCCACTGCTGAAACATCATGCAGAACAGTAAAATATGGAGGTGGATTATTTTCACAGAGAAAAACACCTGCCAGCAGAGCTTTGGTGCATAAAGAGAAGGGTGCTTGCATAGGTCTCACCCCATTTTGGCAGAATGGGTACTACTGACATGCTGGATGGCCAGATAACTTTCTGTACCACTTCTTGGAAAGATAAACCTTGGACAAAATGGGCTGAGACATTCTCCAGTCCAAAGGAGGCTTCTTCATTTAGAAGAATGGCCGCAAATAACACATGAAAATAGAGAAAGAAAAATCTCCTGGCACTCTCATTTGAAAAGCTCTTTAAGCTTTATTATATAATCAGTGAATATTTGTAGTAAATTAAAAAAAAAAAAAAACCAAAAACCAAAACAAACACTAGCAAACAAAAAAAAAAAAAACCACAAAAAAAAAAAAAAAAAAAAAAAAAAAACCAAACAAAAAAACCCAACCAAACAAAATACAGTGTTCAAGCCCAGTAGTGACTATGTGAAATGAACTTATTCTTTGAATGACTGCAGGATATGAGGAAGTTTTCAGTGTTCCATGCAGCCCCAAGAAGAACACTGTAAAATTAGTGATTCTTTTTTAAACGGCTGTCACAGCTGTTAAAGGCCAGAAATCTTTTTTGTGTCACTGTGATTGTCTTTGTAGAAAATGCCAACATTATGCAAAAATAGATGAAACCTACCCACACTGTTTTCCCTTCCTATCAGCATGATATATGTGGTCATTACAGGTAGCTTTTAGCTTATTAAGACGAAAAAACATTTGCATGCTTGATTGAATGGCAGTGAGATATAGAAACTGTATATTCTAGTTTCAAACTACAGAAAATCATATAAATTAATTTTTAAAATCATACCAGAGAACAGATGCAGCCCATCAGAAATAAAAGTATTACATTCTTATTGCGTAATTTATAATGCTTCAAAAAGCATAAAACAAAATAATGCACTTCTGAAGCAAACTCCCAAACTGCTATGTTAGAAGAAAGCAACCCAAGAGAACTTATTTTTCAACAAGCAACCAGGGTAAAAACCTGTGGGAATCAATCAAATGCTTTAAATCAGTAGATTCCAGCACATGAGAACATCTGGAGCAGCAAATCTTGCTGCCAGTTTCAGAATGGACAAGACTGTGATTTACTAGAGAACAGATGAACAACCTGTCAGTGCCACAGGAAGACACTGAAAAGCAGGTTCCTATTCAAGGGTAACTTTTCTTGATATAACTGTCTTTCACTTAATTAACATTCAGAGCACATATCCCTAGGAACAGGTAAGCAGAAGAACGCTACTGTACCTTTCTAGGTGAACACAGGTTGAAGTTGTTACTAGGCTGACTAAATCTGACTCAATACATCATCATCCCAGGTCTTTTGCTTATTTGAGACTGAACACTAATTATTTACTAAAAGAGTCACTACTTGATTTTAAATCATAGGTGAGAGCTTGATGTAATTGTAGACTTCATCCATGTGGTGGTTTAGGGTTTCAAACCACACTAGAGAAGTTTGCAGAGAACTGTCTCCTGTGGGATGGATCCCACAGCACAGCAGAAGAAACCCTTTTCCTTAAACATAAAGAAAGACTCTTAAGAAATGAAACACTGACCAAAACCCCATGTTTGTTTCCCTTGCACAGGCTGAGGTGGAAAGAGGGAGGTACTGGAAGAGAAAGGTGTTCTGGAAGCTTGCTTTGGTTTCTCATTATTCTTTTCACTTTTAATTCTGTTTGTAATAAATTTTCTTTATTCTGCTGTAAGTTTGAGCCTGTTTTGCCTTGAAGTTTTTCCGTTTTCCTCAAATAATCCTTATTTCACCTCATAAAAATGAAATTTCAATTTCCCCTTCTCTGCTTAGCTATAGCAGAGGCAAATAAATAAGTAGCTTTCATGGTGTTTGCTGCCTAACCAGCGTCAAACCACCACAATCCAGAATAATGTTTTAGTCACTCTGTCCCTATGACTACATTTTCTATGCAATCAGCACATCTTCCAGCACAGTAGCTTCTTACAGATAACCACAGAAGTTCCTACTTCACAGTTGGAAACTATTACCCAAAAATTGTTTTGGGAAAAAAACTTTCAGCAATGTCAAACCAGTAACAATTACTTTAAATGTATTAAGATCCAATGTTTTAAAGAAAACACTGGAAGCAGCATATTTAAAATTCAGCAATATCCAAGTGAATTTCATTTTGCTCAACTCAAATTGACATAGTGTTTCACTAGTCACTCCATTTCTTTTTAAAAAGATAAAATCCCCTCACATTTCCTTCAGCTTAAAAATTGTTTCTGATTCACACCTTCCACATACAGCTGCTTTCCACCTTTTGAAAGCTGCCAGAGCTGGGGGGTCAGCCACTAAGCACATGCCTGCCCAGCAACACACAGAATCTGCTCAACTGCAGGTGACTTTATACCTTGATTAGACTGAGGCTTCCCAAAATACAATACCTCCTGCTCTATGGAATAACTCTGCTTTTGGGTCAGCAGTGTACAAAATACATGCAATGCCATGCATGTGCCTTAAGCACTCACATCTGAAACTTCATCTGCACTCTGAACCCATCAGAGCCTTACCCCATACACACACACAATTTTAATCAGAACACCAACCCATCTCAGGCTTTCAGATTTGTCTCCAAATGCATGGTTCAATAACAAGAAAATTTCTCATCTGTTTGAATGAAGAGTAACAAAATTTTAAAAACCCGAGAAATAGTTACAGTCTACTGTGCCTGTAAACATTTGTTGTCAGTATAAGGGGAAATATACTTAAGTATTTGCTGCCTGATTTTTTTTATTATTGCTTTTTTTAAAATCACTGCTATTACTGCTAAAAGTCTGTTGAAGCATACTGTGAAATACAAAGAAAGGATTAGTACTTCTATTGCACAGGATTTATTTTAACTGCATTTAATATTATAACAAACAACTATTTCTACATACAACAGGCAATGAACCAAGTTTCTCCTGATCTATGTAACGCACTTGCTCTGCTTCTTAACCACGATGTCAAAAATGAAGTGTTTTTGCAAGACAATAAACCTGCAAGAAATAGTTGTCTCCCTCATTCTATTATTTGTTCTTATACCTGCTCTGGATTTTTTGTGTACATGCACTTTAAGTGATTCCTCCCCCATTACTGTCAAGCAACTTGTCTTGCTACTTCACGCTTTTTCAGTGTATCACAAATACCTTGCTTTCTATGCCTTTTGCTTAATGATAGTACCCTGCTGGAAAGAAAGGCACATTAGGAAATTAGTAGTGCATATATGGAAAAGCAAGAGTCAGATTATCAAAAACCACTCTCCCCGTCACTGTGAAGGTTGATACCTCACACAGCGCAGAATTTAAGGTCTGAATCTGTCATGCCACATTGTAAAAGATCAAGCAAAACTGAAAAGAGACAGATACAGAGAAATGATGACTCTTTGGGCAAAACAAAAATCAGCTTCCTGACAGCTATTTAGTATCAGTCTCTCTCAAGAGGCGGGCAGGACTTTCCCACAGTTTTATAAATTATATAATATTAGCTAAAAGACATGCTGTCATCATGAAAGTCAACATTTCCTATGACCTTCCCTAAGGATAACATGCATTACAATGTAGTTATCCAGGCTGAAAATCGTTCTCATATTGAACATTCCTGTGCTAGCTTTCCACTTCAGAAAAGAGCTCACCCAACACCATTCTAAACATGGTATTGTGTTGAGCTGATTTATACCCATTTCAATAAATCTACCTGCTATTTTCTTCCTTTGCATGATGTTGGGGAAGATGAAACAGGAAAGCCTTATAAATATGATTGCCTGACAAAAGATTTTGGGAATATGAAAACTATAAGCGACATTGAAATGAAGGCCACCTTTGAGATACAAAGTCTTAGTTACTGAACAACTGGAAAACAATGGTATGGCTGACTGAAGGTAATCCCCTCTTGATTGAACAATACCCTCTGCTTGCAGGCAGGTCCAAGGGTCAGAGCAGACCCTACTAGCTCAGCAGAAGGGGTCCAAAGAGTAGTTTTTAGGAGTTAAGATGTAACACTCTATGGTAATATAAGAACTCTTATAGGCTGTATGTAAATGCTATAGGATTTGTATTTTGTATTAGATTGGTTAGTGACAATTAGAATATTCAGTACAGAAGATGATTTATTGTATTGTAACCAGGACTTCACCGATCCACTCTACTTACTCCCTTACCCGCTTACTCTCTCACTTACCTCCTCTTCGCTCACTCTTACTCCACTCTTACCTACTTGCTCTTACTTTTACACTCTTGCTCTCTTGGGCCTGCTCCAAGCTGTGGCTGGCAGCTCTAAGCAGTGCCCCTGTACCCACGCCCTTTGCAATGAACCGCACGTTCCAAGATCTGACTTCAGAGATCTCTCGTCTCCGTCCGTCCCGACCGTCCAACCCACCCAAGATCCTGCAGCATGACAGGTGCACCATCAAAGTAATTCCAAAATCAGACTTTATGGAGCGTGATTAAAAGGTGTTATCCAGCTAGATAGAGTTGGGATGAGCAGTTCAGCAGCTTCTCACATTTTTCTGAGACTGCCAGAGAAGGTCCCTTAAAAACCCCTAAATGGAAATGAGACCCTACCTATTTTCCACTAAGAATTTTTGAGCTCATTTTGAAGATAGATATTTAAAAAAAAAAACCACCTAGATTTATTGTCTAATGCTATCCACTTGCTGTCTTTTCTAAACAACATGTCATAGTTCTTTAGACATTAATTCTCAGCATTAACAACAATTTCCAAACCTCCTAACAATAACTGGATTTGAGAACTTTATATATTTCAGTTTTCCTTTTGCATATTTGTGTCGGCTCTGTCCAGAAAGCTTCTCCTCCTGGGTAATTTCTTATGTTTCAATCCACTGACCAGTTTCAAACCACAGCTGATGAAGTCTTATTTCTTCTCACAACACATGTGATCTCAGCCTCTGCACCGCACACAGAATGCAGATGTGGGACACGAAGGGATCGTGTCTTGGCTGGAAAGAGCCCTCAGTGGGTGCACCACAGGCCTTCTTCAGCCACCTTCCAAGTTAATCCCAAAGGGCCCATACAGGGGAAAGGCACTTCCTACCACATTTATCTACCCTACTTGTGCCTAAACTTTATGCTTGCAAAGGGCCAGCTGGTGTGTGGCATTTGGGACTAGTCAGAAGGTAGGGAATACACACAAGACACAGAGCGTAAGAGTGCTGCTGCTGTAGCTGAGAGCTCACCTGTGCAGGAGAAGTCATCCACACGGACATATCCCGTGACACAGTCACAGCGGTAGGAGCCGGGCAAGTTAACACACACGGTGTTGGCGTGGCAATAGTGCATCTTGGCAGCACACTCATCAATGTCTGCAGGGAAGAACCACCCAGGGAAGTTACAGTCAGACTTGGTGAAATGAATAACGTGACATTACAGAAAATAAATTTCATTTACAGCTCCAAAGGCAATCTGTTTAAAACTCCTGTATCACAGCAATGTGTTCCTTCCCACCATTCTTCATGAAACATTATTTCTTTTTTAATTCTGGAAAAGTAACACACAATAGGGGATTTTTTGCAATGTTAAAAACCAAAAACTGATGCAGTTTTCAAACATAAAATAGTGTCAAGGTATGCAATACTGAAAATCCTAACTCTTAAAGGCACAGTAGCTCTGAACAGCATGGTATCAGTTGCAGTGCTGGTCAGACATGCCATGCAATGTTTACCAGGACAGTGCAGGAGCAGATTCCACTGCCCAGTTGAACAACGAGTACTCCACACCTCTAGATTCCCCCAAGTGGTCTGGCAATGCCCTGTCCCTGAAACGCAGTTCTGCTGCAGGAGTTACTGGCCAGGGCTCTGTGCCCCTTCCCCATGTCACACAAGCAGAAGACTGAACCAGTCACCTAAGCCCATTTTATCGTTTGTATCATGTCAAAGCAACAAAAAACCATGATTAAGGAGCAGCAAAAACTTGACCTCATGTCTCTGCTAAAGCAATCTCTACTGCTGCTGCAAATCCAAAATCCAAAAGTGTTTTCACAATAGTGACTCAAACCTATCATTTACTTGCCTGTTTAAATATCTCAAAGCTCTGTGATACAGTAAACTGTAAAATCTTCCCCCTTCCTTTTCCACAAACCCAGAAATTATACTGAAGAATTTTCTCTATTTTTTTCTCAGCAGGATAGATTTTCTGCTTAGCAGCACAGATTTTACATGAAGTAATTAATGGTTTTCAAAATATTAATTCTAGTGTTACATACGTCCAACACAAAGAAAGATGAATCAGAGACTTTTTCTCCCCATATTACTTTCTTTTTGTTATTGATTGCTCACATTCAAGAAAGGTATCAATTGACAACACAGCTGAAGAACCTCCTCGGCTGGTGGAGTGCCAATGAGTTGGTCACCCCAACAGAGCAGTCTCCTATCCCATCCCTCTGCACAACCATCTAGAGTCTCCCTTCTGCCTCCACACACAGTGCTTATGCAAACACAGCAAGTGACGAGCACCAAAACATCAGCACTCAGCCCCAGAAAGGCAGGGTGTGGGGGGGAGTTTAATTGTGCAGATGCTGAGTTCTTGGTTACCTAAAATCAGGTATCTTGTTTAACTTTCCTAAAGTGAAGCAGCTGCGGTTGAGATACAGCCCCATTTCCCAGGGCTTTTCATTTTCCCAGGGAAAATGAAACACATGCCAGCTACACTCACACTTTCAACATTACAGACATCTGTCCAGCAGGAGCTACCAGTTAAATCTCTTCATGCTGGCCAGCGAACAGCTGTCAGTTGGCAGCGATTTCTGACTGCTACCAACTGGGGATGAATTAGAAATGATGTCCTGGAGGCAAAATACTTTGTATACCACTGCAAACACCTTAAACTATCTCATTCTTGCATTTCTGTTGTTTCAGTTGCAGTGCCACTTGATGAAATGAATTTTAAAAAGTCAGGAGCATCAATATATGAAAGATAAAAGCCAGGAAAAATCCTCCTACATGTCTTGTTATCACACCACTGAGTGCTCGAGCCACTTGGGAAACACTCAGGTGTTGACGTGTGTTCACACTGATCTGCTTGCAGACTATTTTTAATAGGCTTTTGGAGCATAGCTTTGAGGAGTTTTACTCTTGCATATCTAATAATTTTCTAGCATAAAAGGAAAAGGAATGAAAAGATGTCTGCAAAGAAAGCAAGAACGTCAAAACAGCAACCAATTCACCTGAAAATTAACCTTATGCATCACCCTTCATCTCCAGCTCCCTCACTACACTTCTCTTTCTTCTCCCAAGGGGAAGTGAGAGGATTAAAAGTCTCAAAGGTGAAGGAATTTGAACTTCGATTCATTGCAAGAAAGGCCCAGATTGCTGTAACAAAAAATATGAGAATTCCCAGAGATAAAAAGAAAACTCACAACCTATATGAAAATACTGCCATGAGAGAATATCTCAAAAGGAGACTAAGGACTTCAAATGATGACTTGACTATAAATAGAAGAACTGAGAAAAACTGGCACTGGGTTGCTGCAGAATCCCCAGAGCCCAGGAAGAAAAAGCCTGGGCCTAACAAAGGAAGCAGAAGTAAAAAAAAAAGATCTGTCTCTTCAAACTTTGTTCATTTATTTAACTGTCTTTGCAATCTTTAAGGGTTACATTTTCCATAAACCCTTTCATCATTTCAGATTTTCTTTTACCTTTGCAGTATTAGCCTTCTACTAATACATGCATTTTCTTCAGAGAGAATAATATTGAGAGGTCAAAACTGGCAACAGCATTTTCTTATTAAAGCCTGTAGGGCAACACTAAATCTGTTGCTCTGGACCACAGTTCTACAAATTCTTGTAAAATGTTAGGTACTCATCACGAAAAGCTTTGGGTTTTTACTTAATATCGTTAGAGTAAAACCCATAAAGCACACAGTGGTATATATCAGCTCAGCTGTAATGGAACTCAAATTGTGATTCATGTGCATGGATTGCTTGTCGCATTTGAAATATTAAAGCTCATCTTCTAGTGGTCTTCTGAGGTGACAAAAATACATGATTTATGTTTCTCTCTAGGCTGGTGAAGTAGTTTGTTTTTCTTTTAAAAAGGTATACTTATGGTCTTTAAAATGAGACTTGACACACCATAATTATCATGCACATATCACCAGCTTCCAACTACATCAGCTCCCACTTGGCAACAAGAGACATTTGGGCTCCAGCTTTCAGCAAGGACTGGTGTGTTACAGGGTGGGTTGGCCTGGGAAGCAACTGTTATCACTGGGTTCAAGTGTCTCCTCAGCAGTCAGTGAAACAGGGTTCATTGCCAGTGCAGGGCTCTCTTTACAGCATTACTCACACACCCTAGAGCTAATTAGCTATCACCATTACTCTTTACTGCAATAAATAGGGTTTGTGAACTTACAGGCAATAATAAAAGATACTTATTAGTTGTGCCAGTGCACTCAGCAATGCTGTTGAGTACACTGGGACTAAAACACAAGGAAAGCATCCCAGTGGAGCTGCCTGCTCAGCACCTGACAGGCAATTTGCCTCACTGCGTCACCTCATACCAACAAACCAACGGAACAAGGTGGGAGGGGAAGACAATACAAATGGTGTTCAACCCATGGCCAAGGAAAGAGGCTTTCTCATCTGCAAATGTACTTTACAAACTGTCCAAACCACTTAACTCTTTTCATGCCCAACTTGGAATCCTATTGCTAAATATCTGTAATGTTTAAGGATGACAGTGAGACACCAGATCTCAACTAGAGCATCTCTTTACTGTTTGTCCTCTCCAACAAGTCACATCAAACCAAAATAATTTCGGCTGCAACGAAGGCACAGTTCCTATTAATGGCAGTGCGAGTTTTGTCCATTCAGCCAAAGGTGAAGCGGACCCATTGTTTTTTAAACTGTTAGTCCTGTAATAACCATGAGGGAACAATCTTGAAACAAAGCACTCTCTGCCTCTGGAATTGTACACCACTGTTTGCATGCACTTAACAATAATCACTTTACACATTACAAACCTGTTGTTTGGGGCTTCGTTTTCAGTTTAGCTACTAAAAGACAGGAACATACAAACCAAAACAAAATGAAACTGACTATGAAGTGTTCCAGAGAACTAACAGATTACATATTTGTATCAGAATCAATTACTCTATTTGCAACTATCTCCCAGTTACTCACTTTCCGGTTGGGGACTATATTTTACCAAACTCAATTAGAATTTTTGGAAACTCTGTAGGGAAGCAAAGGCAGAAAATCAAAAACGGGGGGAAGAAACCTCAGCTTTGCAGAAAGCTCTGATATCTAATTCATGATTATTAATGGCGGGGAGGATTCCCTTCCCCTCCCCTCTTTTTATTCAAGCCAGTACTATGCATTGACTTGAAATGCATTAGACCCTGGTCTAAATAATCAGGATTTTTAAAAATGTGAAATCAAACCCTGTTACTATTTAAATAATATCAAATTTTAACATATGTTCACAAGCTGATGGAATCATATCAATGAAGTTTCCAAAACAGCAGAGCACAACTGGAGCATGAGACAGGTCCTGAAATTTTGGCCACCTTATGCTTATGCAAAAACTAACACATGCCATTTTCATTCCACTGACTTAGCAGCTCCTTGTTCACTATATTTACTTGCTCTCCAAATTCTCCCTGATTCTGTCCTCTCCTGCTCTTATCTTCTTTCCACTGTCAGACTCACTTGACTTCAGCTCCACCTGCCTTTCTATCTTTCCTTTTCACCCTCCCACTGCCTTTCTAATACATCTCATGCATCTAACATACCCCACACCTGGTTTTTACCTTCAGCACAGGCCTGGTTTCTCAAATTGTGCACTAGAACCCTCAGGGAGCCATAAAGCATTAGACACAGCAGTCAGCGGTTCCCCATGAGCTGGAAGCAGCTCAGCCTCCCCCAACTGCCTAAGAAGTGACTAATTACTGGCAGCAAATGTTTAGGCTAGCCTTAAAACTGTTTACCAACAACTGTTTACCAGCTTCCTTGGTAGCAATTCGTCTTCTCCAAGGCAGGGCAGCAGTGCAACTCTCTGCCTTGGGGATGGAACTACTGCCCATTCAGAGGCAAGGAAAGAGCCCAAAACAAGAGCGGACAAGCCGAAGCAAAAAAAGTCCCTTCCAACAAGGCTGAGAAATATTACCCTGATGTCATTAAGTAACTAACTAGCGAAAAATGCCTTCATAAATTAGGGCTGGTGTAATATCACCTGGGAATCCAAAGGCAATAAAATAACTATCAATATCATATCAGGAAGTATTACCACTTTGACTTTTAGAGCATCATTAAAATGGTGCAGCCTCTTCCTCTGGGCACAGTGTAGAAGTGCTTTACATTGAAAAACCTACTTTATGATCAGGACAAGAGTATCAATATTCCAAATCTGCTTTCTGTCTATTTAACTGCCCCTCTAGGGATGGAAACTGTACAACTATAAGGTTGAACAACTAAACAAATAAATATTTTAAAGCATACATTCACATGCAAATCACACTTGAACAGCCATACTTTCCACTGCAGCCCAGCCCCGAATAATCATAACATTCCTGAGAAGGACAAAAATAAAATTCAAGTGAAGGTACCTTCCTGGTCTTTATTTCAAGTGTTAAGTTTAAATACTTTTACCATTCATACTCAAGGTAGCAATTGATTTTTCTCAAAAAGAGATCACAACATTTTGCTACCTGTTTCTCAGCTACAGTAGTAAACTGCCCAGGAACATGGTTGTTTCCTAAAATCCATCCTAGTGAAGCCTTAGACATTAAAATATTGCCTAAGTACAACACAATCACCTTCTCCATCCTTGTTATTGCTTACAATAATACACAAGTCATTAGCCTCTTCTTAATGATTCTTTGATGAAAAATATGAACTTTTTTTTAAAAGTTCATTTCCATAGCCTGAATCTCCAATGACCTGATCAATTCCCGAACTCTTTGGAGTCAGGGAATTTCATCTATACTCAAAACAACACAGTCCTATCTTGAAAGGCAGAACTCAGCTCTTTAAATCTTTCTGTTCAGATTACCTAGTGTCCCTCTCAGCAAGAAGTTTTTCCTTTTATTATGCTACTAAATTCTACTTCTCTCCAAGGAAAACTGAAAATTTGCAGTTCCACTCTCCTTTGTGCCTTCTGTCATTACACTGGTAAATTATGCTGCACTGGTTGGGTCCCAAAGAACCTTGAGATCTCTTAGGATAAACACCATTTATTTAAATTGAAGTTTTCCTAAAAGATCGTTTCCATCAGTTGAAAAGCTGCCACTGATGTGTTAATATTAAAGAAAATATAAGTAATGTGGTGTTGTTTTTAACAGAAAGGAGCTGTTTTCTTAACCCTAAGTGCATTCATTTGATAAATACATTAATAGAAAATGTTCGCAGAATTTTAAGTAGTACTGTTTTAAAATGTTTGCAGATACAGCTCTTAGGGATGGTTGATAACTTATTCATAAGGTAACTCTGACAGTTGCAAATAAGTTATTTAAAAAAATATGCAGCCAGAATTCACATATGATAACGCAGCTTAAGAGAGCACAGATTAAAAATAATCACAGAAACCAGAATGAAACATTTGGGGAAACAGGTTTTGGCTAACAGCAGCAGCTCAGTCATTTGCTCAAACATGCCAAAGCAACTAGGAAAAACAAGTCAAAATTCTGCTTGTACTACAGTAGCAGCTGCTATGATGTTTAGAACTAACTGAAGTTAAAAAAGATTCCTTTATCCGGGATTATTCAAGCCTTTTAATTTTTTCCTTCTAATTAGTCTTTGAAACTATACTGATATTTCTATTTAGAATGCACAGCAACAGAACAGGCTACTAAGAAGTGTGCCTGAGTGGGTGTAAGGATTTTTCTTTAAAGACACTGCTGAATTTGCTCTTCCCCTCAATGGCTTATGAGAGGCCACGTAACAAGCTAGCCACTTCTCAGTTTGGGAGTCTGCCTGGCCAGTGGGATTCAGGACTTTTACCCAAGTCAGTGCCACCTTCCCTGCTCTTCAGCTACCCCCTGACCCCTTGGACTCCATCAAGGCAGATCAATGCCTTTGAGGACACTCTGCTATAAGGGATTTGTGGATTCTGAGGAACATTCATTACATCCTCTCATGGACATTATGGCAGAGAGGTTCTTTGACACCCCCAGGTATTTTAACATACTCAGGAATACCAGCAGCTACTTGAAGTAAGAATTTTGTATTTCAGGGAAACGACCTGGTGTCCTTCGGAAAGGGAAAAAAAAGAAAGACGATGATGACTGATGCCTCTTGAACTGTATTAACTGCTCTGAAAAGAGCAAGATGTAATGACAGGTAGCCTGGGAGAAACACTGAGAAACTGCTTCATTCTGAGGCTTCAAACTGACAGAGGGTGGGTTTAGATTAGACACTGGGAAGAAATTCTTTCATGGGAGGGTGCTGAGACAAGAGCAGCACAGCCAGAGGAGCCGTGGTGCCCCATCCCTGTAACAGTTCTAGTGGAAGTTGTCCTTTCCCACAGCAGGGGGGCTGGAAATAGGTCTTTAAGGTCCCTTCCAACCCAAACCAGTCTGTGATTCTATGCAACTTCTGCTGATTATAATCAGACCACTTCAACTAAAATGGAGGTAATCCCATATAAACTGGTGCTGGTCCTACAGGAGTTGCTGGGTCTTGGAACTTTGCAGGAGCAAGCCTACAACAGGAGCAGCTGTTTCCTCTTCGTAGAGTCATACACAGGAGATTTCAGGGGTTACAGAGCTATTGCCGTATCCTCTGAGAAGAGCACTACATAATGAACAAGCAGAGACCTGTGCTCTCTCTATCCATAGTCAGAGCAATGGTCCTCACAATATTGCCAAGGACTCTGCAGCAGGTAAGAGCTAAATTCAGAGAAAGGTAAGACAGAAACTCAGAAAAAGAATGCCATTCAAATATAATGCATTTTGAAAGCTTCTCTCATAAAAATATGAAATTAAAAATAAACCCATGTAGCTGTAAGTCCCATGATGATGTTAGCTTGTTTTTTAATATAAATTTTATCTTAAGAACAGCTCAAAAATTGCTGTTCTTTTTATTATTTTTATAAAAGATGTTGTGTTCAATATTTCACATTATAAATTCTTTCATCCATCACCGAAACTTTTTCAACGTTAGTAAATAATCATATTTGTACATGTTATCTTTTTCAGAACAGAAGCTTTCTTAAAGCTTCTCTCCAAGTGTTAATTTAGGAATAAATAAACATTTCCACAGATGTGATAAGTAAAATGTTGGTGTTCCTAAGGTTCATTCTTGTAGATATAATAAATGCTTGCATGGCTATAGCAGCATGTACCCCATAAAGAAAATATTGCTCAACTTCACCGCAATAATCATGTTTGGCAGTTCAACACAATCTAAACAGTACAGAAAACATCAAAAAGCATTGGCTTTTCCTGTCCTCCATCAGGTATGCTGTGTATTTTTCCAGAATGCGGGAGATGTTTTGGGAATCTCCTACCTGGAGCGGAGAAGATAGTGGAAATAAAAAAACTTATCACAAGGCGTATATGGGACAAATTCTTTCCACCAAAGATGGTTTGATAAGCCAAACAGTAAATTGTGAGCTATCCTGTCCCAGTCTGCCAGCACAGCACATCTCGGGGCAACTGTGAGCTTTAAAGTTCGGAATCAGCAGTTTGACTCTGTTCTCCATCACTCCCTTGCTAAAACCCTGAGTACAATGACAAGGGTCTGATCTGAACATGTTCCCTCATGAATCCACACAGACCAACAAACACATAAAAATCTGTGAAGTCCAATCCCTTATAGAAATGTTGCTCACCACTGCAGCACAATGTGCTTCCCTGGGACACAGAGGGACCTAATTGCTTTCCCCTGGCTAGAACCCAGGACGGAAACCTCACCAAATTACTACAGAGAAAGAAGTGGGAAGAATTATATATAATAAATCTAACTGGACTACTCTCCCTTAGTAGTACTCTCCCTTAGCACCACTCTTTCAGCCATTTTTCTTCTTCAAAGGCTCTTAATGCACAAGAATTCATGCTAAATCCAACTACTTCATGCTTAGCTGTAAGAGCTGCCATTACAAAAGTCTACTACAAATAAAAGGTTATGCTGCCACTGCTCACAAATATACTACTGCCCATTAGAAAACAAACCAAAATAATCACCTAATTCTCAGGAAAATAGCTCTGTTCCCTAAAAAGATGATTGCTCCTACTTTACTACATAAATGTACTCCCAAAGCCAGACTTGCTTTGGCTTTGATTTCACTTATGAAAGAAACTCCTGGATCTCAGCAAGCACTAAATAAATACTGCTGTCAGAAAAGGTATTCAAGATTTCTGTAACAGATTCACCTCTCTATTTATTGTTATTTTTTAATCTTTCCAAACATTCTGAGAGATACCAGTAGATGCTTATACAGGGGGAGGGTGGAAGGGAAGAGGTGAGGGAAATGCTGTTTTTCTCTAATCTTCCGTTCACCTGTATTAGCCAAGCAGCACAATACATTGAAATAACTCTATCCATTTTCATTCAGCTCATACCTTACCTTTTCAATCCCCTCTATCTCATTTTACTAATGGCTAGGGTTGAACAATGGATTACTGTATCAAAATGAGCAATTCTTTCTTCATGCTGTTGTACTGAGAGCAATTATATTAAATATCTCATTCCATCAGCACGTGTCTTATGCCACCATCCACTATTTCTCTTTCACTCTCTATTTTTTGCCCAATACTCTTACCCAGTTTGCCTCCTTCTATCTACGTCTGCCATATTGACTGGCTTACTCTTTCAAATCCACACAGATGCTATCTTCAAATGATAAATTCTAGAAGGCTGCCCATGTAATTGATCTAGAATCCTTGTGCCCACAGCAACAATTTATTGTGGCATTTTGAAGGATGCTGTAGCTCTCTGAAAAATTAAATGCTTATGAAAACTGTATGGGGCTTTTTGGGGTGGTGTCTTTATCTTGTCCGAAAAAACCTACAGTCGCTGGACAGCTACTAGTCTGGTGTTTTATAATGACTTTTAGTATATATTGTTATAATAAATGAGACAGATAATATCTTAGTAGCAAAAATCCTATCAAATTAATGCTCCACAATTTCGCACTGAAGTAGTTTTTTCACTCAAGGACTATCTGTGCAGCACACAGGTAACAGAACAATATTGTCCCATGCTGGCAAACAGCAACTGGGCCCTATCTTCTCTATTTATGGCCTTCATTTTCCTAACTACTCTCTTAACATCATTTCAACAATTCATTATTCAGCTGTTTCCATTACCTCTTGTTCCCCTCTCCAGCTCTGATGAAAAATCCATGAGGAAACACTGAAGTGGCAGACTCATCACCATTGCTGAGTTGGCAGCAATGCCTCTTCATTGCCACATAATTCAAACCAGGTGGTTCCACATGATAGAGGATTTACTGGTTTTATTTTCATGGGCCCAAATTATTCCCTGTTAATCAGGTTCCACAGAGGATCAGAGACAAATATCATATTCAGATAAGGAAATTATGGATCATTGCAAAACAGTTCCTTTCCGAGTATCCCTCAGAGCCATGCTAAGCACATTTCTGTGTTTCACATCCTTGCTATGCAATCTAGTCTTACTGTTTGTGCCTTTTTAAATTTAATTTCATCTACAATGTAAAAATAAACAATGAAGCATCAGCAGAATAAAAAAACCTAATTTTAGATATTATAAATATTTTTCCCTATAAACACAATCTTAATTGACATAACTGAAAAGTGCAAGATGCATCTCTCTCCCAAGCAAATATGATAATCAGGTGTGATTTATAGCACTAGTTAATAAAAGAGGCATTTTTGGTTTGGAGATTGCAACAGTACTGCATTCCTTAGGCATAACCTGAGGTGAGATAAGCAAGAGGAACAGTAAGAGGAGGTGGGAGGGGAATCCAACAGCTGATCATAAAAATATTCTTTACCTGCAACTTTATGTTCTGCCTCAACACTTAGTATGAATTTTATTTTAATTGCTTTGCTCTTGGCTATGAAATTGAACTGGTGATTTAACGCTTTCCCCTTTGATAACACAGTCACATGTTTAGCTGCAGTTAAGAAAAGAAGAAATTGGAACACTCAGGTCCTTAATATTTAATTTCTAGTAACTCTTCATCTAAATTACTACATAGCCCATCATCATAGAGAGTTTTACAATGTATGTTTTACATGTATTTCCTTTATCAGTATCAGCTACTGAGGAATACACTCAGAGATTCCCTCGACTTCCACCAAGACAAGTGGTCAGAGCACAAAGAAAGGATGGAGCAGAGAGGTGCAGAGCCAGTCCCTCCCAGCCATGAAAGCTATCTGTGAGGGAGTATGTTGCTTGGTTGATGTTTTAATGGAAGATCTGGAATGGGCACCTGCCCTCCTGCGAAGAGCCTCACTGCAAACAAGTTTCCTGAGCTTTCCAGAAGCAGGGTTTTAATTTGTAGTACACAGCACACCTTTGGGAGTAGAGGCTGGGAAAAGAGGCAGCATTATGTTGTTATTTGTGATAGTAAATTACTGTTTTATTGCCAGCACCATTACATAAATTTCAGAGCATGTTATCAGCAATAAGGCCCGATTCCAGCATGGCCATATCTGGCTTTTACCAGCTCTTCCAAAACCCAGCAAAATTCTCTGTAAAATACAGGACTGCACAGCAGGGCAGTGGCAAAGGCATACATGAGGTTAAAGTAATCCTCGTGAAAGTTAACAGAAAGACACTAGGAGTTTAATGGGCTTTGAACCAACCTACTGAATAGTTTGTGTGTGTATACACATATTTGTACACTGCACAGGGAGGTGAATCAACAAAGATCTCACCCTAAATGCAGAGAAAGAAAAGGAGGGTTAAATGACTATTACTGATTCCAATTGCTGTGTTCTGACTCAAATTTTAAGCTAGATTAAACTTTATTTAATAGCAAAATAGTAACTCTTAGATTGTTTCAATGAAACCTTCATGTATTTTGTCTCTGCAGAGAACCATTATGAAAACCATGTGAGCTTCCACTATCATATAAAGATGGAAACTTCTATAGATATCTAATGCATTTTCACCATCTTGATTAAGAAGGAAATTCTGGCCTGATTTCATTGGTCATTCTACATTAGTTTTAAATAAATGATGAAAAAAATAAAGATAGCAGAACTAGACAAGCTGTGGATAGAAAGTCAATACCAAAAATCAATACAAAATACTCCTCATCCCAATGGTTTCCAATGCTTTCTCCTCCCTCCACATACATTTCAAGCTACTCTTCACTTTTTATTAACAGCAGTGTAACCTTGTCACATTGTGGCACACAGCATGAGGTCACCCACACAGCAGAGCCAGACAGGACACTATGAAAACACACTCCCACTGCTAGAGACTTTGAAAAACATGGAGTCATAATTGTCAAAGTAAACCTGCTCCACATATAATTCATGAGATTACACAATAAAAACTTTTAAGAGTCTCTGAGATTTTTCCCGGACCAAAGTTCTCAGTTTTGTAATTGAAAAAGGTTTTGAGAATACAAATCTCTTGTCAGTGCAAATAGACACGCCTATACCAGCATAAAATGTGGAATATTAATTTGTAACTGCCAAGTACAGAAGAGAGCTAGTAGGCACTGGTAGGACTTGGTCCCCCACCACACCCGGCTGCTGCAGATTACTTACATGAAGCTTGAATCCCAGAGTTAAAAAAAGTAATTCACACTTCTTCCTTTAGTAAGTTAAGGTACACTGTTCCACTAATCTGTGCTCTGTGCACGTGTCTCTGTCCTGAATATCCTTTGCTTTCCTGCACAGCAACAGCAAAAAAATCGCCTCCAGAAAGGTAATGACCATGAAAACCTCCTACTTACTCACAAGAGGAATAACAGCACTTCTAGAATTGCTGCAAACAGAAGTGAAGGGAGAAGCCACTGCCTGTATTTCCTTCCTTACAATGTCTGCCCTTTGATGGAAAGCAGAGGAAGCGCCTTAAAAAGGTTGAGAGTAACAATGCTAACAAGGAAAAAAGAAATTTCCTTAATGTTTGGGAAAAGAAGAGATTAAACAGCGTAAGAGGGAAGTAAGGGCCTAGATGTTAACATATACACACATGAAAACAGCTCCTGCTGATGGGCTGTAACACAACACTGAGATGACTGTAAAACTGAAAGAAGAACACAAAACATTACATTTCCACAACAGTCAAAACCCTTGTATCACAGTCCAAAGGTGGTTGTCCTCCCCAAAACCACAGTTAGAACAGCTTCTTCTGCTGAGAAAGCATAGAAAGAGAATTTCAGAATTTATGCCACTGTCATGTGTATTGCATGACTTTCTACAGAAAAGAAACTCTCATTTTACTGTACTGGGTTTGCATGGCAAGGTTTTGGTAGCAGGGGGTCTACAGGGGTGGATTCTACGACAAGCGGCCAGAAGCTGCTCCCATGTCCAACAGAGCCAATGCCAGCCACCTCCAAGACAGACCCATCACTGACCAAAGCTGAGCCCATCACCAACACTGGCAGCACCTCCATGACAATATATTTAAGAAAGGGTAAAAAACCTTGCACAAGAGCAGCTGGGAGAGAGGATTGAGAATGTGAGAAACAGCTCTGCAGACACCCAGGTCAGGGCAGAAGGTGGGGCAGGAGGTGCTCCAGGTGCCAGAGCTGAGGTTCCCCTGCAGCCCGTGGTGCAGCCCAGGGCAAAGCAGCTGTGCCCCTGCAGCCCATGGAGATCCACGGGGATGCAGAGATCCACCTGCAGCCCATGGAGGACACTCACATCAGAACATGTGGATATGCCCTGTGACCTCAGGGACAGCCAACAATGGAGCAGGCTCCTGTTGGGACCTGTCATGCCATGGAAAGGAGCCCACATTGGAGCAAGTTTGGTGGCGGGACTTGTGACCCCATGGAAGGGACGCACACTGAAGCAGCTCACAAGGAACTGCAGCTCGTCGTAAGGATTCACACTGGAACAGCTCATAAAGGACTTTCTCCTGTGGAAAGGGCCCCATGCTGGAGCAGGGGAGAGTGTGAGGAGGAAAGAATAGCAGAAGCAAGGCATTATAAACTGGCCATAACTCCCATTCCACATCCTCCTGTTTCTTGGGGCAAGGAGGTAGAAGAGTCAGGAGTGAAGTTCAGACTGGGAAGGGGGAGGAGGGGGAGATTTAAATTTGTTCTTATTTCTTATTATCCTACTCTGATTTGATTTGCAATAAACTAAATTTATTTCCTCAAGTCGAGTCTGTTTTGCCTATGATGGTAATTGCCGAGTGATATCTCCCGGTCCTTATCTTGACCCATGAGCCTTTTGTTCTGTTTTCTCTCCCGTGTTGTTGAGGAAGGGAGTGATAAAGCAGTTTGGCAGTAACCCGGCAGGTAGCCAAGGTCAACCCACTTAATTTACTTATTGTACACTAGGAATTTTATTTCCTTTAGCATGCAAAAAAAGTAATGTAAGCAATTTTATCACCATGTTTGTGCCTAAAGAATGAAGAATCAGAGACATTTATTATGGTATGGCAAAATCAAAATTTTTCAAGTTTCCACTCCACTTAAGTCCTTAAGAATGGTGCTAGTAACTGTCATTTAACAGCTGATAGGTGCAATTTTAATTAAATAGGCATTGTTTTTCATTAAGGTGAGTCAGGTACTGAAACCCTATTGAGTCATAAACCCATCATTTAACACAACTGCCAGCCTTTTTGAGTCAACTCACTTGATGTTCTGTGAAATCACAGGAAAGGAGTGGCTGTTATATCTAGACTGCATTCCTATTTCTGGGTATAATAAATGTCAAGGAAAAATTAGTAATGCACAATAACAAGACTTGTACACAGAGCACATGCTGCTTTCTCACAAAGCACCGATATTCAAGATTTAAAAAGACTTTTTAAAAAGTCATCCACCTTCTTCCAATAAAAAACAGCTTCTCATCCTCCTATAGTGCTTTTCACAAACCCAGATTGCAAAGAAGTGAAATACTCTATCGACATAATAGACTGACCAGTCTAACAAAGCTGAATATGTATGTATAGACACGTGTATATACATATATATAAGTTTTTCTCTTTAAAAATCGGTTTCTATCTACCTTCCAGTTTTTCACAAATCTTAACAACTTTGTTCCATAGTTCTACCCTCTTACTATCTTGGCAGCCCTAAAACACCTCTTTTGTCTAGTCTACAATCCTGAATACACAAAAAGCTCCTCTTTGACTGCTCAGGCACAGATTTGAAGACACATTCAGTTCCATCCATTCAACCAACCTCTACTTATCTAACTTCTGTTCTGGCCTCATAAATCAGTTCCTACAAGCTGTTCATCATTTTTAGAGTGCTTTCTGAATAGCATTCTATTTATTAATTTTACATTTTCTAACCCAATGCATCACATGCTCTGAACTCTGCTTCTGATTCATCACAAAGATTTTGGACGGGTAAAATTATATGCTGCTTTGACCTTGTAAAACTATCCCAGAACTGTTAAAACAGTTTTAGAGAATGCATGAAGGAAGAAAACTATACATGAATAGTGAAATCACTGTCATTGAGTTACTTTTAGGCATATGTAGGGCCATAGAGACTTCCCAAAGAAAAGAAGACAGATACGAATTTCTTATAAATACAATTACATAGCATACAATTTGCACTGATTCTAGGTTATTTAAATCTTCTTGCTGTTTTCCAACAGGTACTAGATTCTTGTATTTTGATAAATGCCCCACAAATGTGCTACTACTTAAAATAAAAGGAAGACACATCATCATGGATGATGGGTACAGGATATTTTCCTCAGCTTAAGGACAAGACCCAGCTCATGAGGTGCACTAGAACACCTGCACACCAAATTTGCAGCTGATAAAAAAAAACAAGTATTTGACATCCATACTGTTACAGAAACTGGTATTCACACAAGTATCCATATATAAAAATTCAAAATAAATTAAAACAATCCCTAGTTCCCCCACGCAGATCCAGGAGGGGCTATGTTCCCTGAGCATGCTGTGCTCATCTTAAATAAAGGCATCCTTTAACACTTCACACCCCTGAGGTCTCTGTCTGAGCATCCTAAGCACAGGCATACAATTAAAGGGACATCCCATACTGCAGTTTATTCAGGAATCAGTAACAAAAGACAGGCACTAACAAAAGGTAGATAAAAATTCAGAAGCATCCAACTTCATTTAGTCACAGGCAGTTCTATAAGACTTGGCTAGTAAATACCAAGAGCATATTCAGGGTATCATTACCCATATGCTAAAATCCACATTTGGTTCTATGTCAGAAAATTAGCGTGTTATAGTATCACATATTAAAACATCTGACTAACCAAGTTCTTGATGTAACAACAAAATATTTTAATAATAATTCAAATATCTAATAACATGAACAGCTTGTTTCCGAGGTGACCAAAGTGAATCATGTTTCTCACCAAATTTCCCTTAGGTACAGCCAGCTTATTACTACCTTGAAAAACTATTTTTTTCTTCTACTGACAGCATCTCTCAATGGCTGCTCTCTGCTGTCTTCTCTGATGGGAAAACAGTTCATATTTTTGAGTACAAATCTCACTGGTTTTTATTTCTGCAGTGTTGCAATTCATCAATCTTGCTTTTAATCTGCCATTTTATCTGGTGTCCGTGTAAATAAATACTGATAGCTGATGTCTTACAACCCACCCAAAAGGCCCAGACATCTTGAAGACATAAAGGAATTGATGGTTTGACAATACCTATTGATACAAGCTGATGTACAGTATGCAGAAATATGTATTGTGGCTTGAGAGAATACTCTCTGTGCCTGCTAGACTTCTGAATTAACCGTAAGCCACAGAAGACACATTTCTTAACTCAAAAGCACTTTTGGACAGATATAATTGTCTTAGCTTCAGCAGAGGTAATTGTAAGCAGTTTTGTGTCTGAAAGTAAAAAGAATAGTAGAGAGCAAAGAACTGAAGTCTGCCATGACAAGGGGCACAGATGGCTGCAGACCAAAGCAATGATGTTCTTTGGATGTTCCAGCTGGACTGGAATATCCATCCAACTAGAGATGTTAGCCCAGCATTGCACCTGAACAATGATCACCTGCAGGGTATTACACAGAAAAGGCAGGCCAAGAAGTACATGGTCTGGGGTTTGATATCTTAGTTATACTACTAAATATAAAATCATCTCATCATGTTGTTAGAGAGAAAAGCTGCACAATTCAGAGACTATTTGGTTCACTGCTATGAGCCTCCTGTTTGCCCCAAACAGCAAAGACACAGCAAAAAACCACAGGAACGTAAGACTAAGTGTAATAACAAACCCACCGGACTCACCAGCCCCATTCCCACAATAAATAAATAAAGCCTTGACAATTTGGCTGCCATTGCAGCAATGTAATTCACGTGAGCAGAGCCCTCCCAGATATGGATTTGAAAGTGTGCCTAGACGGCAACACGTGGTGACCAGCTGAATCCAAACATGGCTGCGATGTTCCGTCCAGCCTGAAAGGAGAAGAGGAACATGGCCATATCTGCCCTTTCTCCTTCCTCACTTCATCAGTCACATCCTTCCTCTCAGCACTGCAGAGCACTGGGGCCATGATGGCAGGAGGCTGCAGACCATCAGATTCCTTTGGAAACCACCAGGAACAGCCCAACTCAACGTGGTGTCTCAGACAACTGAGGAGAAAATTAGGCTAACTCCTGTCAAATTTGAGAGAGAGAAAAAGCAACCTACACCCAAAATCAAAGAGCTGTTTTGGAAATCAGTCTGTAAGTCTTCCCTGATGTGTGACAAGAGCCTGGACTATCACCATGGACTCTAAAAGCACTTTTGAACATCAGTCTGTCCCTGCCCCTGTGTCTCAACCCTAGAGCTCAAAAGAGATACCCTACCTGCAATGTCTCAGAGAAAGTGACAACTTCTGAAAGCACACCAACAAATGGTTTCTACACTGTGAAACTATTTCACATGCAACGACCAGTCCTTTGGTAAAGTGTATTTGCCTCAGTGTTCAGCTGCCATTTTCACCCTCAGCCTCTGAAAGAAAAAACTCTGCTCATTTATAGAAAAAGAGGGAGGTCAAGACTACGAGGTTCAACATTGTCCAGTCCTTCATGCTCGCTCGCTGCCATTATTGCTTTTACTCAGTGGCAAAGACAGATGGGGGAAATTTCTCTCTTCACAGCTGGCAAGTTCTCAAATTCTTAAGCTGACAGCCATTTGTGTTTAGAATACAGACTTACTCTTGGATCTTAACCTTCCTAAGTAAATGTCATGATACACATATGACAGTGGTCAGGGAGAAGCAATATCCTGCTTTAGTTGTCCACCTGTATATTTTCATAGCTTTTCTTCAGAGGTTGTAAGGTTCACAGTCTACTGTAGCATGTGGTACTATAGCTGTGGCAACGAAGTGTGAAAAGATCATTATACTACACTAATTTCTTCTTATCTGTTTGTTATGTCAAAAGTACCCATTAAAAAAAAAAAGAAAAAAAAAGAAAGATAAAATATACCTGTAGAAGCTAAATACAGGCACAATGAAAAAGTATTTATTCCCTACCAAGCTGATAATCCCCAGTTTGTACTGCTAGGAACAATGAGATTGTCAGTCATTCTCAGACTCCTAAATATTTTAGAGAGCTTTCCAAAGACTACATATACAACCTGAGAGTCTCTCCCTAAGGAATGAAAGCAGACAAATTTGGTACAAGAAAAGCAGGAGATGGGGAATGCAGAACAGGCAGCTTTTCAGGAACAGAGAGTTCACTGAACCTGACCTGCTCACAAATCAAAAAAAAAAAAAAAACAACAAGTAAGTCCAGTACTAGAAATCATTTTTGGGGTTTTTGGAAGGTATTCAGCAGATATTGATGAATTATTTTTATTTTAAATAAATAGATGACATGACAAAAATATGGTTTTGACTTACCATAGAGTATTCATTTATTTAGAACAAATTAAGAAAGTAGCGCTGAGTTAATACAAATAAAATACTTTTTGAAGAGTGTGATATTTCTGAAATAACACCTTTCAGCCTTGCAAGGGAACAAGTGCCACACACAGAAGACAGCATGGAGAGGTTTGAACGTGGGTCTCTCCCACCGGAGACCATTCCAACCAGAGTTTGGAGAAGCATAAATAGAGTATCAAAAGGTCTTCCTGTTTGAGGGGGTGCACTTCCTCTCTTGGGACTTTTTTGTTTGCTTTACAGCACTCTCCACGCATTTGCAACTCTTCATCCCACTTCTGTATATTTCATAACATCTTAATTACTCTGTAAAAAGCTGAAACACTGACTACTGCTTCTGTAGAATTACTTTAAATGTAAGAACTTTGTGAGATACATTTTCTGATACCTTCTTCAGAGATACTAATTCCTATGCAAATATGTGGAGCCACAACAGGCTTTATGCAAGTAAACAAACATAATTCAAATTCTAAAAATAAAATTTATAACCACCACTACTAGAAGCAGGAGGTTGGCCTTCTTGTAACACCAAATTACAGCCTCTTAGAAGCACACATTATTCAGGTGACCTTTTAGTTACTATTTCTCTCCCAAGAGCAGATTTTTTTTGAGCCCACAGACTCACCCAACATTATAGTCTCTCTGATCCCTCCAACCTGCACATTGCATTGCTTGCAACATCAGTGGGTTTTTACCAAATTTGACAATACTTTCTCTTAGAGACAAGCTCTTATGAATATTGAATCATCCCTTTCTTCCCTTCAACCTGAGCCTATCTGCACAGGTAATCTTGCCCCTATATTATTCTCTTTCTTGTCCAATCTATACTTTTTAGTAAGAGCATTGCTTAAAAATGTAAGACATTCTCTAAATCTAATGCCTAAACTGTACCTGTTTAAATTCCCTTGAGCAGGCCAAATGTAGGGCACTTGGGCAATTTCTGTGATCAGGTATTTCTCTAGAACTTTATTATGTATTTCATTTTGGAATATGTTTTAAGATGCAGAGTTTGTCACTAACTCAGTCTTCAAAACACAACTTATGCAAAACAACAGTGGCAAACTTGTACAAAAAACCTTTGTATGATCCACAATCTCAGTCAGAAAAATCAGACTTCATAAGGAAAACTTTAAAAAGTACAGGTAGGAGGTATCTTGAACGAAACAGTATGTCTTGGGCCACCAATATGGAATGCCTGGCCCATGAGAAACAGCTGTCCTGGTTCTGGGAATGAGCTCTCTTAGGCAGGCAATTAACCTAAAAGGTTAATAAGAACCAAAGGGGTTTTTTTCTTTTTGCCATACTTGTGTGACAGCAATTTACAACTGATTTTCAAACTGTGACTTCAGTGGGGTTTGGCATGTTTTACAACAGGAAACAAAAAGAATTATGCAGCACAGGCATACAGTTGTTACACCCTGGCTAGCCATGGCCTTCCACAGAAGAAACAGAATTGTATCAAGTCAAATAATTTAATTGTGGATACAACAATTACACAGAAAGACACCATTATTCCTTTTTTCCTGCTTTAGCAGCACATCAAATCGGTCTGTATTTCATTTCTCCTCACTTATCTAATTTTTTATGATGTGTTTCAGCACTAAAAAGCATGCCCACCATACATACAATGTTTCCCTTTAAAACTACAGGTTGTTCAACCAAAGAGGTTCTTCTGCCTGTCCAAAATTTAAAAACTCGTAATCTCTTCACTAAAAGTTATTTTTGAAGTTAATTAAGGTGCAGTAAAACTTGATTAACTACAGGTATAAATCTGAAACTAAAATGAAGACAGTTCTAAATCAAATGCCTTATTAAAAGTTACAACATCAGACAGTCATCAATCTCCAGAAATAAAGAGTAGAAAACAGAAAGCTATATAATGTATATGAAGCCTGGAGTAATGAATCCTGTCATCATATCCTATTGACCAGGAGTAAATCAAAAGACAAGCACAGACTGAAAACCTCATCTTTTTTTATAGTAATTTCTTTAACGGTAGTTTGCAATTTTTTAACCCATGATGTGAAGTCTTCAGGCTTGTTCTTCACCTCCAAATACAGCTGAGCCTCACTGGAGACAACAGCGGGGTGAAGAATTTAAAAGCAGCAATGACCCTACAAAAAATCTGGTTAAATTAAGAAATTAATCTAACGATTGTGACCAACTCATCTTTTGACAAGTTGATATATAACAATATATATAAAAATAAGTCTACAAAGAAGGTCTGGGATTCAACAGAGCCAACTCTGAGTGCATAAGACAGTTAACACAACTGATAGGCCTGCATTGAGCTCAAGAATACAAAGATGTAACTTTAACAAAAGGTTGAAACTATTTGGAATGAAATTTTTAAAAGAACAGCAATGATAAGAAGCACTTCAAAGAAGATATCAGGAGTAAGCAAAAAACTTACAAGGATGGAAAAAGAGAGATTGATTAAGAAGGTAAGACGTGTGTCCTAAATTAGCAACACAGTAAAAATAGTACCTCAGCTCAATCTTTCAAAGGAAAACAGACTGAACAGCGGAAGGCTCATTTCACCAAAGCAGAAGAGGATTAAAATACAGAGAAGAACTAGTTAAGGACTCTTATTCTAATATAGACTCAATGAAAGTTAACTGTGCATTCCCAAACCTGGACAAATATTCCATTTTCTCATAAGAATAATGCCGCAAGGACAGGAACATTTACAGCATACTGAAAAAGCCAGAATATAAAACACAAATTCAGTGGCAAGTTTTCTAATGAAATTTATAAACTAATGGGAACTGGAGTTTTCCCAATATACCAGTTAGTTTCATAAACCTTTACTCAAAAACTTTGTTCTTTGGGCATCCCTGATCATCAGTGCTAAAGCAAAAGTACCACTGGGGAATACTAAATATAGATGCACTCCAAGAAATGAGAAGAGATAAACACATATTCATGTGATTTTGACACTGACTACGGCAGACTTTGGAAGAGGCTGTAATCGAGGGCATGGAGGTAGGCTTGAAGTAGCATAAAAAGAAATACATTCTCATTACTAATAGATCATCTGAGAGACATGATGAGTTTCTTAGTAAGACAGATGACTACTTAGACAAGGGCAATATAGTGCAACTAATACATCTATGTTTGAATTAAGCATCTGGCAGTGTTCTCTAAGAAATCTTTATTTAAAAGGCAGACAATGAGGAGCAATATAAGAATACATCATAATATGGACAGAAACCTGTCTATGGGAGGCACTACAAGAGTCTGTAGTGGAAAAAAAAAGCAATTCTGAAGATGGAGAAATATTACTAAGAATTCTTAGGAACTAGTCCTGGGATGGATCCTGCTTAATACATTCATTAGCAACCCTGATCCAAGGACTGGATTATGAAATGCAAAGATGATACAATTATGAGCACAGAAGAGGACAAGATCATCACACAGAGAGAATGAGATGACCTTGTGAGCCGGAAAACTGAATGGGATGAAGTTTAAAAGCAAAAGGTACATCATGACAAGACAAAGTAAGGAGGATTTCTGCTTTAAACTGGAGGTTCATCAGATTTAGGAAATGGAGGAGAAGAAAGCTCGTGGACAGAATGATTAAGAGGTGCCTATTTACCAGCTGTAAAAAGGCCTAATGAATTTCTGGGAATATCAGACATTTTCAGTCAACTCAGAGGACTACTTGGATCTCATACGAAATAGTGTGGTGACTCCTGATCACCTATTTTCAAAGCAAAACTGTAAGTATGCCCAAAAAAGGGTTTCTAAGGGGACTACAAGAATGGACAAATAACTTTCATGACAAGAAGCAAGGAAACTTTGATCCTTCCAGCCTAGTTAAGCAAACAGTGAGAATGTATTTAAGTATATTTGATTACTGTTGCACATAACCTTGATATGTTTAGCTTCTTCTCATGGCTAGCTCTAAATATGGACAGCATGCAAAGGAATCCAGTGGCCATGTGGAAGCTGGGTGCAACCCATCAGGGCAGAGAATGCCTTGGACAGGACCCAGCAGCGCCTGATGACCCCAGCACTGACTGCACAGTCCAAATCCAGCTTTGACTCTCGAGCCCAGGTGTCTATTGCCAACACTGAACCTGAAGTGTACACCTGCAGACCGTGTGTGAAGCTGCCTCCAAGCAGGAGCAAGGCAGGAGAGAGCACTGACTAAGTGAAACAACAAACAGTCCTTCACACATACACTAACAATAGCCTCTCACAGCAGCTCAAGAGTTACTGAGCACAAAATGGGAACCCATTCTATGATTTTTAGTGATACACATTCCTGCAAGCAACAGCTTGGATTATGTGATGTAACAGAACCCTTTCACACAGAAACATATCCCCTTGGCAGCTGATAAAAGGTTTTGTCTGAGTAACCTGTTCAGCCATCAAGTGTCACCTTTTTGGCTAATGGTTTATATCAAAGGAAAGAACACACCTCATAATGTACATAACCAACTGTGTAATGCTACTCAGCAGGGAAATATCCCTCCTGTAACGCTGCAGTGATTACCTTATGCCTTGAAGCATGAGAGCTGATGATCTTTATCTTACCTTTCATAACTACAAATGCTACTATTGGTCATAAAATTATCCAAGCACTTCAAAAATTCAGCCACAATATTTGATTTGATGACCCTCTACACTGGGGACTAGCACAACCTCACTAGGTGTTCAATGTCTGGCAAGTCATTTGTTTTAAATTACACCTTTATTTTCATGCTGCGGAACAGGATTAGAATAACCTTCTGAATAAGTTTCACTACAGCCTTCATAAAAAAAAAAAATTGTGAGTAGCTAAAGCAAACCTTGCTTAAGGGCTTGACTGTGACTTTTCCTTATGCTATATGTCATAATAAATCCTCTCATGCAATAGATGCCAACACTTCCCACCCCAAGCAGGTGGACTAGAAATGTGGAGGATGTGCAGAGACAATGGCTTCTCTGGCTTTCCACAGGAGCCAGCACAACCCTCTCAATTTGCTGCAAGTGTGTCACCACTTCCCTGCTGCTTGCAAAACCCTGCAACACGGGAACAAGGTCTCAGGGAGAGAGAGGAGCCCCTGGGCCAGGGCACCTCTTGTGATAATCCTGAGCTATTCAGTTTAAGCAGCACTTCTTGTTCAGACAAGTGCCAAAAGGTACAGTTTAGCCTTAAGTCCTTTCATTTGTATTCCATTATCTTGGATGCTTAGGTGTGAAGAATACCAATACCTTCATTGTCAAAAGACATCCTCACATCTTTTCCTTTGCTTATTAAGACACAGCACTACCCAACACTCTTGTCTGAAGAAAACTCTTTTAAAACAAAACAAAATAAACGAACCCTCAACTCGATTTGGGCTGCTCAGAAGATACAAAGAAAAAAAAAAAAAACAACAGAATCAGCTATTAAACAGCAAGTAGCTCACTTGTCCTCCTACCCACCCTCTCTCCACACAAGCACTCAAGCACACAAGCTGTTTTGCTTTTCATCCCAGAACCTGACAAGGGAAAAAGGACAGATTCCAAATAGAATTGAAGCAGGTATTCTCAACAAGCAAAGCAATTTTTGAAATTCATTTCTGAGTAAGATTATGTAAGCAAAACCAGCTAGGCTCAACCACACTTGTGTATCAGTTCCCAAAACAGCTTCTAAAAAGTGTAAAGAAGATAGGAGGTTTATTTTATATATTTTTTATTTTTTAAAAAGTTACACTAGCTCAACGGTAACGACATTTCAGGGGACAGAAACAGACGTTTTATCCCAAAAACCAAACCATTCTTCTACTTCTGTGTAGAGTATTCTACAAAATGAGCATCTGGCAAAGAGATCAAAAAGACACCATTTCTTTGCCAGTAGTAACATATTTAAGAGGTTGCTTGCTAGCAAACTGCCATGGCAACCACAGCAGCACCTGGGGTACAGTGTTCTCCTGAGAAACAGCACGACTTCCCTTGAGAAACAAAATCATTTTCCAAGGGTGACACAGAAAAGTAATTTTTAAACCAGATAAGTAGCTCCAGTGACTGTAGAGTCACTGAACTCCAGAATCAGGCCTTCATTAATGCTATTTCTTTACCCAAAAACATCTATATTAAACCCAGCTCTAAATATAACACAGAAAAATGCATGCTTTAAACCTATACCAGTCACTCTCCACTTCTATATCTAACTGCATTTAGAACAGCCCAATTGAGGAACAACCCAATGTTTTTTGGAAAGAAGTCAGTAATACTGAATGTCGTTTCTGTGTCAAAAGTAGAGTAAAAACAGGCCACAATGAAATGGTCAAGCCTCTCTTCCAGCCAAGACACTGAGCCTTGCACTCCCTAAAAAAACAGCCAGGAGTGGGCATGTGCCCCCCTTCCTAGCTGCAAATCTAGCTTAAATTGAAAAATATAAGCTAGACTTCTTTCTGCAATTTAGAAGTTTTATACGCAGAAATAGCCTAATGTAATCTAGTTACCAAGGGACAGAGAAAGAAAAGAAAAAGGAAAATATCAGCTATAGATCTCTCTGCATGTAAGAACATTTTTAGACTATGAAAAAATAAAAACACTGGAATGAGAGCTTTTGATGTCAAATTGACCAATAGTGCACTCGCCTTAGCTCAGCTCTTTTCTACAGAAGACTGCACATAGTGATTAAGTCAACTTTTGAGAAAAAAGCAATTCTAAACTCATGTTATTCTGAAAAATAATTTTATATAATGCATTATTTTGGAGTGCACCCTATCTCAACTACCATTTTTAGAAGACTTACATTATTGTATTGTTATACACCACCAGCAGCAGGGGAGGAGGGGAGAGGGTTGAAACACATCACTCTAAGAAAGCTTCCCTTCCCTTGCTTTTCTGGCTTTCCTTCTGTTCTCTATTCTCAAGGCTATGGGAGAAAAAAATTACACAGATCATCTCAACCAACAAAACGGAAAATAGTGAAGATAAGTAATACTGCTGACAATGGCAGACACCAATTACCTTCTTTTTCTGATATCAAAAAAACTTCCAGTGCTTTTAACTTGCAATTTATGAATGTCACCGACTGACATTCAACTTTTGTGTTTCCAGCAGACTCACTTATTGTAATGCTAACACTTTATTAAACTTTTTTTCTTTCCCCCCTCTTTCACCTAAACTTTAAAACCTTGCCTGGAATCACTGTGCAGACTCATGCCCTTAGTAACAAAGACAAACTGGGACCCAAGAGATGAAACACTACTAGCAATCCCCACCTTCCCTCTCATTTTAGATGAAGTTATTGCTGGTTTGTATTGAAAAGGCAAAACAATAATTTCCCTACCATGCATTCAGGAATAGCTTTCACTTATAATGGTTAAAATATTTCTTAGTCTTTTCTCTTCCCTTGGTCTTCAACTTCATTTAAAAATCACAGTTCTACATTCTATTAGACACTTGCTATTGGCAGGTACCACAGATGAAAGAAGATTAATATATTCAAGTAACGTGTTTACTAATTCTCTTACTAGTGTCAAAATCCTACAATTAAATATTTTCTTCCAAGCATATTATAGTATGCAATTCTTGAACCAAGCAGTCATCATTTAATTTATAAATGGAAAAAGCTTAAGCCACACAAGATGGTGAACACTGAAAAAACATATTTATATGAACTGCTTTTTATGTAGTCAGAACAAAAGTTATTTTTCTCATATGTAGTCCAACTTCTGTTTAACTTGCAAGTGTATCATCTGTCTCACACATTATTAAACACGTCTGGCATCTACAAGAAAAAGCACTTGCTTGTATAGAAGATGTAAAAGTTTTTTACTAACATTACTTTAACAATGTAGTGATGGGAAGCTCCAAATGCAAACCAACTGCCATAAGGATTTTCTCCAAGATTGACAGCCATGACCAACAGCCCACACCAGTCAGGCTTCAACATGCAGAAGGATCTTTAACCATCTTCACCAATACCTGCAATCAATTTGCTTTAATTCCTTTTTGACACAATACCTTACATTCCAAAATGCTCCCAGGTGTGAACTTGTTTAAAATGTTAAAATGCTGGTGACAAATACAACATAGTTCAACAATGACTGAAAGAGCACAAGGGAAGTAAATTAAGCTTCTTCACAGAATGAAAATGGCCCCAGTTTTCTCTGCATCACTATTAACGGAGGTTTTACAGTAAGAGCTACAGCAGCCAGTAGGAGTTGCAAGCTATTTAGAGTTTCACGGACAAAGGAGTTTTCTAATGGCAGAAGCTCAGGAAGTCATGATCTCACAAAGCTCAAAATTTTGATGATAATGTCTTCATTCAATTGAAACCGCTTCAAAGCGTTCAATTGTCACGAAGTGCAAAGGCACAGACTGGTGAAGCACTTCATGTTTTCAACTTGAAGCACCTCGGCACTTCCAGCTAACTCAATGGGACTGCTCACAAGACTAAAAGCTGAACTGAGGCTGCTTCTCTGGCTAAACTGGGACATGGAAGTCAGGCGCTGAATCAGTGACTCTGTTACATTGGCAAAGCATCCTCCTTCCTAACACCCAAAGGATGCAGTGATCAGCAGGAGCATTGACACAGCCATGGACAGTCAATACAAAGCATACTTTGGGCTGAGAATGAACAGTATTGGGAAGCCCTAGTGCAGTAGTTGTTTTGTTCATTGTGGGACGAGGGAGCTTTTTGCCCTTTTCCTTTTTCATTTGTCAGTGATAACCCCGAGTTATTTCAAGACACTAATAGATCAACTAAGAATCTAAGGATACTTCATGATTTACATTGTGTTCTAAAAGAATTTCTGGGCCATGTGTGAAGCACGTGTTTGTTCTACTAATCAAATTTAATATTATTAAGTACCATTTCCACAGGGCTTGTCCTGACTCTGATATTACTCAGTGCTTTTACCTGGATGATGAAAGAAAGAGCATACAGACAAAATTTGCTAACAGTGCTAACCTAACAGGAACTACAAAAATGTTGGTGGACATAAGAATTTGAAGGTGTCTTGACAAATTGGAGACACAATTCTTTGAAAATAGAATGCAATTTGAAAAGGGCAAGGTTATACACCTACACAGAAATAATAAACTGCACTGATACTGACTGGGAGCACAAATGAAATTGATAAATCAGTTGCTTTTCCAGAAAACAGCTAACAAAAAAAAAAAAGCAACACATCAAACATGAGGGTTAAAAAGCACTATTTCATGCTGCTTTGCAGCAGCCTTTTATGCATTTGAAGATTGTTACGGTGTGTGCTCCTCCTCTATAGCCTAACACCACCAGCTCTGTGAACGAAGATTATGTTAGCTCAACATCTGCTTATTCCTTGGACTTTTTCCAGCAATTCCAAATCTGTCCAGATCTGAAGGAAATGCTTTAAGTGATATGTTGCAATGCAGAGGGAAGCAAAAAATTTATTATGTTTTGTACTTCTTTCACAATGGAGCTTGCCTAATTTTGCAACAATATGATAGTGACTTATTGGACCCTCCGATATAACAGTGACTCTCTAGAACACACTTTTGTTTTTCCTTTTTGCACTATCCTATTAAATTAGGATTGAGACTGCAGCAGAGATTAGGTATTACAAAAGGTCTTCTCATGGTAAAAGCACCAAAGCACTGGAATACCTTTCCACATGGAAGCTGTAGTTTCCATCTCTAGGGGGGTTTAAGACAATGTTAGGCAAATATCTGTCAGGAATCCTTTTGTTAAGCTAATCCATTGCTGAGCAAGCAAAATGTACTGTACTGATCTCTCATATCAGTTTTCTACCTTTCAGCACTGGCTTTTCCCATAAAAGCATATTTTAGAGATACAAAAATATAGGAAGGGAAACAGGTTAATATTACTTCTCATTTGTCACAGCTACATGGCTGTGCCAGTGCATCTGAGCACTCTAATCCTAAACAGGGAAAAATCATACTCACAACCAGCTCCTGAAATTTTGTACATCTCATGAAAATTTGACCTGAACATACTAAAGGAAAAGCAAATGGGGAAGTAACAGCACTGACCTGAAAAAACAGTGCTTTTATATAACATTATATACTCACTGTCTTTTTTTCCTTTTCACACAAAATTCTCTTTAAATTCTCCTTGAGGAAGATCCACAAAAGGTCTTTTGAGGTAAAAATTGCAAAAAATCATGGGTAGCTGTGTTCAGTTCCTCAGGACCTGACTTCAGAGTCTCAGGACCTGACTTCAACACCAAGAGATATTTGATGTGTGGGTGGAACATCTACTGGCATTTCCACAAAGCTCAGATCTCATTACGGAGGTGAGGCCACACAAGTAGCGGAGTGTTTGCTGATTTGTGAGAACAGGTACAAAATCTTAGGTACTAGTTCTGCCTAGACATTGCTGTAATGAGTAAAACACGGTACAGACAAGAACTCCAGGCTGCAAAATTGTCTCCAATACTCTGTTTCACACAATCCACAAAAAAACTGGAAGGACTTCTAAAAGACCTTGGATCTCTGTAGACAGAAACAAATAGCACTTGTAAATCCATCTCTTGAAACCTGACAATAAGAAAAGAGCACTGTGTTCTCAAAGGGAATAAAAGAATTCAGACAACCAAGCTTATTAACTCTCTGAGCCAAACAAGTCTCAGTTTTACTTTTGGAATCTTTTTTACATTATATCAAGGATATCAAGTTAGTAAATGAAGCATGAGCCATAAACCAGCTGAATATTATAGATGCCTGATGAAATAAAATTTTTTCTTTTTAGCATAACACCACATTCCAGTGTCTTCTATTTCAACATGATGTTTCTACTTTCTTTTGTTTGCTGGTTCTGGTATCACCAACCAGAATACTCACCTACCCACCATCACACCATCAATGCAGGTAATTAGAACACTGCCTTTTCAGACAAGAAATTCCAGGACACATATAGATACAAATTTCTAGTTTTCTGCCACTGGTTTTAACATGTTTTTTTTCTCACTGGGACTTTTTATGAGCTGTATGTCCAAAGACTGAGGACAATAGCGAAGTATGGCACAGAGCATTTCCTTAACTTTTGCACTAAGGAAATAACTGCACTTTTTAAATATTTCCTATTACCATCTTCTTTCATTAATATCAGAAAATATGACAACTTACAAGGATCTCAAGGATGTTACTACAGGCCTCAGAAGTTAAACCAGCAAACACATGAACAACCTTTCAGTTGGTCACCACTCTAAGTCTTTCATCATTCAAATATAAACTGGAGGTCTCCCACCTGTCCTTAAAATGGATCCAAATGTTACATAAAATTCTACAAGGAATTATGCTGTAACTTTGAGAACATCAGGACCTTACATTGTGCACCTGGCAAGAGTGACACACTGTGCTATCTTTAAATAATCATTGAAAGTTTACACCCTGAGGTATTAAGAAGGACAACTCATCTCATATGCACACAGCTTTTCCAAACATTAAAATTTAGTCAACTAACATATTGGTAGACATAAAAGCTTGGGTCCAAACAGCTATTTTAGAGGGCACAACTTCCACATAACTATTATCAACTCCCTAAAATATACAGTTGTCTGGTTTCTCGACCAAAATCTATAACCCTGAGGTAGATGCCAAGGCTCCATGTATAAGAGCAGGGCAATCCACAGCATGGGGTTCACATCAGCGAGCCTGCTGAGGAGAAATCTGCCCATGTTAGCTGACAAAAAAATGCAATAGCAAGAGATTAGCTCAAACCCCACCTCTCCTCCAGGCTTAGAGGTCTCACTCCATTTGACAGGGAAGACACTTACCTCCACCTCACATCTTCTTGAGAACACAGGCACAAAGGGCCAAAGCATGTAGGCTCCTAATTCCTGCTTAAGCCCTTAAAACACCCACTAAAGTCATGAGAATCTAAGGATTTAAATTGGAGATTAAGAGCTGAAGCATCTTTAGGGATTGATCTTCTCTCTCAAAAGGTAATAACCTTCTTTCTATCTTTTTTTTTTTTTCTGGTTCCACTAGACAGCAGAGAAAGAAACAGCTTCTTCCCTTTGTGCAACAGCCCAACCATTAAATGTGTTCTGACACATTGAGCACCCAGATCGCTCCTCCACTTTAGAGGATTCACACTGCCATTTCCCTGGCCACCATCCCAACAATCAGAGCAAACTCATCTGCAGGTGAAATATGAAGCATCTTAAGTTTGCTCACAAAAGGGATTCATCAGGAGATAGTGAGATTTCCCTTGTAAGGCCAATGGCAAACAGAGAAGAACTGACAGCTGGTCTCTCTAACAAGAGAACTGTTTATTTTCTTTCCACTGTGCTTGCTTTCATACCCTGCTGAAACTGGTGCACTTATGTACACAAGAAAAACTTAACTATTTTCTCCTTTTCACATACCATGTTTTCACCCAACTACATGGCAACTTTCACAAGAATCAAAGGGTTTGGTCCTAAAGGAGCTGTGAGCTCCTTCATCCCCTCGAGAAACAAAAACAGAGATTGATTAGCTGAGGATCCTAAAAAAACTTTTGCAGAAGTTTGGTTTTTTTTTTTTAAATCCAGACCCACATGTTTCAAAACATTGGAATAACACAGTGATGATGAGGGGAAGGAACATAAAACATAATTGAGGATTACTTAATTCCAACTGCCCCATCAGGAAGTTGTCATTAGACACATCCTCTTATGATTTTAATAAATTTCTTCTTATAGAATGCATTCTCACTTTAAAAAAGAAAACATTTGCTGACCTCAAAAGCAATCTGTCGTGACTTGTAAGTTCAAACCAACATTCAATGACCCAGGCTGCCACCTGAGATGTGAAGATTGCTGTCATTTAAAGTGCCATAATAAATCTCAGGTAACTTGAATTAAGTCTGCCTTACTGACTTAAAAGAGTCATGCTCATGGAGTGTCCACTTAATTTTTTGTCTTCTGCTTAATGCCTGCAGTGGCCAATTACACCCTCAAGTATAGTTTTCTTTTGTGAAAACATATCATCTATTTCATCTACTTTGCCAACAGCAGAGATGGGATTTTTATCTGTTGGTTGTGAGCACTGCTCCTGCCCCTGTGGCAATGGACAAGCCTCTGGATCATTACTGCTTTGTGAAGTTGACTCCTGGTGCCCTGGGAGACGCATTCTTGGGATCCAGCATGCAGGGAACTGCAGCAACCCAACAATGCTGCACCCCAGAGGTCAGCTGCTGCTTTTGTGGGCCCACACTGAGGTCTGCTTCCACTCCAAGGGGAATTTCAGGAGCCCACAGGCAGACCAGGAAGCCTTTTCAGTAACTTTGAGTAGTAAGACATTAGAAAAAATGTCAATGCACAGATAATGGAAAAAAAATTATAAAAGGCTTGGGAAAGTACCCATACTGTGTTTAAACCATTTGTAAATAGCTCTCCATCGCTCACACCAGACCGAGCCAGAGGCAGCATGGCAAGCACAGTCAAACTCTGAGTATTTAACTATTGACTTCCAGTTCTAGTGCCAGCAACTAAAACTGCTGGTCTAAGCTTCAGAGAAAACATATGCTGATCACAGGGTGCAGTAAAGTGCTCAGAAATCTCAGCAAAAATCAAGAAGCCTATTGAAAAAGTAAAAAAGTGTTTTTTTATTTTTACTTTACTACACAGCTAACCTCTCCAAACAAGTAACAAGAATCAATCCCACAGTGAGAGCCTGAAGTTTGCATCAAATTTGATGAGACATTTAGAAAAACACAGGACTGGCATCTTTTGAAAGGAAAGATACTATTTACAGTAAATGAGAATTTAGTAAGCTATGCATGAGTAACCAAGCTTTGCTCAAATAATGCAGCCTCTTAGTACAACAAAATACCAGAAAGGAACAAACAAAAAAATCCAAGTATGTCCTGTATCAGTACATTCCATGCAGTTCAAGTTCAATTATTGCCTCCTCAATGCACAGTTCGGCTAGTGCTGTTTTGATAGCATTCCTATTGTATGATTTTCATGGAAAAAATTAATTACTTCTATCTGTCAGGCATCATAAGCCCCATTGCACTAAAATGAGGTTTTGTTTGTTTGTTCCTCTGATGTTTTAATTATTGTAACATGATTACAATAGACTAAAGAACAGCCTAAAGGTACAGATGTAGCTAACATCTAAAATACACTCGTGTATAAATATGTATTAGCACACACACAGCTATGGACGATGCTTCTTTCCATAAACAAGCAACTCACATAATCAAAGCTTAGAACACTTCTGTGGTACCTTCACATTATTAACATCCTCCAAAATTGCTCCTAATCACAACAAAGTGGCTTCCTGGTAATGAATAAACATCACTCATTCTTTTATGGGGGTAAAAAGGTGATGAGGGAAACACAGGAAACTTGTTGAGAGATACTTGCAATCATTAAATGGAAATGCACAACACAAACTGTGAGGAACAATGACTGATCATACTCTCTCATTTATCCTCATCCTTACATCTCACTATTCACATGCCACTCAAGACAACCTCCACGGTTAAATATCAGTCATAGGCTCGTTTAAGAAGGGAAAGACCTTTAAGATCATCAAGTCCAACTGCTGTCTTAGACAAGCAATACATAGTGAAATAGTAACCTCCAGCTCACAAGCTCTTGCCTTCTACCTACGCAAAAGTGGATTTAGGAATTTGGCGGGGGAGGCAGGGAAACGTTGATCAGCTATTTAAAGAATTCTCAACTCTCCGTCTTTTCCATTTCAGAAAGAATCTTGGTACCCAAATATGAATAGACCAATTATCAAAATGGGCAATATTATAAAATTGCAATTTAAAGACAGAGAGTGTCAAAAAGAAGCAATGCCTCATCTTATTCTGTAAGGAGCAGGTTTGATTTCCAAGAGTTATGACCATTGAAAAATCCTGTCCAAAAATACAATACAGTATCCTACCTACTGCAGTAGAGTTAGACTAGATCCAAAGTTATTTTACTGCTTGTATTATTATTGCTACTAATGTTGGGGTGTCATGTGGTATTACACAAGACTGTCATCTATGGAACAGGCTCTTTGGGAAACGATCAGGAAGAATTGATGTCTACACAAGAGAATCATGAGAATTCTGGAATTTTGCCTACTGGATGGATGATGAGCCAACCTCCATTGACACGTCAGGATTAGTGAAAATAAAGTATTTAAGTTGAAAGCGATGTAATTTCAAACAAAATTCCTCCCCACCCTGGAGCAGCAATATCAAAGAAGAGTGTCTGATGTTGCTGCACATACAACATTCCTAACTCAGTTTATCCCCTGTACCTCCAAACAGTTTACCTGATGATACAGTCTTTTACTCTACAGGACAAAATACCCGCTACTGCAATATATGTATTTTTCAAGAAATAACAGTGCCAGCTTTTTTGCTACTTGTAGGATACTTACTTTTATGTCACGATGAAATGATTTCAGTATCATCTCTTTAAGTAATACTTTTCCAAGACTGAAACCAAGAAATTCTACCAATCAACCAAAATTTTTTTCCCCAAAACATTTTTTTCCAACTAATTCATTTGAAAAGAGAATAGAAAGCTCATGTTCCCTGTGTCCTTAAACCCGAATGAGGGTATAAGGCCCCTGTCCCAACTCTCCAGTCTCAGAAGCAACATTTCAGTCTCCTTTTTCTTTTGAAGGATAGGGTCTTATCACCTGTAAAAGGAACTCATAAAAATTCAAATGGAGAAAATAATCTACTACAAAATCAGTTGGTTTTCCCTCAAGACTTCTGATTTTCTTGTAGTCTCTAATTTTGGCACTTTCTGGCTGCCTCAGATTTTCTAAGCTTCACCAGTTCTCAGGAATTCTATATGCCTACAGATTTCACAGGGGTCAGAGTAAGGCTGTGGAGAAAATAAGGGAGAATTTACCAAGTTTAGTAGTAATATTGAAGGAAGAGTTCTCAAGCCAGTCAGTTCAGAATTAATTAAAAGACAGGAGAAACTAACAGGGAATGATTTATATTCAAAGGGGATTATGGCTAACACTAAAATGTTTACAAAATCAATGGGAACTTAGCACAAAACAGATACAGCTCAGGGGAATACACATTGATTATATTCCTGTGTCCAAGATGCCATCCTCTTTTCCATGTTCCTCATTAATTCATTTCAAGATTTATGTGAATTGCAAAATAGATATAATCAAGCTCCAGTTGTTTATATTGTGTTAAATAAGGAAAAGAAATTCTATTCATCTGAAACTAAAATTCATTTGTTTCCAAATGCTTAATGAGAGAGGATGGTTCAGCTCACCTCCAAATTCATCATCTGCTGCACATTATTGAGTATCCAGTAATGCCAATACCTAACCAAGAAACAACTGGCACAATCTGTTAGCTCTCAGACTGAGCTGACAATTTCCTGGTGTACCCAAAACGCAAAGCTAGGTACTCCTGACAACCAAAACAGTGTTTGGCAAAAGCTTTACATCTTCCTAAGATTCAATGTTCTATAGCCTTTTATTTAAAATTAGCACAGTTCTAATTGCTAAAAAGGATGCTGATGCACTGCAGCTCCAGTGTTGTCAAGCATCAGCTGCCCCACCAGCCACGAGGCAGGTCACGTTTTTGCCAAATCTGACATTGTTGTTTGTACAGAAAAATCTTCAGATGAAAACCACACACAGTGGCAGCGTCAGGCTCTGAATTGATTCTCATAGAAAAGAGCGACTAGAAATTGTGCCTTACATTCTTCCACAAACTGGATTCACTTCAGTTTGCCACTGACCTTTTTACAACAGCACTGATTGAGCTAACTAGACTGAAAGTTGAAAAGCAAATAAAGTCACCGAAGGGGTATTGGGGTAAAAAACCCTCCAGAACAGAGCAGACAGCCTGACCTTCAAAGGTTAATGTCACTTGTGCCCAAGTAAATGGAGGAAACATTCCATGACCAAAACAGTGGTTCTTAAACAGATATTATATAATTCCAGCTAAACAAAGTGCTTAACTGAAAAATAACTCACATGCAAGAACCTGGCACCTCTATGAGTGGTGTCTTAGGAGTCTGAACCAGCCCAGTTGTTGGTTACACAAATTCCAGTATCCAACAATGATCTTCATCTTCCCACAGGCTTGCCCAGTTTTCTATTTTGTCATTTAAGTGACAATACAAGTTCATGTAAGTATGGCAAAATTCCTCTTGCCTAAGAAACTCACAGTGGAAAACAATGCCCACATTCTAGCGGTGAGGAAGAGCTCTGTGGAGAAAAATTAATCAGGATCATTCCTACTCCTGGAGGTGCGAATGCATCAGCAACAAACTCAGGCTGCCATGGCATCCTCACATAAGCCAACCAACAATACAGTGCTGACACTGGGAAGCACTGAATCAACTCTGCACAAAACTGTTTTACTGCCTTATGGATGGGGGACTCAAAAGTTAGAAACAAAACCCTCAGTGATCTTCTCCTGAGGGAACAGAAAAAGTGGGAATGGCAACAGCTACTTCTTGAATACCTGCCACAATGGCAGGTCTTACTTCATGATCTCCTCCCTGGGAAGCAGGAGCACCACCAGGCACTGAGCTCTGGGCTCCAGCACAGGGAAAGCAGAGGGAGCACGTGGCCAACCTGCCCCATGCAGGTCTGCTGCCCCAGGAAATCACCTGCTGTGCCTATGCCTAGAGCCAGCCCCAAGGCAGCCAGGGATTTTTCAGTGCAAACTCTTTGCAAGTTGGATGTTCTCTCTTGCAAAACACAGCATGTCTCTGAGCTAACTCCAACTCACATTTGGGTCTGAAGATGTGAAATGTATTCACACAGTCATCTCAGCACTAACAGCTACCCAGACATACAAACACCTCCTCTGGAGAAAGCTTGAAGGGAAAACATAAGCCATAAGAATTATGGAAACAAAATACTAACACTGAGACGTAAACAATCCTAAGGAAGATGAGATACAAAAAGGAGCTTGCATTTTTGCACTGCCAATTTTATCCTAATTATTTTCAAGCATTTTCTTAAGCCTGTAAGTGGAGAGAAATTAATTTTCTACAACTAAACACAGTGATCCCTACAGGGATATATTATACGCCTCATGCATATGAGGCATACACAGCTTCAGCAAGTGAGGTCAGGACAAGACATAAACACAACACAAGATATAAACACAGCAAACATCTTCAAGAGAAGCAATAAAAAATTGGGTTAATATAATGCAATTAATCAGAAAATATCCATAGCAGAAAGGAAAACTAAGATGTCTAATTTAGAAATGAAAATTAAAAATGAAAAGAAAGTGATAAGGACAGACACTGAAAAATTTTCTAGTGAGCACCCAAAAGGTATTTTGAAATTTACTCTTTAGACATGAAGAACAACTGGAAAAATGAGAAGGTATGTTTTTTGGAAAAAAACCCTGAATACTAAAACTATTGTAAGAGTCAGCAAATCAACAGGAAACTAACATCAATATAAGGATTAGCTTTGTAGATACTGTACATACATTTGTACGGATTTCAATTATTTAAATCAAAGTCTCACTTTAACTTTTTTTATAACTCTTTTTACCAGCCTCCAAAAAGATACACGCACACAGAAGCAGATCATTAAACAGAGGTAGATGTATTAGAAAAATACATTTTTGAGAGATTTTTTAGAGGCAGCTACCTACCTAAATGAAATTGATTTGTCTGTCAAAAATCTTACAGACTAAGAGGAATTCTCTTTCTAAAAATTAAATATGTACATGAATATTTTATAGAATGTCTCCCCTCAGCTGTCAATAACATTTAGAAAATAAAACTGGAAAAAAAACCAACAACTTATTTCTTGCTATGTAAGCAGTTTGATTACTTTTCTAAACTTACTTCAGCTGATTTTGTGGTATTATTGTGCTGTTCCTCATAAAGTACCTGCATCCAGTAATCTTCACAATACTCTGGCAAAACAACAAAGGATGCTGCTAACACTATTATCCCAGCTTCCAGGCAGTAAACCAACCCAGACAAACCTGCACAGATACACACCAGTAAACACACAGATCTTACATACAAGAGGGCCCAGCTTCCTCTTCTTACTAGAACAATGCAAGTGGAAAAAAGGAGCCTTATTTTTAGTTTCAATTCAAACAGCTCTTCATGCAACACAACAAATAATACGTTGTTGTTTTGCTTAACTAAATCTATAAATGTGTTTCCATAAATGAATTGCACTGAAAAAAGACCCCAAGTAATTGAATTTTTATTTGAAAATAAAAGTTGATACAAATATGTAAAAGAAGCATGTCTGTATATATTAAATTTGTTGTCTAAAATTGTCTAAATATATTAAAATTGTTATACACCAGTGTATCCCTGCTACATCTGGGTAATGTCAAAAGCTCAATGACTTTTAATAAATTCAGAATAGATTGCACTAAATACAGACATGGCCTGCACCATCAGCATACAACTCAGTTCCAAATTATCTGAACAGAAGCTGTAAGGAGAAATATTGGTCAAGGATGAAAAATATGCATGCTGAAATAGTAAAAAAAGAGTAGAGAGCAAACCATGTAGCAAAGCCTGAGGTTAGCAATAATGCCTTCTCCAATAATGTCTTAACTTCTGTGCTTTGTTTTTCACATGTACATTAACTTCAGATACCCAGAACCAAATCAGTAAGTTCCTTACTAAATCTTGCAGGGGGAAATGTGCCAGTATAAACTAACATTGGTCATGAGTTTAGAGACTCTTGTACTTTTAGAACCAATTCTGTTTACCTTCTACTGGAAACAAAATATATTCACATAAGGGAAAAGACAATAGCTAATATTTACTGGAGCAGCCTCCAGCTATGCTATCACCAAGGGCAAAACATATTTGCTATTAAAAATAACTTTAAAAAATATTTTTATAATAAGCCAGATTCCATTTGGTTTTGGTGTTTTGTTTGTTGGGGTTTTTTCTACTGAAGGATAAAATCCTAATTTCCTTCAGTAGTTTCAAAAAAAAAAAAAATTCCATAACAACTGTGGGGGAAAAGGAGTGATTGCTTGGTTTGTTGCCCTTTTGTTAGTTTTCTTCTGCAACTAACTTTAGGTGGAGCAAATCCTTTAAGATTAATCATACAACTGGTCAACACAGAATATCTGCTAGATGTCGTTTCCTGGATCTAGCAAAGATGCTGTACTTGTGGCTTATATTACAGACCCTGCACACTGTAAGTCCCCTGGCTCCCCAAAGCCCTCACCTTTCATTTTTACCTTCTCTGTAAAGGTGTCACTCTCCACATCTGTTACCTCCTCCCAAGATGGGGTGCTGTGGCCTCGCAGCCAGGCAAAGTGCCACAGTGTCCCCAGGGTCACTTCTGGCTCAGCATCTGCTCAGGAAGCACCAGAGCCTCAGACACACTTGTTGTACCCTAGCAGCTGAAACTGCTTAAAAGCATTTAAAAAAAAATTTCTTTGAGACAACATAGCAATGAGAACAGTTCCCAAGGAGTTTAATGCTATTTTTTCCCAAGATCCCCAACATCTATACACAAACCTGAACAAAGTGATTTTCTACACTCACTTCACTGCATCTGTTACCTCTGGTCTCTACATTCCCTAGCCTCAGATCAGGGTCCCCCATGTCCTTCATATGGGCTTCTCCAGCAAATCAGGTTTTTTTCTTATGTTCTCACAATTGTGGGGGTGGATGGTGTTCCTTTCAGCCTCTAACAGATCCTGCTGTAGGACAAGTGCATTTGTTTCCCTCTTCTGACCCACCCATGCCAACATTTAGGCAGCCTCAAAACCAGATCTGTTGCTCTGCTATTGCCAGCACAGACTCTGAAGCAGGCAGATGACATCATTTACAACACACAATTTTGCACAGTCAGAATCAAGCCCAGTCCAACATGTTATCTGTAAAATGGCTGTGAGAACTTCCATTTGGAAAAGGGACTCCATGCCCCCAGATCGTTCTTTAAGAGTAAAAGAGAGACAGATTGAGCATCAAAACCACACACCAAGTTTCTTCAAAGTAGCTGAAAAACTGTTCAGTGCCAGCATCTAAAAGACATTCTCTTTTCCTCATTTCAAGACATTAAACAATGCAAAATAATTGCCCTCTCTGCACACCCAAGCACTGAAAAAGGTAACCACAGAGACTGAACAGCATCTAAAATGACCCTCCAGTGCTCCAGTGCTGGTCAAGATGACAGAATCAGAAAAAAATTAGGTTGGAAGTTAATTGGAGGTTTTCTATGCCAACTCCCTTTTGGACTTCACAGACCCTCGAGAGAGATGCAACTCTGCCAGATCCTGGGTAACCAAAGGCTGTAGGGCTGCAATGGGAAAACTCCATTCTCCATATATACAAAAACACACACATGCACACACATTATTTTTTTAACTATTCCAGTTATGCTCCAGATTTTTAAAAAGAACTTCAGCACCTCAACCCTTAAGTTTTAAGAGCTAAGCACACAATTTTTAGCAACTTGTACTGGTAAGAGGCTTCTATTCAAGTCCAAGCAAAACCTCCTCACTGTATACAAACATTTCTCAGTATTTTTCAGTCCAGCTCAAACACAAGCAAAATTCTGATCATCACTAGCAGAACAATGCTGATTTTTTTCTTTCCTTTGTTACCAAATGTTTGATGCAAGCACTTACCTGGTTTAAACTGCCAGAATTCCAACAAAAAATCCTTTCAAATGTTTCCCTGTTTCATTGATGCCAGCAGGAATGTGACATGAGCTATACTGTATCATAATTTGAGAAAAGAATTTTGGAAATATCAGGATCAATACAGGGGCTTAATGAGTGAAGACCAGCAAAAGCTCTTTCTGCTGACAGGGTGGAGGACATACACATCCCCATTGATTGTATGGATTTCTCCCTCTTTCACTGCTGGAACATGCTATGGGGACAATTTGCTGTAAGGGTGTAGCAGGATGCTCTGCCTGGAGTGGGGGTGAAACAACTGGAACAGTGCCCTGTTTACAGAGCTGTCTGTGGTGAAAGGAGAAGGGGTCTCTTGCTGCTTTTGGTGTTGAATAATGCTGAAACCAGCCTGACCCGTCAATCCCAAATCCCAGCCTCCTGACAGAGAGGTGAAGATGTGGCAGACCTGGTAAAGTACCTGATAAAGGAACCAACAGTGATACCACTGAGAAGTAAAGATGCTGAGCTGACACAGCTGGCCAGGAGACACATGACTCACACTCTATCCTATAAAATCCCAATCCCACTGTTTAGCAGCAAGGTCTTCTAACACACCCCTCCTTGGAGTGCGTGCAGGGACTCCTCCCTTGAGTGGGGACATCCTGCAGGGTGAGCAAAAGGGATCTGCCCATGGCCATTGGTGTGGATGAGTAACATCAATCTCTACTGAATAATTGCTTTTGCTAACTTTAATATAATTCCTTTGATATTGCTTCAAAAATAGTGCATTATACTGTACTAGTAATCACAGCTGCCTTTACTGTGTAGTAAATAATTCTGATTGAGAACTTTTAGTCTAATCATTGTCAAAATAAATCACTTATTTTTATATAAATATATCTGGTTTGCCATCCTTAACCCTGTGGAACAAAATCATACTAAGGTTCAATTACACCTACAAAATCCTTTAGACTCAAACCTCTGACCAAGTCTGCGGCTAAGCCTCGATCCAGCTGCACCCAGACTCCTCTCTGAGGAGTTTTGAAAGCAAGGGGGTCCTTTCTGCACCTCCTGACTAAAGAGAAGGGTTTCTCTAAAACACTTTGTCTGAAGCTTCCAGTCTGCACACAACAAATGGTCATTACAGTGAAAAAGATAATTACACTGACACAGAAGGAACATGCAATAGCCTTTTTTCTCCCACTGGTCAGCTTTTAAGTCAGTTCTACTATGATTAGTAGCCAACAACATGGCACTGGGTTTTCATTAATCCATCTATCAAATTATATCCTGTACAATTTCAGAAGAATGCAACCCTAACATGTAAGAACATTTATTGATTTGGGGACACAAGATCCCAAATCTCTTCATGTAAACAAAAATCTCAGCAGCCTCAGAGCAGGATTTTCATTGCCATCCTGAAGGGGTGAGGATGTTTTTTCCTTTAAAATCAATGATTATAATTTGTTCATATGAGAGTTACTAACATAAGAACTGACAGTTGCAAGCCTGAATTCCTTAGGAGCCATAATTATTTATGACACTTTATTACAACAGCACCAAAACATATGGTTACCTTATTAGAAATTAGAATTTATTTTCATATAAATCTCAGCATGACGTTACACCAAAAGAACTGCAGGGGATGGCAAATAGTTCCACTTTCCAGGTTTCTGTAGTTGGAATATGAATTTGAACTAATTAACTTGTAAACATAAAAGCAGCTTTGATAACAGAAATAATCTATCTAGAGCCATATAAGGCACAAACATCACCTTCCAAAAAACTCTTAAATCTTCTTAGGATAAAAATTTTAGTATTTTGCTTGAAATCTTTCTGTCCACTGGCAAGAATATAATCTCTGCCTTGAATTTACCACCATCCAGTGAACTTGAGAGGGAAGGGGTCTGTTTTGGTTTTAATTCAGTCTCCTCCACCAGCAGCTCGTAGCACAAGGAATCTGTAGTCTCATTTATTCAAGTCCATATAGCCACAAAGCCAGGACACCGACAGACAAGTGCCTACCTTTTGATCATGTTATAAAAGATTAATTTGAGTTCATGTGATGGTTAAGGATATAATTTTAAATAAAAAGTCTCTCTCTATGAAAACAGTACGCAGGACAAATGTATTATTTGTCTTGTATCACCAAGAAAACAAACTGTCACTGATAAATAGGATCACATACATTGTAGAAGTTTAAATTTGACACTGTTAGGTAACTGAAATGTTAAAAAGTAGGTTAAGAAGTGTCTTTCAAAGAAAATGTGAACTTTTAAAAAAGCAACCTGGCATCAAATTATGTGTTTATAAAAGGCAGGGGCAGAGGGGCTGTTTGGGGTTTTTGGCATGCAGAGGTGGTTTTGGGTATTGTTTTGTAAATCTCCATGAGGAATTTGTCTCAAAGACAACATTAATGGCAGTGTTTCAGTTGGAACAGAGATGATGATTTGACTGTAACACTTTCAGATTCTTCTCCTGCCCTCCCCCTTTTCTACGGTTTCAGCATAGAGAAAAAAATCAGTGCATTTACCATCAGTATTTGTCCCAACTCCTTAACTTCATGAAATTACCTGAAGTATGCACAGTTCTGTGTATGTATGTGTATCTTCACACCTATGCAGCACAGAATGGAAGTTTATTACAGCACACTGAACAACATCTGCAAGAAACAGACATCTTGTGATGCAGGTTTTCTGAGAGTACAGCAAGCAGAAGGATTATCATTAAAAGCTGACCCAGGAGTCAAGTCAGTGGACACCATCCAAAACCACAGTTGTACATCACTGCCACACAGAAGGTTTATATGGTACCACATAATGTTAATGTCACCTCCCAAGCCACAGTGTGGTGAAATTAGAACAGCTGCAGTGAAATCACTACAGAGGAGGAGAGGAAAACTCAACAAAATTCACCTTATTTTATAGAGCAAGAAAAACACCAGCTGTGAAAACTCAGTGGATTGCCAGCAGACTTCTACTCTGAGGGCCATACGCAGGACTGGGTTTATTCTTTTTCAGTTCAAACGGCTTGAGAAAAGTTCTGCACACTGAACAGCTATTTATGCACAGGATGTGATGAGTCAAAGGATTAAATACTAGAGGTAAGCTTTATGAAGCTCTCTCATCTCCAAAACCGTAACAGAAGCCACACTGTATGATGAAAGATTTTTTTGTTCCACTATGTTTTGCAACAGAAGTAAACTTTTTTTTTTCACTAAAGCATTCTGATAGTTATTTCTTTGAATTTGGAACTAAATCATTAATCTAAAAAGGTTATTTTTTCCTGATTTCTGCAATAATGGGAAAAAAATCCATCTAAACTTTATTTTCACTAAAGCATTCTGATAGTTATGTCTTTGAATTTGGAACTAAATCATTAATCTAAAAAGGTTAATTTTTCCTGATTTCTGCAATAATGGGAAAAAAACCCATCTTCTTTTTCTGTTGTATTTTTTTTGCTAAGTGACTTTCAGGAAATAAACATTTTCTGACCAAGCCTACACTAATGCATCTTCAGAACAGATATTTTCAATATATTTATGTACCTATCTTTCTGTCAAGAATTTCCTGACTACATCTGGAATCAAGTTCAAAGGAAAAGAAACTGAAAGCAATAAAGACTACTGTATGTGTCTGGAACATACTTGCAAATCACAAGGAAATTAAATGTGATCACAAGGAAATTAGCTATTTTTACAATAGCTAGCAACAAAGTCCTGAGATTTCAAGCACACCAGGCAGACATTCTGCCAGGTGCCCATGCTGCATGCTTGGATCTATGCTCAGTGGAAAATGAGCACTCAGTTTTCTCCCTAAGCTTTCATTCGTCTTTATTTCATCTTCCCAAAATCTGCCAAGCCCAGTAAAATTATCATAACTCTTCCTTAGAGCACAAAGTAGGCAGATTTTCTGAATTTGGCTAGCATTTCAGAGCTTATGTGACATTTTTTTAAAATGAGCAATAATTTGTTAACAACAGATTAAGTAACACGCTCAGAGCACAGAAGGGAAAGAGCGACTGAGTCATGTTCCTTCTGAAAGTCACGTGTGCTTCCAGAGCATTCTATCAAGTTCAAAAATTGAATGAATTTTCACAAATATTAAGGTATTTCATTCATCACTCTTTAAGCTGATGTAGCAGCACTGGGTCAGGTGAGGGTCATGTCATGTAAGAATCATCCTAGAGAACATAATCAGGTATACAGGGAAAAAATACAATCTCATCATAAAATGAGATTATTCATCTTGTAGGTCCACTTTAATCAATGGATCTTTTCTTATATGACACCTATATATCACAGGCCATTCTCTGGTGACACTGGTTGAGCATATGCTGTGTAACATGACAAGACACTTTGTGGTATGCCACTGTACCACTTTCATGAGATGTTTCTCAGGGGCGTAAGTAAGTGGGCAGAAAGGATGGCTAAGGTTAATACTAATTTTCTTGTTCCATGCACTCTTGCCAGTGAGAAGAAGCATGCATTCGTCCTGTGGTATCTATCCCATTTCAGATTTTACCAGTTCTCACAATGGATGGGATCTCAACAGCAATGACATAAAAATCACTTTTGTACCAACACAACTTTGCAGGTAGAAAGGGGCTGCAAATGTTTCAAGCTAAGAAGGTAATAAAGAATGGGGAGCTGAAATACGGCAGAGAAATATTACTCCTTTCCTCTTCACTATGAAATATATAGCAGAAAATCACCACATGCTTTTCAGAAGAGATGGCCCTTTGCCCGTTAGCATCTAAAAAGTGAGCATCAGCATGCTAGCTAGCAACAAGCCTGGCTTTCAGCTGAGGAGGCTTCATTTTCCTTTCTTTATCATCTCTGGGCTTCAGACTCTCCATGTGCTGACACTTTCCTGTCTCTTAGTTCACAATATGCAGACTGTCCTATTATTTGCAACGTAGCCACAGACTGCAGAGTTTCTCAGCTTTGAAGAAGTACATAAGTGTGTAAGTAAGTATTTGCATGTCTGCTGCACACATCACATAACACATCTGGAACAATCAGTGTAAGGCAGACCCAAATGAATTCCCCATTTTGGTCCTGGTTTTGCCACAAACTGCTGCCCCATGTGGCACTAACACACATGCAGCTTCCACAGCTCAAGGCAGGTGCCCGTATGTCACGTCCTGAGATGCCAGAGCGGCGAGTGTGCACGCACTGCTGCAATGGGGATGTTTGAGTCCCACAGCCCTTGGACTTGGCTAGCTTACTTGCATGTCCCAGGATTTATCCGTGAATATGTGACAAGAGGACACCGGTTCAACACTTGTGTCTAAGTATCCACAGCTCTAGGTAAACCTCAGACCACATGATTAATAAAAATGTTTCTATACATCTCTTTTCAAAAGACAAATGCTGTAATTATGTCTTACATACACAAGACAAGCAGCCAAATGTCAGAAAAAACCCAACTTTTCTGTTTTTAAATAAAATACTTTGCTTTTATAGAACACAGAGGAATCTCCAGTTATCTCCTTCATTTGTTACAAGCTTCATTTACTTGTTTCCTTTCAGAAACTGTCTTTCCTGAATACATCTCTGTTATTTCAAAAATGAATGCATGTAAGTGGTTATCTTATATGTACATCTTGACTTAAGAAGCTTTTAAGTACTTGAAAAGCAGTTGCTGAGAATGAATAGTAAAAGACTCTCCATTTTTTATTATTTATTTTAAAAATTTGTTGATGCCAATTCTCCAATAAAAGTTAGAATCTTTTTAATTATTTTTCCACTGTCCTGTCAATGTGAATATGCAAAGTTAAAAAAAAAGAGACAAATACTTCAAAAAGCAGAGCAGACTCAAACACAATACTTCAGAGATCTTACAAAATGAAAATGATACCAAACTCCAGCATGATAGAAGAGTGTAAATAAGAGCAAGCAGAAAAAACAGTAAAATCATAGGTAAGGTAAAATAATACTATACATCACAATTCACATGCACAACCACTTCAAGCACACTGGAAGAGATGAGCAATTTGGAAAGCTCCAAATTAATGATCTGGAGCACCCTAAACTAAGGTGCCACTTACCAGCACATCCCATGAGTTTGAAATAATTTAACCTTCCATTTCAAAGGAAACGGTAATCTTACATGTCTTAAGTTTAAAGGCTTAGCAAAGACAAATTCAGAACTACAGCTGAGCATGAGATCTTCCTTGCTTCCACAGGTGTTTTGAGTATTTAATTCTTACACACAGAAATTCAGAACAGCAAAAGATAAAATCCACCCCTATACTATATCAACCTTCTGCTGAACTGTACCTTCAGATACAGGCCTTTCTCCTCATTTGTGTAAATCACAGCTCCACCACACATTTGAGACTATTGTACAGCCAACTATGAAATTATTCTATTTAGCAGATTAAACACGTAGATGAGAGGAATGAGGTTAGAGAGGCATAAAAAGAAACTTTGCAGAAAGCTGTTCTGAGGAGTGAAAGGAAGCTTTTCACAGGGCTGAGTCACCTCTCGGCTAATCAATTTGTCAGTCTGTAGCTCCCCTTGCTCAAGGGCCTCTATTCTGTGTTACCTCCAGAGAATGACACTCCATCTAGCAAATTTATAATTTCCTAACATGCAGAAAGCAACACTCTCATCCATCCCAAGGTCTCAGGCAGCAAAAGCAGCTGTTTGTTCTGTTGCCTCATGTTTCACGCACGCACATGGAAATCAGGGATTTAATTTGCCCTTCCAAAAATTTATGCAACATAGACCCATGTATGTTGCAATTCCTGTTAATTTCTTTTAAAAAGCTCTTTTTTTCCACCATCACTACCACTAATGTACTGCCAATATCTCCAAAATTGCTTGGGTCAAGATGTTTAAATTTTTTCCACAGAAGAGAAAAGGGACAGTCTTTGTCTAGGTAAATAAAAACACTAAGCACTGTCATTATTTAAAACAGCAAAAAAACCCCAAATAATTAATACTGGATTATGTATCACAGCTGATAAACAGCCTGTCTTCTGATGTACAGCAAGTCTTTGTAGTACCTATAAAGCAGTTTTCTTACAGGTTTTTGTACAAAAAAGTTTCTCTCTATAAACAATATATCTGCTGCCTACCTTTAGGAACACATGTGGGAACTGTTTTCCCAGGCACTGAAAGTGAATATAAAGGACCATTCAAATTCTTGTTTGTAGAGAAAAGACTAAATACCATAAGATTTAAAGCTGTACTTTACTGAGCACATTTATAAACTGCTATTTCAAGACATCCTGTTCACTTGCTTATACTAAAAAGCCTTTTTATGAATGCAGGATCATGTAAGCACCTTTCACACATGTCTTTTTTTATTCTTTCATCCTCAGCCCTCAGTATTCCAATTCTTATGCTATATTTTAACAGCTTGTCAAAAATGCCATCCCCTTCCATCACCAGCACTATTGGAAAAACAATCTAGGGAAATATTTTTTACAGAGCAGTTCAAAAACTTCCTATGATGGTCAAAAGATTTAATATTGCAGCCTGACATACAAGGGTATTAAAAAAAAAAAACAACCCACAATCCAAAGGCAGGAAGGAATGTGGTATATATTGAATCATCAATTTACTTTTTAAGAAGTACATCACAGCTCTGAATAACAAGCTCTAGAAAACAGAGAAACAAACAGGAGAATAATACCCCACTGCATTCATTCCTGTGATGGCATAACACATGAACAGAACTACCTCAGCTACAATCTTCTCAGAAATAGGTCTCCTACGTATCATAGGAAAACCATTTCAGTAAAGTACCTGTCCCACAGAAGTACTTCAGGAAGGACTGCAGGTCATCATTTTTATATCCGAGCCTCTGTACTCCTTCACACTTACCGTTCTCACAAATGCCTGCAGAATTTCCACTTCCTAAATTAATGCATCTTATAATATCACTGTTCTCTAAAAAGCATTTTAGAAGGCAGGTGCTACTGCCTGAAAAACAGTGTTTTAAAAATTGTCCTGACAGCGTGACCGTGGTGTGCAAAGACACAACTGCAACAATGAAATATACCTATAGACAGGGTGGCCCAGCACCACTTGTAATCTTCAGTCCACATTTATGAACAAAAAAGGTCCCTGTGATATTCACCACCATGAAACTGAACTTTGCAATGAAATTCATTCACCTACCATTTATTTCATATTATGTTTTTGAGTAAGGTGTTCAGGGAACCAGTCTTTGAATATTTTGTTTACCTTCACAATATGCAGAGTCTCCTTGGACAGAGAGATAACCATTCTTGCATTCACAAGTAGCTTTTGTGTTCCAGTTTTTGCACTCTGAATTTTCACCACACCTGTGCCCCTCTGCACAGAAGTTATGGCCTAAAATACAAGAAACATGCAACAGAGTTTTAAAACATGTTTAGTTCAGATATTCAGATATTTGCATTCACTGTATCACTCAAAAACTTCGGCATTTCACATTCCAAATTCTCTCCTTAAACCTCATTGGTGCATACAGGCTTTTTGGATTTCTCCATCAATTCATTCTCAGAAAAGACATTTTCTTCAAAAAGATATTTGTATGACTAGTTTTATTCAGAACAAAAGAAACTCCAAAGCAGGAAGCAACAACAATTCATTAGTGTTCTACTGAACCCACGTAGCATTAAGTCTCTGACTGTCAGGAAGTGCAATGCTAACTTACATCACAAGGACAATGAAGTGGAACATAAAAAAAAAAAAAAAAAAAAAAATTCTCTTACTATACATAAGCACATGTGCTTTTAGTAGACCAAAATGAGACACTGCACAAAACTGAACCGGTAGTCAAAGCAACCTCATACACTGCCTTGTAATTCTGTCATCCAAAACCAGCTTGATTGTTTCTACAGTTTATAATTATTCCATGCATCATGTTCTATCACGAAGAATTTTTATTAATGTCTCCTTTTCCCTTCACACGAATTCTCAGTAGTTTCTTTGTGAACAGAGTCTTTTATTCCATAGAGTCATTTCTAAAAACAGGATGAACTTTCCCACTTCCTTCTGTAAAGGTACAAGTGCCTGAAGTTCTTTCTTTCTGATTTTCAATATTTCTCAGAGACATGTCAACATCTTTCTCTGCTTAAGTCTAAAGCAAAAGTAACTGTAACTTCATCTCTTAAAGGTACTCCACTGGAAGTTAAGAAATAACTTACAGAATCTGACAACAGAATTTTTTCCTCCCCCCACTGGTGTATGTTTTATGGATTTTCTCTATTATTATCCAAGAGTCAATTTCTATTTGTTTGAGATATATAAGCAGTCATTTTGGTAATTCCTATTTTGTCTCCATTTTCTGTCCTGGAAGGAGGAAAAGCAGAAACCCAGACATACCATCATCTATTGGCATTACAACTTGTGCTTATCTGAATACAAGAAGAGTTTCTGCCAGTTCTGCATGGTCATAAAGAAGCAAACTAAAAGTTTTAGTTCATTGATCATAAACTTCCTAACATCCCCTAAAAACAGCTAAGATAAACACGACCCAGACTTTGAACATCTAAATGCCAGATCCAGGTCTCTGTTCATACCCCTTGCTTTGATGTCCTATTTTAATTTGTTTTTACATACACACTTTAGTTGTCTACTAATTTAACACTCAGGTTGTGTCGGTTTATTGCACTCCAAATTTATGCATCTGATCATCTAATGTTGAGTTTTGAGGTAATTTTTTTCAAATGTTAACACCTGTTAGCAAGAAGGACACTCGCAGTGTCAACATCCAATTTTACACTTCAAGTTAATTTTATTACCAGACAAGGTATGTTCCTTGCGCTCAGTTGGCTCCTTCTTTCATTGTAATCCAGCTTGGGAGAAAGAACCAATTCCCTTAATGAAAATTTCAGTTATCCCTTCTAGTCTTTACTCATTTCACAGTCTGATAAAAACAACTCGGGTATTCCAGATTCAGCCTTGTCAAGCCCAGGTACCTTTTAGACTGGTAAAACAGGGTGCCAATACACTGCCTTTAGCCATTTATGGAATCACAATATTTGACTTCTCTTTTTTGCCTTTATAACTATAATTGAAACTAAACACTGGAACCCATCTCCTCAGACTTATCCATCCAGCATCTAATTTATGCTCCCCACTCAGGATTACTATTCTACCAGCATTCCAGATAACATCCAAGAGACAACAAGTTTTATAATATTTTCTTTGTCACTGTTTCCCCTAAGACTATGACATCCTAGTCTGTTTCCTGCTTCTTTAGAATAATAATTCTCCTTTGAGCTCACGCAGAGTATGAGCTTGATTTGATTTGATTATTATTGGGTCAGAACTTCTGTAACAGATCGGTGTATTAAGCCAGGCAAGTTTGAAAATATCACATGGATTATTGCTCTGTCTCAGGGTATTTTGTTTATATTTATTTCTATTTCCCTCTCATCCAAACCTATTAAAAATATTTCATCTTTCTCAGCATGTTTTAGTTACAAGAGTGCTGGTACAACTTCCTGCACCAAAATTCTATGTTTCTAGGCTCTTTTTATCCCAGTGAGTCAAGGTTTTATGTTATGATCAGCTCATGGCAAATTTAAGACTTCCAATTAGCCAAATCGATGGCTTCTCAGAGTTAACTGTCATCACAAGTCCCAAGTCCCAGATCAACCACTCTTCTCTAACAGCACTTTTTCCCAAGTACAAGCCAATGATTAATTTTCGATATCACATCACAGCCCTGTGAATCCTTCATTGTTTATTTTCCACCTCTGAAATTCATCAGTAAATATGATGGATACCCTAGCTATCCATTTTTTGCCACTAGAGCTGTCACCTGTTTTATAAAAATTCTCTGGAAAAACCTTCATTGCTTTAGTTCCCTTTATCAACTCAAACGCGAACAGCCTCCATCCAGAATCAGCTTTGCAAGCTTGAAGGCTATTAAAAGAGCATTAAATTAGAATTTTTTAATAATTATTTTAATATATATTTTATTTAAATAATAGTTTTAATATATGAATAATTAATTTTAATATTTGATTTTTTAAATTAAATTTTAAAAGTAACACTCCAGTTCTGTAACTTGAGAAAATAAAGGCTCTAAAGGACATTCCATGTTTCTCCTGTTATTAGGAATGCACAATCACAGAACATCTACTACATCTCTAGATTGCCTTGGCATTTATTATTATAAAAGACCTGTGAAACTGATCCCTATCTGTTAAAATTGCTGTCTAGAAGTGACTCCACTTTACTTTCCCATAGCATTTCAGCAAACTTCTTCAATACCTCTGTAAGTGGATAGCGGAAGCCATTCCCTTTAAGAGCGCGCATGGTGCTACAACATTTTATGTTACCAAGCTTTTACAAAACAACTGTAATTTAAGGTTAAACACCAGGAAAAAAAAGTACTTGATAGAACAGAAGAGCAGGGGTTCACCGTGCCTCTGTCAGAAAAAGCACACCGCTGCTTGGATCAGAGGTTTCTCGAAGTACTTTTTTTTGTTTGTTTGTTTGCAGCAAAAATGCAAAATTAGCAGTTCAAAAGAGCCAAAAGATGCATATCAAGAAAGTGTGGTTCTTGGATTTCTTAGACATTGGTCTCCATTCTCCCATCTGGAGCTTTGGAGCTAAATATCTGATTTTTATTAATTCTTTGGTGTGAAATGGATCATAGGATTCCTTAAAGATACCTACAGAGATGCCAAAACCACCCACTGATTTTGCAGTGGGATCTCTACATTTCAGATGGGTGGGAGATAGCAGAGGGCATGCATCCCCATTGTCCAGCCAAAATAACAATTCATTCAGAATATTCAGCAGTCTTATCTGAGACAATCAGCTCCTCTCTAAATATAAGAAATGGCTTAAAATGGAATCATCACATCTCAGCAAGCAGGCAATTGGAGAGGATTTAACAAAACCACAGAAAATCTTAAACAGTTCTGATAATCTTAACTAATTTCAGGCCAGCACAGATGAAAAGGAAAGTATGAATTAAAATTACAGATGAATGCATTCAGAATAGATGCCAGGAACCATTTTCCCTGCGCCTACACACACAATCAAACGTGTGCAACAGCCCTTCAAAGTCATCCAAAACACAATTAGGTACTACCAGGGGAATTAAATATTGAAGAGTGTGTTCAGATTCTTGATGGGCCTGATGACCTCTGTTCGTTCCCCAAACACTTCTGGATAATATTACTCTCTTCCTTTATCAAGGCTGCTGAAATGTTTGCTCCATCTTTTTCTTAAGAAATACAGGTTTCCTTCTACTCCTTCATTCTGACTACAGAATGACCATTATTAAATGTACTAAGACAATTAGGAAAAGTACCAGACACATGCTAGCAGCCATAAAACTATCACTTCTGCAGCATCAGGAACTGGCACAGAACAACTGGCTAGGCCTTGGTGACCCCAAGTCAGATAGCTCAAATTAAAAATTTATTCCATTTTGGGACACCTGAACATTACTTTTATTTTTCCAAGCAACATCTTCCAAGCTGCGGTTACCAGAATCTACTTCTGCAGAGCAGCATGCTAAGCTGTTCTGTGCTATCATCCAGTTTTTTACATACCTAACATATTTGGTAATTTGGCTTAATTATTGATTGTAAAATGCAAGAACTCATTCAAGACTACAGCTGCAATCAATACATTTTAGATCCTTATCTCTTCTTACTTTTTTTACGGCCAACACTAATGCTCCTCTCCTTGTTTCTGAGGGTTTCCTTGTAACTTCTGTACTGTTTTCTATACTTCTTACAAAAGCCTTAGCTGTTCACATCAAAAACTGTAAAACTCCTGTTTTCTTGCTGTTCAAGAAGATATCCTTCATTTCACTGTCTTACATTTACAGATTTCTTTAAAAACCCCAAAAACTGTCATAATGCTTCTGTTAAAATGCACCAGCCATGTTCAAAAGTCCAAGGTAGTTTCAACCTCAAAATCTTTTCTACTGTTAGGGTTTAACCCCACAGTTACAATATAAATATGTAAGGTAAATATGAGGGCCAAGTCATAGAAGAGTCTTAAAATTTGCATTACCAATTACACCTTTCCATGATCTGAATCAGTTTTTAAGCAGCACTTTGAGCAGCAGCTTTTACACCTTCAGAGACTTGTAGTCCCAGAACTCAGTGGTCTGACATAAAACAGCAACTTCTTACACTCTTTCAAGCTGCTCTATGAATGCAGAGCTTATTACACAGTGCTTATCTGCGTGCAATAGAATAATGGTAACTACACAGACTAACAAGCTTAAAAAGATTTCTTCTTTTTTCAGATAGAAAGCTCTTCTAAATCCTAAGTAATGCTACAACTATGTTTAGAAATAAACTAATTAATATTTATCAACTGCCATTAAATCTTAATAAATCAAAAAGCTTGAAATAACTCCAACCTTACAGCAACAAATGGGAAAAATTCAATTTCTGAAGAGTCAAATCTGAGTTTCACAGCCGGGCGGGAAGAGATGAGAAACATACACAACTGAGGAGCCTTCTCACCCTCTAACTGAACAACTACAAACCTCCCCAAAACAAAACAAAGCAAAGCAGCACAAAGAAGGGAGGCAGAAGCCCCACTTTTAGATTTAAATGCTGCTCCCTGCTGTAAAATGTATGCTTCACCTCATCAGTAAGAGTCTCCCTTTCCTCCTAATGCGTGTCAGCAGTCAATCTAAATCCATCAGTCCCACCATACTGCAGAACAGCAAATAATTATTTTCTCTAGAAACAAAACCGCTCTCACTACTTCATTATTTCATCACACTCTTTCTTTTAAGAGGAGCACATCTGAAGTTGCTAAGGCTGTTAAGGCTATTTTTACATATTTAAATGTTGTGAGCACAACAACATGAAAATTCTCTCATGAAATTTTATTTGAATCACTCATGCAAAAGAGAAAAAAAATCCACTCTTTCAAAATTATACACTATCTTTGGCAAGGAGAAAAACAGCTAAAGGGAACAATAAAACACTCTCAGGACACTCTTTTTTGTATTAGATTTGTCCCTGGGCTATAAAAAATGTAGCAGGCATGCTGTAAGAAAAATGAGTGATTCTCAGAAGTAGTAAAACACGTTATTTTGTGACACAATGATTCTTTGTGAAACTTGAAAATTAACTAAATTTTCTGTAAGCCTAAAAGACAGTTTAATAACACCACATTGTCCTGCTGGAAAGTATAAAGCAGCCATATAGTTTAAGCAGACATTTATATTAAAGCCCACAGATGAAAGGAAAAACTGGGTATACTCTACATAACAGCCAAGGATAGTTCCCATATACAGATGTGGAGAGGCCCATTTATGCATTCAGTACTTCAAATCACAAAAATAACCTGTCATTTTAGAGCAGAGCTCTTCCATACTACTCTCACCTTGCTGTACACCTCACACAATCATCTCCCTGAAATCTAGAAATTGCCTCTGAGCAATATACTATTACCTTTTGCTGCACTATAAACTCATGTAGCAAACATAAACAAGACCAGGCATTATTTGCTGTCTTTATTTTTCCTACCATTTACAAACAATAATGACTATCTAGGAAGCCCACCAGCTCTGTACATAACAGTATTCAACTCTGTTCTTTGCTGGCTCACAGCTTCCATCTCCATAAACACCACAGATTTATGTTTTACCCTGCATAACCTATGGCACTTAGCTACTATTGCAGTAAGTACCACAGAGATTGCTGAGGAGGGTACAGTCTCATACCACAGCACCATGAAGATTTTGTGTTTCTCTGTGGGCTTTTTTTTTACTTCTGTTGATCCCTTCATATTTATCCTTTCATTAAATGGAAATTCCTTTGCTGCAGCTAGAAAAGCACAAGATGCAAACCTGTCACCCTTGCCCAATTCAGCAAATATATTCTATAACTCTACAGAACATGAAATTCAGTAGAAGTCTTCTGTTCCCACAACTACAAATACTACAGACAACACAAACTGATAAAAGCCCAGAACCTACCAGTCACTAACATGCACTGATAAACTTAACACAGAAATAATGTTCTCACTTAACATTGCTAGTAAATGCTTACTAAATATTCTGCTGAGTAACTTAAGGCTTAGCTAAGGGCTAATGCAATGAATTATCTGCATCATCATACATATGATGTGAAATTTGCATATGATGTGCAAATGATCCATGTGGCCTTCCAACAAATAATTTTGCTTATTCAGGCCAGCAATTATTACACTATGTCTTCCTAACTACTTTGGCTTGGACAAAAAAAAAGCTGAATATAGTCTCTGAAAGAAGTCATTTCTGCAAACAAGAGAAGCAGCCTATCCTTTCCCAGTAAAGGATATGCTGGCACATTACAGGATCAGAAACTGTGACCTGCTTGCCATATCAGAGAGCACCTGTTTGCTTGATAAAACCCATAATAAATATGGAATTCTTAATAAATATCCATTTTTAACAACAGCACATGATAAAATTATATACTACCACTTTGGGTTGCATAAAACTGAAGCAAAAGTGTCAAGCAGCACATTTTCTACTTCAAGATATAAAAAGCAACTTAGGAGTGCTAAATTGAATTTATGCCTTTGTAAAGTTGACAAAATTAATCATACCTTTAGGTGTCATTTTCAAAAGAATTTTAAAAAGCAATGATGAAGTACAAAAGGAGGTGGTACTGTTTTAGCAGTCCAGTAAAGCAGAAGTGAAGTGGGGGTTTAATGTCTCAAATTGAAAGCATCATGTACCAGAATTCCGAGGAAGGAAAAATACAATTCCTTCCCTTGCTTCTAGAGACCATCACATAAATATAAATATTCATCTTATAAATAATGAAGTCAGTTTGAGGATGAATATCTAAAAAGAGTACCTATCACTAACAATAATATGGAAGTGAATAATTACGGAACTTATCTCTCATCAACTTTGAAGCTTTCGTATTTCTAATCCTTTTAAGTAATGAATATTTTTTTTTCAGTACTGCACTACATCAAACTGGGCCATCTGTTAAGAAGTATCATTAAGACATCCAGCCCTCTGAGGGGCAGAGAAGCAACATTTACTGTTTGCTTAAATAGTTGCAGATGTTTCTAGAAACTACTAAAAAACATTAATGTGTATATTCTTAGACCATGACCCAACAGGCAGTCACATGCATGTGTTTTCAAGTTCAAGGCCTAAGTAAATATTTAACCATGCGTATCTACTAATTAATATTTACTGGCAGAGGGAGAGATTCAGATCCCCTTCATCGCCATCTGCAATGGCACTGGAGGAATTTATATGCAGGCAAGACAAATATTCAGCAGACCTCAATAACCATCTAAGCCTGCAAATGTCTGATGCTCATTTGGCACACCTCTTGGCACACCTCTGAGGTGCATCACTAAAGGCAGATGAGATGTGAGTCCCGAGACACCAGGCTCCCCTTAAGCTCAGCTGAGACCCAGCACCAAGGGAGAGATGAGGAACAGAGATACAGTACATAGGGAATGATTATTCACTCAGCAATTCACTGATCAGAACACGATTTAAGAAGAAAGCTCGTTCAAGTTTCTTAACCTTGTGATACCTGCACATTTCTCATTTAAGAGGATTTCCTCAACTGAGATTTTAGCTATGGCCTGCTCAGTCTGGTCCAGCCTACAACCAGGACTCACGGGGCTGAAACGAAACAAGCAAGAGGAACCTCCATCTCAACATCCCATTGGAAGGAGGAAAAATGGGGTTCTGGGCTCCAGGGTTAATTTTTTAATTTTTGTTTTGCACTGGTATTATTTTACTGTCCATCTTAATTCATAAATTAGTCCTCAGAGTGCTCAAATCTAAATCAACCTCCTAATATCCATCAAACTAGAATTTTAACGTTATTTTTGCAATTTTAAAATAGAGACCTTAAAAACACATTTTCAAAACCCTGCAGTTGCAAGTTTAAGCAACAATATATATTTCTTTTTCAAATATAGCATCCTTTTAATAGGAATTTTTAGGAGATATTGGTCCCTTTCTCCCCCAGCTCTTCCTTTTCTCCCTCCTCCTCTCTAATTCAGAGCAATTACAGCTTTGTATCTGGTAAGTCTTCTAACCAAAGGAGTATCACAGACTGGTTTTAGAATCAGGCTTACAGAGGTACTTAGTATTACAAAGGAATTGTTCCTTTCAATGTATCCCCTCTTGAACCAACAACTTATATTCCTTACAAGCTGGCTTACCTCTACAAACACTGCAACACTGGTTCTCTGGAAGAACGTGATCTTTTTCTGAGCAGTTCAGCGCTGGACAAGTCTCCGCTACTTTTACTAAAACTCCATTCTGAAAATAAACAACATTTTTTTTAAAATTACATTGGTGAAAACACATGCAGTGGCAAGGATCACATACTTTTCCATCTACAGCACTAGTAATTTCTAGTGACAACACTGGTAAACTAGCAAGAAGCAAGTTAAATTCATTTGTTCCACCATAATGTCAAATCTAGAGTAATCTACTGTGGTGCATTTCTCTGCTCAGCATCAAAATAAAACGATTACAAGGCACTTCAGCTCAAAATTCTATTCTAGTTTTACCAAATATGTAGTCTCAAAGTATAGTTGTCTTCTTTCTGAGTATTTGAAGGAATTAAAGAATTTCATTCCAAGTTAAAGACAATCTTCCTGCTTTCTGCAAGTCTGAGCTTTATTCCTCTTATTTCACAGTCTACATACTTCGCTGACAAGTTATTCAACGCCAATATACACAGCAAGACCAGTATTTTCAAGTGTTGTGTTGTTCTGTCATGTCCAATTACAAGAGTCTGTTGTTTAGAATTACTGATCACCTAATTTCCAAAATTAGGTCCTTCAAAGAAGAAAGCTCATCTTGAGATATCCCTATAGAAACTGCTGTGCAAAACCAAGCTAAAGATATTTCTGTGATTTTGATTTCTAGATTTAGAATAAGACTGTGATATGAGGGCTAGAAGCTGGTAGAAATTTTCTATAATCCTAGACATAGAGCGTTCATGGGGAGATTTTTGCACCAAATTTTACTCCATCTTCTTCCCACCCAGCAGATCAGCCTCACTATATCTCCAGACCAAACAGCTCTCCAGCTCTTTAGTTCCTTGTTTCTTAAAATCCTGTCCCAAAATAGCCTCCTCTTTTACCTTATCCCCCCCCTCTAGCCTTTTTCATACCATAATTTACTTGTTCAGCACTTCAGCACCCCTTCTGCAGCTATGCCATCACTGAGAACTGGCAAGTGGAGCAGAAATTAAGAACCAGGATTTTTGCTCAGTAGGAACTACAGTAACTACCCCACAGGACTGTCCACACCTGAGTAATCTCATTTTCCAAGCTGTGAAACTCCACTAAGAAAGCAGGCAGCCTGCTATGTTGCCAAAACACCTTTTTAACGTTAGTCTTGTCCCCACTCCTCCGAAAATATTTTTCATTACATCTCTGATCATGGAATGAAAAGATGGAGTAACAATTTCTGCTTTCCTCAAACAAAGAAATTTCATTTTCCAGCTATCATGATGGCAGAGACAAGTTTAAAAATATGATCCAAACACACCCAGGTCTAGGAAAGCAGAGGAAAACCAATACCAAAAAATAGACAAAACTTTATTAAAGCCATCATTCTCATAATCTGAGGAGAAATTACCTGTGAGTCCACCCTGTATGAAGAAACACCTCAGTATATAAGCTTGCTTTCCTATCTACACTACACTGTGCCACACCATGCCAAAGCACCGGCTCAGGTGCCAGAAACAGCAGAGGTAAAACCTTTGCTGACAATCAGCCTTGCCGCTTTGCCTCACCACACCAGTTCAGCTATGTCCCTCCAGGCTCCAGAAGGAGTTCTCACAGCATCAAACTGCCCTACAGACTTAGGAAATGCCTGCTGAGTCTACAAGGCACAAGTTATGTGCCTGGAGTGCCCAGCAGCCTACAAGACTTACAGCTGAGAAGGGAAGCCAACCCAGGGAATGCAAATCTGACCATTCTGCAGCCACTGCCCTTGACACTACAATCTTAAGGCTAAGCAGGGCCAATTGCCTTTACTGGCAAGTTGCATCAGCTGCTGTCATGAAAAATAATGCTAAAAAAAAAATCCCCACAGGCATCTGCTTTTCTTATTTTTTGTAAGAAAAAGCAGCTCCCTACAGCAGCATGGAAAGCACACATCATCAGAGCAAGTGCCCACAAAGAACAGTGAAGTTAATGGAGGCATTAGGTCTCCTCCTGATCTCACTTCCACAAAGGAAAGGGAGGAATCCCCCACGGTTGCCTGTGCAACTGCAGTATCAAAGGTGACAAAAGAACCAGACACCAAGCCATCATTTACTATCACGTTATCAAACAACCAGCTAGAATAGCTCTGGCTGTAACTCATTGCCTATTTAAGCTCAGACAGGACAATTACAGCAGAAAGAGTAAATGACGTCAGCATACGGACAAAAAGTGTTGACTGACAAAAAATCTGGCCAAAAAAACATGGCAAGAAATGGTATGAAAGTCAAATGAGTGTCAGGATGAGTCAAAAAGCTAAAGACAAATTTAATCCAAGCTCACAGCTTCTTTAGTGACTCACAAGGAGATAAAAGAACACAAATTGAGAATTCCATTAATTTAACAACAGTAAGATTTTATTTCCCTACGTTTCCTATTTTCTGCAGCATTTGCATCTTGGGAAAACAAATTAAACTTATTTGTAATTAAGTTTTAAAACAATTAAAACATTTCCATGTTGGGTTAAAATCAATTTGTTATAAACTAGTACAGATCCAATTATAAGAATTATCATCATCAGATTTCAGATTTTATCCACTGAGATAAGAAGAGTTCACACTTCAGAACTATGGCTTCAGGCAGCCTTAGAAAAATTGCTCCTTTTTGTATCCAATTCACATATGTAGCAGTCATAGAATGTGAACAGAAATAGATGTCAAAAAGACTTTTTTTTTCTGGAATAAATATATCAAGCTTCAGTTGTGACATACAATCCACAAGAATGAGATCTGGAGTCAAAAATTTACAGCAAGATAATTAAATTTCTTGTAATTACAAAGGTAAGTACATAAAAAAAGGATTGGATTTAAACTTAATCAGTGACATGCAGTGAAAATCTGAACAACAAACAGCTCATCTCACATGACTGGCTTTGAAAATTAATAGCAAGATTTCAGATAAGGCTATTTTGGTGGGGCTTTTTTCCTGTCTGAATTTAGCTGTGCCCTGGTTTCAGCCAGGGTTGATCTCTGCAGCAGCCAGGAGGGGCATGGCCAGGACAGGAGGTTATTCTATAACCACCTCAACTTGAGGAGGGGGTGGTGGGGTAGGAGAGGGAGCAGTCAGGTATTGTTGTTCCCTGTGAATCGACCACCTCTTGCTTGTACCCTTTGTCATCAGTATTGTTGCTGTTATTGTTTATTTTCTTATCTACTTGCTGATTCCAGTAAACTGTTCTTATCTCAACCTGTGATCTTTACCTTTTGTGCCTCCAATTCTCCTCTCCATCCCACCCAGGGGAAGCGAGAGAGACATGGTTTCAGTGAGAGCACCACACCTGGGAATATCATTCCTAAGGCACAACAAGCTGTTATTAATCAGTCTCTCAGGACAAAGTTTCAAACAGCAGCCTTAGTTGTCACTCTAAGAAGCACATCATTCCTTACCTTTATGTCATACATGAAATGGAGTGTTGGCCTTTGCACATTAAGTGTTTTCAACTTTTAATTGTTAATTGCTTAATTATTGCTTATTCAAATTACCCATCAACCCAGTTGGACAGTTATTAAGTTCCAAAGTTACTCCCCTGATTAGTTGATTAAAGTGTTTTATATAATTCCGCGTTAAAAGTCCCTTGTTAATAAAGTTCCACAAGTTTGGTCCCCTCTTTAGTCCCTAAAAAGTGTAAAAACCCACAATGTCTTAATTCCTGTATGTGTCCAAGTTAATTACCCTGGTTTTAAGAGTTCTCTGAAATACTTATAGCCCAGTTTTAAACCTTTTACCAAGTGTTCTTAACCTTTGTAAGTTTTGAGTGAGTGTTAAGCTTTGCCAAAAAGGAGACCTTCTAACTGCACGGAGCTATTTTTAGAACGCGGCTGTTGGCCAGCAACTGAGCACCGTGGCAACCTGGAATTTTAATGAGGACTTCTCCCGCCTTTGGAGTCGATGACAATTTTTCCCCTAGACAACAGCAAGCCATTAGCAGACTGAGATCACCTCACCTCAAGACACCACCAATCATCCAAGACCATGGAGGCTGGACACTGGGCGGTCATGGGCGGGACCCAGACTTTATAAAACTGCTGGACACCAAATCAGAGGGGCCATTTTCACCTCAGATTAGCTGGTGGTGAAGTGCTGGGAGTACAGGCCTCTACCTCTTTCAAAAGGCAATTTTACCATTCAGACTTTGGGCGAGCTGAAGTCACCCAGTGTTGTAAGGTCTCTGGTTTGGGACTTCCGAGCCAGTTCGGCCAACAAGGTCTCTAATCACTGCAGACCTGGGGTTTTTTTTGGCTTTGTAATTGTTTTGTACTTGGAATTTTTTTTTGCTGATTGTTCTTTTAATAAATTGTTCTTAATTATTTTATTTAAGAACCAAGAGTTGTCTCATTCCTCACACTTTACAAAAAGCTTTTTAGTCCACCTTCCTGAAAGCTGTGGGCCCTGTCCATCTTGTATGGCACAGTGTGACTGCCTGCTGCCAGCATTAATGAAGAGGCATTTATTTTTGTACCCTTTGCTGTCAAGCATGTTGTCTGTTTATGAACGGCATCATGTCATTCACAGGCAGCTGCTCAACTGCAAATTCTCACTCCAACAAAAGTCATAAAAATTTTTCCATTGACTTTTCATGGCCCACATCACCATACTGGTGAAACAAAAACCAAAACCAAAAACAAAAAAACAAAAAAACAAACCTAAACAAACCAACCAGCAAAAAAATCAAACACTTTTTGAATGCAAAAAGGTGCAGTTACCAGAAGTTCATACACACTTGCATTTTCTGGCCTTCCCACCACAAGAGAGAGATGGAACAGCTGGGGAGAGATCAGCCTTGGGCCATGAGGATAAATATAGACTGGAGCATCTCACAGGAGGAAAGGCTGAGAGAGCTGGGACTGTAGCCTGAAGGGGAGAAGGCTCAGAGGGGACCCTACAGACACATAAAATACCCAAAGGGAAAGCGTGAAGAGGGTGGAGCCAGGCTCTTCTCAGCGGTGCCCACTGACAGGACCAGGGCCCACAGGTACAAACTGAAACACAGCAGGGTCCACCTGAACATCAGGAAACACTCTCCCAGTGTGAGGCTCCCCAGGGAAGCTGTGGAGTCTCCATCCTTGGAGATATTCAAAAGCCATTTGGACGTGGTCCTGGGCAACTGGCTCCAGGTAACCCAGCTCAAGCAGGAGAGTTGGAGAAGATGACCTCCAGAGGTCCCTTCCAATCTGGACTGTTCTGTGATTGTTAGAAATACCGGTGTGCTCATTTTATCATTGTAGATTCATCTAGAGAGTGTTTGTGGGCAGGATTCCAGCTGGGAGTGGTTGTTCATGAGTAACATCTGTGCTTATGGTTAAGAGAATATGCATCATAAATATTTTTAGTCTGGATTAGTTTCCAAAAATTAAAAAAAGGTCTCTCAGCCTGATAAAGAAAATCTTTAATCTAGCTGGATCCATCAGTAGTAGTACTATTTTTGTTAGATGAAAAAACTATGAAAGTTAAAAGCCTCTTAAGGTTGTATCAGTACCTATGCAAAGAATAAGGAATCTATCTTCAAATAAAAATTGAAATGTGAAATTTCAACTTAATCTTTTTGACATTACCCCACTTACAGATATATCCTCCTCTACAAAGATTTTTAAGTCATCTTTATCAACACTATTACACTGATGGTAGATGTGTACCCTCCAACATATTCCTTCATGGATCAGCAGCTTTTGAAACTTGATGTCAGTTTTTCAAGTCTGGAAAATTAAATCATGTTAAATTTGGTATGGTACTCCCTTATGACAAAGTCCTTCCTTTATTCATACGACACCTTGTCTACATAGGACAGAAAACAGTGACATAGCCACAGTTTGACTCATCACCATTCATCTTTCATCTAATGAGCATTCCTAACTGAGGTCAGATTAAGAGGTCATGCTGAAGACATATTGAATGAACCTCCTGCATGGAGACACAACACCCCACAGAAACAGATGCAAGCAGCCTCTTAAAAACTCTCCCCAGGACAGTGAGGTTTAATATCTTCTTGAAGCACAGCTGTGGAAAGAACTTCAGTTTGTTGGGATTTTTCTGAAGGCATGCATCAAACATTTTTTTATGGTGTTACATTCACGGATGCCATTTTGAATATTTATCAATACTGTCCATTAAGATGCAAATACCAATTGCAATGTTACAGTAATTAACATTGCCATATCATTTTCCTTTTACAATAAGCAAAATACAAAAGCTGTTTCCATTATTTTACTCATTCCTAATGACAGGTATTTGATGGTTGGTATTTGCTGTTAATCTTCATGAATGTATTATCATACTCCTAATGATGAATATAATGCTCTTATTTATAGCACAGAGAAGTTCCGCAGACATAATTCAGGTCACTCTCTCTGGTTTCACTTTAATGTGCAAACACTCCTGTTCTCATTTCATACAAGTACTCCCCCTCTCCAATAAACATTCTATGTCATATTATAAATAACAGGCATCTTAGTCTGCTTTCCAAGGCAACGACCTTGCCCACGTATTTGTATATGCAGTGCTGAACACCCCATACAGCTCAATGGTAACAATAGCAAAGTAATTCTGCATAACAAGCTGTTTTCACAACATCTGCAGCCAGTTATTGTCCATTTCCATTAGTGAACATGAAATTGCTACTCTGTACACTCAGCTCCAAGCACAACAATAACCAGATCAATGTAATCTTTTCCTATACGCACATTCACCAACACTCCCTGAACGGATCTAACACAGCCTTCGTTCACCTGTGTTCTTAAATACTGTCATAGTCCAAATGTTAAGAATTTGCCAAGAAAGACCTCAGTCTGCTCCAATACTCAGTAATTTACCTCAACTATTAGAAGAGCTATATATAATTTAAACAATACTAGGGGAAATACAGAGTAACTCAAACAATATAACATGAAGGTTGCTTCAAATTTTCGCAATTTGGCTGAAACAAGTCATTTGGTCAAGATGCTGTTACTTTTTTCCTAAAGATCATGAAAGCAGAGATAAGAGAAAACATCTTTCCAAATAGTTTTGCCCATATTTTTCTTATCCTGCAAGGGTCATATTCCTGCCTTGTTTTCATATTTGTGGCTTTCACTGACTTCAGGGTCACCTTTTCAAGACAACAGATGTCACATTTGCATGAAGGAAGCCTAAAGAAATGCACTAAGTTTACACTGTCACTTCTGAACACCAGAGATACATTTAAAATCAGGAAAAGTTTATGCAACTGAAACTTACTCGACATTCCCTGCAGCTCTTGGTTAATACTCGTTGACCTTCTGCTAGCACTTTGCCTCCATAGATACACTTGGCTGTAATTCGAGAGAAGGAGGAGGGAGATTAAAAATTAATTAAATCAGTATTTAAGCAGCAAATAAATGCAAGGTATAACATGAAAGTAAAACCAGTATTCACATCCACTGAAAAAAATATGAATACTTTAAAAATATGATACATTTTGCTTTCATCAGAAGTCAGTATCACATATAATTACAGACAAAGTAACAAACAATAAATTCATTTTAAGAAAAAGTAGCATCTTCACCCAGCCTAAAGAGAGGGAATAGAAGCATAGACAATGTGTCCTGGACTAAACTCCCTACCATTCAATAGAAAATATTTTCACTACTGAGATCGCGTAGAGTAGCTACAGTATTTGTGTTACTAGAGGTCCTCATGACTCACTTCAAGAACTGGAGACATTTATTAGAGTACAGTTCATCATGAGAATAATACAAGCACAGATTTCAATTAAGCCTTCCCATTTTTTGTGGGCACAAAGGTGAACTCTTCAACTTGCTGGAGGACTGCACGAACAGATCAGATGCAGCGAATGACTGTACCAAATTAACAAACTGCAAAAATCTGTTTCAGAAAAATATTCTTCAAGCACACATGAAAAACGCAGATTTCCCAAGAAACTGAGAGCTCCTACTACAAAATTCTTCTCTGAAGTTTTGACCCTTCTGCCAAAGACAAGCGGCTCCACAAATGAACAGACTGGAACACATGATCATTCCTCATTCACTTCAAGGCAAAGTGGACTAGCTCAGGACTACTGCCACCATGAAAAAGGCAACCTGCAGCAGGGCCACAGGAGCAAACAGCTTGGTCAATTATGACTGGAATTATCACAGTCCCCATGCAACTACATGGCTAAATTCCAATTCCAGAGAAGGACAGTAAATCCATCAATTAAAGAGAACAGCTGGACTGTTACGATCTCACACAAATCAAGTATCCAGCATAAAAGCACCCTACATTACTAGCCAGATCAATGCTAAACACTGATAAAATAACTTTCTGCTGTGGCATTTCAGCTCTTTCTGTACTTGGCCAGTAAAAGTCTGACCTGGGACCCTGAAAGGAAAGCTAAAAGATGTGAATCCTATGTTGCAATTGAACTTCAAAAGTTTGCAGAGTCAAGCCACATGCACAGTGCAAGTGTTCACAGTCTGTTCTCAAAAGACACACTATCTAGGACTGTTTTACCTCAATTTCCTTCCTGAGTGCCCAGGTAAGGGAAGCACTCACAGGTGCAAGTGTGTCCCTCTTACAGGTGATGCCAATAGTTCCACAGCAGCAACTGTCACAGCCAGATTGATTCCCAAATTTTAAGCAAAAGAGACTGCTAGATCAATCTTCATGAACCTTCAGACATCAATTTGCTTCTAATGACTCTTTGTGAAAATGCTCATTTCTTCCAAAAAAAAAAAAAGAATGATTTATGATTTTCAGGATAACTCAGTTCTCATCATCACTAAAGCATTTTAAAACAGGCTTCTTCCTTTTGGTATCCTAGTTTTCTTTGTTTTTCAAAAGCTGCCCTAGTTTTTATGCCCGACTTGTTGTGATCTCACTTCTGAAGAAAACTTCAGATGAGGAAGCTTCATTTAAATTAGGAATCCCAGTAACTATTTTTAGGAGAATATGAACTAGAGACATTTCCTTTTTCTTTCTGTCTGTTTTCCTGACAAGAATGGACACACCAGAAAGCAAGTTAATGTCTGATTCAGAAAAATGATATTTAAAACAAAATTATAGTCTTTTGCCAAATATTATTTGAAATGCTAACACAAGGTGGCAGGGATCAAAACTGAACTGCCTAAACCCCTTAACACATCAGACATTAGAGCTACTTTGCTCATTAACCCTTAGCTAAGACGGGAAAGTGCCCAATAACCCAGCCATTCAATAATCCCTAGAGACAGCAAATTACAACTGATGGTTCTATCAGAGCTAAATAGAAAAAGCACAGAGAAAATAACACCTGCAGTGCAGCTCTTTGGAAAACCTCTGCAATTACTACTATCTACCTAGAGGTGACTAACTGTGGTCCTAGCACATCATTTTGTCAAGGAGCTGGCGTTTACAATCAATTTCAATCAACTTCCATACATCTCTTCCCATTGACTGACATGCTGAGTTCTTGTCAGAATAACGAGTCAAGTTTGTGCCAATCACTGACAAAAGGCAAGTTTGATTGTTCATCTTACAAATAACAGGAACAGTTTACTCATGAGGGTATACACTGAATCTACAATTTTGTGCCTTCCAATTTCTTTGTGTCAGATTTTGACTCTTGTGCCTGCATCCAGTTTCATGAAAAAACTTCCTAGACTTTCAATGTTACAAATAAAAATATTTCGAGACAAAGAAATACAGGCCAGCATGGTCATTTTACCACCCAAGTACTCTGTTCATAAACTCCTTTTAGTATGCAGAATATTCATGCTGACATACAGCTGAGAGAAATGAGATTACGTAAGAAACGAGCAAGTGCAAGACCACAGCTAAAGGATATTTGTGCACAGAACTAATGAATTCAATGACTGAGAAAGGGTGACAGAATGCTAAAAAAGTGTTATTATTTTCCTAATAAATCCTAAAATAATTCAACATCCCTGTCTTAATAAATTATTGAAAGGCTCATGCATGAAGTTTACTCATCTTCCAGAACAGATCAGGGGAAAGAGAATTTGTGCTTCTTAAGTACGACTGGCATTAGTATACAGCTAAAATGTCAATACATAAATTGTCTTTGTTCCTTGCACTACTATTAAAGTAACAAATATTGAATATTCCTTCCATGAACATTACTTAACAGATTTCGTTTCCAGAAAAAGGAACTGAAAGCTGACAATAACACCGATCACAAAATTTACTTAGCTTTTCTTTCTTCTCATTAATTTATTTTGCAATTAATTACAGCAAACTACAGCTCCACACAGTGATACTAAGCCTGGGTCTGATATTGTCAAGTTTATTTTGAAGAACAGCCTTTTAACTTGAAATAAAAGAGAGGCAAAAAGATAACAGCTCGGTTAGTTACTCATCACAAAAGAAAGTTCAGACCATAGGCTTGATGCTCCTCAACACCAACAGGAGATACAAACTGGAACCAAGTCAGTCTTCCCAGCCCCCAACAGGATGAATAATTTTACACTAACAATAGGTAAAAATAGTACCTCAGAAATTTGCAATGCTTCTTCATTTCTCAGCAATTACTTATTTTCTTCTTAAATCATGTTTGCCACTATGACTCATGTTACCTGAATTACCAGGACCTCTGAAAATCATTACAAAATGTGCCTGCTGCCAGGACAAGTTTAATTCTCCTGAAATAGAAGGCAAAACTGAGAGGTCTGAGTGATGTACTTACCCTTGCACACTTTGCAGCACTGACTTTCCACATGCACTGGGAGGGCATCAGGGGGACATTCAAGAGGGGGACAGGACATCCTTCGGCATTCCACAACTCCGCTCTAAGCAAAGGGTTTTAAGACAAAATTCAACTACTGCCACTGCTATTAGTGAATACTTTGTACAAAACACTAAAAACTATTTAAGTAAATGAAAACAGCATTCTGCATTACAAACACATCCTTCACTAACGAATTTAATCCCACCCAGCTACAAGATGAGTCAAATGCAGCTGAAGGTGAACTGCCTCATTTTGATACGTTACTGGTTTTACCCCCCAGTCCCAAACTGCATTAACTGAAAAACATAAGTCAAGAACATAAGCCCTACTTTCTGTAGGCTGTTCCAATCATCTTTGAGATTTTTAACAATCAGGCTTCTATTTTCTTGAGTAAACAAAGGCTCTCTTCAGATATTTATCAAATAATTTCAAAGATATAAGTTTTACATACTAATTCTCTTTCTGTTCCTTGTATTCTTCATTCTGATAAATGCTGAAAACAAATCTGCAAGTTACCATGCAAGATGCAACTAAGCATCTATGAATACTATTAAGATAATGCCTCCTTTCTGAAAAAGCTACTGCAGTAAAAACAATTCCATCCAAACACAATGCCACCCCTTCACCCCAAGTCCTCACAGCTACAATTAGAACAAATAAGAAAGTATTGTCACGGGAAAGCAGATTTTATGTATGAAGCTTACAAATAAGCAATGTCAAAATTTTATTTATTTTACCATTTCCCTCTCTATTGTCCACAATGCCACTAGATGCATACTAAATACATAATAATTCTCAGAGTGAACATTATGTATTCAAAGGCCATTTTCACATTTCCATTAGATCCTATCCTTGAAACTCTTCAGAAATTCTTACTTTGCATGTGCAATTCCTGCAGTGATCATCTTCAACCCATGAGTCTTTGTCTCTGTAGATCAATCCATTTACTTGACAAGTCTTCTCACAATGACAGTCTTCCAATTGACTCAGTCTTGTTTCTGCATAATTTAACTATAAATGAAAGTAACTTGATGAGATTTTGCAATTCACATTATTTAAAAACACACTAAACACATTATTTAAAAAAGCAAAAACCAGTATACTTATATTTAGCCAAACCAGCTTTGACTACAGTCTTCAAAACACTCAACCAGGAAATCAGCAGGTATAAACTAATCCTATTCCTCAGGTTTTGATGGAGTTAGATCATGGTCATCCCACACTATGATCAATGGAGAAACCTTGCTCCTGGAGTAAACCCTGAGCTTGTGGCTAGCTCTGAACATGCCTTGCTGTTAGAACAGAAATACAAGCTTAATACTTAGCAGTAAATATGTGCATTCCTTCCCTGCCCATCCAAATAACTGAAAGATGACAGGTCTCTGTTAAAAAAAGTTTTTTTTTCTGGCAAAATAAATAATAAAAAAATAAAAATAAAATTAAAAAAAAACAAACCAGACTGTCAAAATTTACATGGAAAATTTTGTGATTCATAGAACTATTCCTGGCTGTATAAACCCATGACACAAATAAACCAGACTGCCTAGTCCATAAATGAACTCAGCTGCTTAATTTTTCTTGATTTTAATCAAAGTCAAGCTTGAACCTTTCTCACCTCCAGCAAGGAAAGACTCAGTAGAAAGTTTTGTGCTGGAAGTCTTCATGTAACAAACACATCTGAATACAAAGCACACCCTAGTGGAGGCTCATAATTTACCAAAAGAAGTTATATTCCACTCAGAGAAGTGCAGGAGATGCCCAGACTGATCTCAGCAGATTGTTAAAGCCACATGAATTATTTTAGCCATTATTTTTAAAGAGGAACTAACAGTACTCTAGCACAGCAGTAGGGAATGCTGCAATGTAACACAATCCTTTTCTCCTGCAGCAAATTAACATTTTAGCCAGATTCTAACACCCTGACATACAGTGTGTCTCTACTTAAGGACACAAGATTAAATCAATTGAAGATATCTACTGGAAAGATTCAGAATTAATTCAAATTATGACAAAAATAAAATAAGTTTTAAATGCTAGAATTTATTAGTCTTTATATGTCTTTACCAAACATAGGTAAGAAGAGGACATAAGGGTGGTTAGCTTGCTACAAGTCATGATCAAATGCTTCCTTTGTAGCATTCTGTGACAACCTGCCATAGACAGTGCTTTGCTGGAGCACTTACATAGGCCCTGTGTCCCATCCCGAGCCCACCAGACTCAGGAGAGGTACAGCCCAAGCAGGAGGGAACCTTCCTTTCCTGCTGTCATTCTGCATAACTTCCCAGCTACTAAAATTATTTGAGTCTGAAACCAGTAGCCAGATACTTCCTTCCCAGGCAAGCCCAGCCCTGAGTCTCCATAATTTTAATTTCTATAAACTGCACATACACATTCATTGCAAACAACACTTGCTCATCTGTTCAATGCCAAGATACAGCTGTAACCAAACACAGATTGAGAGAGAGGATGAAATCCTGGATATAGAGGAGCCTAAAAGCAACAACTAGACACCAAACCACTTTCTCAAAACATCTTGTTCGTGCTCAGCATCTGTTGGTGCAGATCTGTAGGGATCTTCGCTGCTGTACATTAGCAAGCCCTCCTCTGACCACCTGCCCTGCCAAACAGGATCTCTGTGGGCAGCTGCACAGCCCTGCAAAGCCTTGACATGCATCATCCCCACAAAATATACTTGTATCTGCATTAGTACCACTTGCAGCTGTTGTGGCTAGGATTTAAAAGGCAGATACAAATCTTAATGCTTCCCTGCAGACTCCCCATTTTTAACTTGCATTTGTCTACCAAGTTAATTTTCTTTCCTTCTGCATGCATTTTTCCTGGACAACAGGAAACAACTGCAACAAAACAGTCAGTGGACTGCTGTAACAGAAAAGGAATTTGCAATGATGGATTATGCCAGCACCACTTTATGAAAGCACAGAGTCTTTGCAGTACAAATACTGTGTTATTTGCTTCCCCTCATAAAGTACTAGGAAGCAAAATTATAATTAACATCAGAGAAAGCAAGTTACTCAGTACACTGCATAATTGGAACTTGCTCATACCACCAGCAGGGCTCAAAATAATTGCCTCCCTTTCACAGTACAAGCAGAAAACTGAACTAAAAGCTTCACATTTCGCATTCGGATCCAGCCTGTCCAAAGCATGTCAGCTGAGTAAGAGAACTGCCAGGATAATGCACACACTCTCCAAAAAACAGTTTCCCCCTTCCTGTTGGGAAGGGAAAGAGCATTTCAAGGCAGTGCAGTAAACAGTATAATGTTTTTACACAAGCAGCACTGCTATGCAAATCCTGTTTTGGAAATTCCTACAGTAACTACACTCAGAGTAAGGGCATCTATAGGTTGGTTGCATTTGCACTTAAATCGAAGTAATTAACGTGTAAGTGCTGTTTCAAAAGAGACAATTAACTGCCCTCCACCACAAACCAGATGGTTCACCAACATTAACCTCAAAAAGTGTTCAGATTCTCCTTTGACACAGATCAAGGGTTTGGTCACCTCTAAAACACAGTTTCCTATCCCAGCACTTCAGCACAGCCTTGCTGAAGGGCCTTGGCTAACGCTGAGGTTGCCTGTGTACTGTAGGAGCAGAGCCTAAAGAAAATTTCCAAAATCGTAAACAAACAAACAAAAAATCCCCAACTCTATAGATTCCCATTCATCCTATTCATGATCCAACTGGGGAGGGGGTGGGGGGGGAGAAGGAAGGAAAAAAAACCCAAACCCAAGCACACACCACATCACCTGGAGCTGAATTAACTTTTACACTGATAAAAACCATTGATCAAAAGTGATATCAAGGTTAGCACAGTCAGCAGGTTCACAGGCATTTTCATTTTGGGGCCTCATTTCAGTTCCCAGGAAGGAGACTACACCAGTCCTGAAGACTTCACAGGACTTCCCACAAGAAAACATCTCCCCTCTGATAGCATCACATGGTGAGGAAATTGTTGAGGGATTTCACTCTTTTGTTTCTGCATTTATTCCTTTTGTTTCTGCATTTATTCCTCAGCATGAAAAGGGAAACCAAGCTAAGGCTTCTTACAAAACATCAGACTCTGCGTATTTTGTCACTACCTTACAAATAATAAAGCAGAGAACAGAAACATTATTAAGCTTAAGAAACAACCATGGAGCCATATCCATAAGACTATGCAGACAGTAAGAAAAAAAATGACTCTACCATGAACATTTGGAATAATTTTCATGGTATAAGGAATGGCATATAGAATATCTTTGTCTTAGGGAAGGAAAGGAAGGAAATGGGCAACTAACAAAAAAGCTTAGGTACCTACTTTTGCAGTCATTTTTGCCAGGAGTTCTTGCAAATCCATGATTCCTTGCACCAGACTTAAGAAATCACTGCAGGTTGGGCATGCTCAATAGAGAAAGATTAAAAAGAAACAGAAAAGAAGAGAAGAAAAGACACAATAAACCATAAATAACCAACAATCTATCATACTAGATTTATCTGAATCTGTTTATATGGAATTTTTGCCTTCTGGAAGTCAGCACATGCAAAAATAACAAGCCTGAAAGTATTATTTTTAAAGCAAAGAAACAATCTGTATGAAAAATCTAAAACAGAGAGAATAAAAAGATTGCTACTTACTGCGATTCAGATTAGGACACTGTGTTATATATCCATTAGGTATAAAGATGATTTTCACATCTTGAATAATACCCTTTGTAAAAGAAGAGAAAACTGGTAATACAGATTACAAACATTCACTTAAATTTGTACAAGCTCTTTCACAAGTCATTTCTTCAGTGGATACAAAAAAAAGATTACCAGCTCACTCTACTTGTGAGGAAAATAACTGAAGATGAACAAAATAGAACAACTCCTCCTATCTTTCTGAGTGTTTGGATATTACAGCGATAATACTGCTTTGTCTTTAGTAATCACCAAATATAAGCTGCTTAAACGTCTTTAAATGGGGTGAGACTGGTGAAAAAAGCAGTGAAATAATATCCATTGCTCAAGCCGATGACACACTTTTCCAAAAGACAAAAAGAAAACACAGTAAAACTCTTTATTTTTTTAGCCAAATAAGGCTGTGAAATCAAACACTGAAAAGACAAGTACATAGTGCCAGATGTAAGTAACAGTTTACACTTCCATTGCTTGGTTTCATTAAGCCTCCTAGCTGCTCTGTATCTGAACAGGCAGTTTGGGTAATCGTGCCATCAGCCAGAATTAAATCCTCTCTCTAGCCCAGGCAGATAGAGATGCCCTGTGCAGGACTGGCAGAAGGTCAGAGCCAGTCAGTGCAGGTTGTATGGGGCTCCTAAACCAAACCAGGCATGACAGTGGGGAGGCAGAACCCACAGGTCCAGTGCCTGCTGCACCCTGCACCGTCCCCACCCTGCAAGGACATCCCCAGTGGAAGCAGCAGATGGCCAGTGTCCCTGCACACCCAGGCCCTGAAGAACCCTGGACACTTCAGACAGTCCAGAAAATGCTGAAGCTTGTGTTTGTTCTTTTAAGCTCAGGATGAAGCTTTTGCTGCATCTTTGACTGTGCAATGTACTTACTTCACAGGATCCACTGGCTTTAATAATGTCATGGCCACTAAGGGAGAGGAGCAAGGGAAATCAAAGGATCTCTAGTGCTGATATTTGCACTTCCTCTGTTAGTCAGATGTTGTGATGATGCCTTAAGGCATCAGTGACACAGCTCTATGTCCTCACAGACACAGAAAAATTTATTTCATCTGAAAAGAAATTTATCATGGCAGCAGTTACTATCTAATTAAATTACTGATTTGCCAGACTGTGCTTTAATTTTCAGTTAAATTGCAATAGAGTGAATTTTGCAGACCAAGGACATCATCACTTGCTCATAGGCACTCAATCTCCACCCATAAATAGAGGCCTCAGATAGTCCTTAAAGCCTGGCAAGTAACATTTAACATTTATATCATCTGTTAAAAGAGCAGAATGTAATCAGCAAGCACTGTTTCCTGCTTGCTGTCTCATGATCAAATATTAACTGAAAATATTAATAGAGATAACCAGATCACCCTGTCTTTCTTGCATAAGTACATACATTTATTAACCTTTTCATCTATGAGAATAATGAAACCATAAGTAATGAGAAGTAATACTGTCACTGGAAATGGAACATCCTGAAAGCCATTTTACATACTTTCTGTCAGCAGTCATCAGTGAGAAATTAGAAGGTGAGGCATAAAAATATATTTCAAGACTTAAGCCTCTGCAGTGAAAAGCTCAACCAAGAGTAAATGAGATTATGAAGTTCCACCAGACTATATCACCTAACTAATGAGACACCATCCAGAGAGAAGTGATTTTTTTCTTCAGGTTTTTTTTTGTTTGTTTTTGGTTTTTGGGGTTTTTTGTTTGGTTTGGTTTTTGGGTTTTGGGGTTTGGGGGGGGCGGGGGAGGTTGGGGTATTTTTGTTGGTTTTTTTGTTGTTGTTTTTTTAGGTGCATCGTCAGCTTCAAATGTGTTTGTTGCATCAGAGTCATACTGCTCAATTGTCTTTTGGACAGATTCGCATTTATACACAGCCTGAAGAGGAAACACAACTATTTTATGTGTAATTTCTGGCTACATGGAAGCGTATTACTTTGGAAAAACATAAGAATATGAACTTCAGTTCACTAGCACAGATGACTTCTAGGTCTGTAAACCATCTGAAACAGAATTATGATCAAACACAGAAGTAAACTTTCCAAGGGCAGAAATTTTGCTGATGTATTTTTTTAATAGAAAGACTTCATTGTAGGCAAACACTTATTACAGCCATAATTATTGTAACAAATATGAAAAAACTCTGATTATTCCTGCTTCAGCATTAAGTCTAGGCTCCCAAGAGCTTGGATTTTGTCATTAACAGTGCAATGTCAGTGGTCAAAATCTTTCCAGTTTTTCCCTTCCCAAGCAGACATCACCTTTATGTTATCAATAAAAACATTTGGCTAATGACAATCAAAGCTTCAGCACAGCATCAGGACTTACTAGCTTGAAGAGCCTTCATCTGGTGCAGGCAGATTACCAGCTACAAAATGAAATCCAGGTCTGCAGCACTAAATATCAAGCCCATTCCATGAGAACATAATGCAAAAAGCCCAGTTTATTGCACTTCTCAGATATCTACTAAATAGAACAGTCCTCCCACATTCTGTGAAAAGGCTCATATATTCCATGAGCTCTCCACTTCTGCATTTTCATTTCCTCCATTGCCTTTCATCCTCTTTAAAACCTACTTCTCCCACAGAGATAATGTGAGCCAAACAGCTGTGCAAGTTGCACTGGCCAGCGCTGCGAAAGGCTCTCCGCGGTGGCACCAGCAGACATGCCTGGAACTCCTGTGCCTTGGCAAAGCCATGCCAACACACCCAGACTTCCACTCCATCAGCACTGTGCTGCTCCACTCAGGGCAGCCATGCCAGGCACCTGAACGCTGCCCTCAGCACTACGTTTAGTTTCACCTTAGTCCACACAACACTGAGTCCAAAATTATTACAGAGGCATATGACTATATAAATTATATACATGATACTGTGCAATAAAAATACCAATATGCTTCTCAAGCACCTAATACACAATCCCCAGACATGAGCAGGATCAATAGAGCCTGCTCTAGTAGTTATGAAAACTACCGTCTTGCAACATAAATCACCTTCTCACCAATGCATTAATAAGCTCATTTCTGCAGTAGCTCTTTGGGGGGACCCTTAGGGGGAAGGGTTCTCCTCAGCAATAAAGCAAATTCTGCAGGTAATTCTGATCCTGGCAGCAATCAGATCCATCCTAGAGAGTGTTCCATGGATATCTGGCAGCACTCTTTTTCTCCATTCAGTTGCATTTGCTTCAGCTTCCTAACCTGATGATAATGGTATTCTCTAGCCCTGAAACAAACCCTGAGTTTCTGTGGCTGTCCTGGCTCTGTCCAGCACAGAGTTAATTTCTGCAGTAGCTGGGAGGGAGCATGGCTGGAACATGGTGATTATTCTACAGCATCTCATACCATTGCAGGAGGCAGGGGAAGGGACTCTCTCTTCCATGGAGAAAGAGTTCCTTATGGTCAAGAAAATGTGGAGGAGGGAGCCATCCGGTACCATCTATTATCAGGAATGTTTATCTGGGTAAATAATTTCTTTTCCTATACCTTTTGTTAATAATATTGTTGCTGTTACTGTTCATTTTCTTATCTCATCACTCCTTCCAGTAATTTTTTCTTATCTATACCCATCATCTTCACCTTTTGTGTCTCTCATTCTGAACTCCATTCCATCACAGGGAGGAGGGGGAAGGAAAGGAGGAGTGAGAAATCAAGGTGTGATTTGGTGGGATTTGAGAGACTCCTGGTGGGAGGTTACTGAATTGGGGAGTACCATTCATAAACCACGACAGCCTTAATTTATCCATCTCTTATTCTACACCACTTATGTCCCACCCAGATCCTACACCCTCCAACTGTATAGATACAGATACATAAATATACACAGTCACAGGTATCATTTCTATAGTCAGTCAAATCCCCTTGTGGTACACATTGTTTCCCTGTCTCTGCATTACCCACCCAGGACCCAGGTCCTCCTTCCATGGAGCGGTTTGCCTTTGCTCAAGTTGCTCCTTTCTGGAGTCACCATAGCATTCTTCTTGCAAATACTGTCACTTTATCAGAGTCCTGTAGCTGTTCAGGGGTGAACTCCCAAAACACTGGAGAATTTCTCTAAATACCAGCCCATTTACTCCCACGTTCCATGACATTCATGATTATTGCCCCTCGGGGCAGATCTCTGAATGAACCTCCCAGAAATCTCTGTCCTGACTCTAAACATGGTACTGTAGACCATACTGAGAAAACACAGCAGACATTGCAACAAGAACGTGCTTTCCTTAACATCCAAATGAAATTCAAAATTCTCAAAAGCTGTTTAACAGGCCTGAAGGAGGGAAAGGGGATGAAAAGCTGTGGAAAATCATCCTCCCCTCTTTGCCCCACAGACTGGTTATGATTATTAATGGACTCCCCACATAAGCACCTGAGGTAAGGGTAGGAGAGCAACACTGAACACACATCCAAAATGATCCTCATTGCCCTTGATGTTATCAAGTCTTAAGCAGATATCACACAGTACAGCAACAAAGCAATCCTGATCCCTCTCCCTACACTGAAAAAGAACATAGCGAGGGGCACATCAGGGAATAGATACAGGCTTAGGCATCACACCCACATGAACAAGCCAAGCGACATTGTGGCCAGTGCTCCATACCTAATACCACAGAAGCTTAAATCAAATTAGCTTTCAACCTGCTCAGGCTCTGTTATTTCCACCCTTCGTACCACACATTGGCCACCAGTTAAGGCTGTCCTGCTTTAGGAATGGTACTCCCCAGTTCAGTATCCCCACCAAGACTCTCCCAAGCCCCAGGCTGTTCTCTCTCAATCCCCTTTCTCTACCCCTCCCTGCTGTGGTAGGAAGGAGTTGAGAACTGGAGGCACAAAAGGTGAAGATCACAGAGCGATGAGATAAAAAAATTAACAGTGACAGTATCAGTAACAAAAGGTATAGAAAAGATATTATTCACACAACAAGCATTCCCAGTAATAACAATACTGGATGGCTCCTTCCACTGTGTTTTCTCGACCAGAAGGAACTCTTTCTCCTTGGAAGAGAAGGTATTCTCCTCACCCCCTGCAATTGCATGAGGGGGTATAGAATAACCTCCATGTCCCAGCCATGCTCCCTCCCAGCTACTGCGAAAATTAACCCTGTCCTGGACAGAGTCGGGACAGCTGCACAAACAAACCTGAAGGGTCAGCACATAGCTTTCAAACTAAGTAGTTCATGGGATTGCCTTCAAAGCCAACAGAAAAGCTCTTCTAAGCCTGCTCCAAACTTGCTCCCACCACTGCTGTGCTACAACCACTGTCTTGGCTGAATTCCGAGTGCTTGGCCATGTCAGGCAAGTTACAACCAGCAAGAGATACCAGGAGCAAGGGGTGAGACTTCAGTTCCCCTGATAACACCACAGAGCACTTCATTCCCCAGCACGGCCACAGGTACAGCAGGACTGCTTGTGGAATAATCACTGTAAATAATGATGTGGAACAAAAGCACAGACACAAAAAATTGCTGCTGCTGGACAGTGACTTAGGACTATCATACCCCCTCCTGCCCCTTCTGATATACCAAAGAATTAAAACCTAATACAGGTATGAGAATATGACCAAAATGTGCTTTAATGCTACTCGTTTATGGAGAGAAACAACAATTAATTATCATTAAAATAAGAAAACTTCAGGAATGGCAGAGACGATATTCAGAACAGTATCCAGTGCTTTTCCCTATGCACATTTTCATGGCTCCAACACACATACAAAAATGCTAATTCTTTTTTAATGCTCTTATTTCCCTGCAGATCTCTGTTTACATTAAGGAAAATATATCTGTTTTTTTATATGCTGAAACAGTGAAACAAATTGCTCTGAAAAAGAAAGGGAGATCCTGCTGAGCATATAAATACATGGAAAGAGATGTGTACTCTTCACAGACTGGCAAAATCCCAAGTTTTTGCAATGAGTAACATAAAAAAGTAAGACTTCTGAAACTCTCAAGCAGGATTAAAAAAAACACAACCAATTATATTTCTGCCCTGAAGAAAGTTAGTAAAATATTCAAGCATGCATAAAGCAAAGTAAGGCACTTGTCGGCTTTCATTATGATCAATAAAAATTGTCAGTTCATTAGCATATCATTAGCTACCCTGCTGTTTCCAAAGTGTTAACACGTAGAAATATTAATTTACAAACATATAATATCCCAGAGTTCTGAGGCTCTGACTGCCTGCATAAAATAAGAATTTAAGACGGGCGACTCCAGTATAACTTCTTCCTTTTCCTGTGTAGCTATAAACATATGTTTACCATCTGTGGAATAGTGGGAAGCAGCTGAGGTAAAAAACCAACAGCTGTAGAATAAAATAATACTATCAATTTCACTTCACAGTGACAGCTCAGCTGCTGGAGGATGAAATGCACTCTAGGTTCAGCGCAACCCTCAGACTATCATTTAAGTTAAAACTTGGCTTTTACCTCTGTTTCACAATTAAAATTGTTACCTACTATGCTGAAGTAAGTTTAGCATAATTGTCCTAGCTTGTTGGAAATCTGGGGACTTTGGGGAGACATCCTCAGAAAAGAGGCAACTTGTAAAATTGTCTTAGGAACTGACGGCTTCACAGGGAAGCCGAGTGGGTGGTAAATCACCGTGGCAACAAATCCATGCCCAGACTGAGGATAGGCAGATTGGCCTATTGCTGCTCTATAGACTCCTTTCACAGGTGAACACTTGCACTGTGGCTTGTTATCCAAAACTGGAATAAATACCAGAAACTTTTACCTTGTAAACAAGCTGTTTACAAACTGTCCACAGTTCCTACCAAACTTCATACATATCATACTGCATGAATCTCAGACAACTGATTGGAAGTATCTTGTTGACCCATCATTACTTTCCTTCTTCCCGTGCCATGTCATATCTGCTTACCTTAAAGAAACCATGTTTCCTGTTTCTCTGTCCGAGCCATAAATTGCTTTCAGGTGTCAAATTCGTTTCTGGGGGATCAATGACACGTTCATAAATCCTGTAGAGGGAATACATTGCATTTACTTGGATTTTCTCTTTCCTCTGAAAACTTCCTTGACAACATAAGGTAACAATAAAAGATGGAAAACAGAACCAAAAATAAAACCCCTAAAAAATTTTCATTAAACACAGTATTTATCACTGATCATGGTGAAGAAATTATGTTACTACTTTAAAATAAAAAATAAATAAAATCACAGATATATGAAGACTCCATAAAAATGAAACTCTCCTTGTACAGCTGTGCAGCACTAGACTAAAGAAATACAATGCCAGAACCCACCACAGTAGGGAAAAAAATAAAATAGGACCATCCTAGTCTAGGGATGTCTTTCAAAATCTACCCTACCTAGAGAAAAATTGCAATCACACACAAGATCCAACCAAATCCAACAACCCCTTGGGGCTTTCAGACTGGTCAGAATTTTGAATAGACTTCACAAAAAAACTTTTTGCTGCTCTACTCCCTTTTTTTCTTCCCTCTTTATTTGTGTCATTCATCCTTGCACGTGGCACTTTCTCCCCTTGTTACTGAATTTGCTCAGGCAGGGTGGTCACGTGTGGGGCCTCAAAGGTCTGACACAGAATGAGACCTCATTATATATGCCTGGTCCATAACCAACCTTTATGTACTGCATTAACTCGCACATGACTGCAGCAATCTGCATACCAAATTTCTAAAATTAACTCATGAGAAAATGCTGTAACACAATTTTTAAATTAACAAAGTATTTGGAATTCTAAAAAGGCTTTGCTTGGGGTTTTGTTTGTTCATTTTTAGAAAAGCTGTAATGAAGTTTCCATAACAACTTTTCCAGGAACACAGGCCGCTACAATGATACCATTTCAGAACATGAAAAATTCAAGGCCAGAGTTACTGACCGTGGATTCTCATATTGCCATGTCACATCAGAGGGAGCCATGAACTTACTGCTTCGTAACAAAAACAGCATGCTTAACAAGGATTATGGAGGAGATGATGAAATCTTTTTCTATTACTGTCCAGTGTACAGGGAGTATGAATTGCTGTGTAATCACACCAGTGTGACAGCCAAGAGAAGAACCTTTGAGTCTGCCAAGACCCTTAGCTTAAAGAGGTGAAATTATCTGTGGTCAAATTATTTTTCTTTCTTTAAAGCTATGGCTTTTAGAAAATGAACACATGAAAAACGAACACCAAAAAAAACCAGAAGTCAATCAACTGAACTTATCACACAGTTATCTTCCCAATTACACTCCAGGTGTTTCTAGCAGAGGCTCACTAAGTGTAATCAGTGATTTTTCGTGTTGTACTTGCTATGGGTATTGGGTTTATATTGCAAGGGTTTGGTGGCAGAGGACTGCAAGAGAAGCTGCCAGAAACATCCCCCATGTCTGGCAGAGCCAAGGCCAGCCAGCTCCAGGATGGATCCAGCACTGGCCAAGGCTGAGTCCATCACTTATGGTGGCAGCACCTCTGGAATAACATATCTGAGAAAGGAGAATAGTTACTGAGCAACAGCAATTCCATCTACGGAGAGGGGCGAGAACACGTGAGAGAAACAGCTCTGCAGACACCCAGGTCAGTGCAGAAGGAGGGGGAGAAGATGCTCCAGGCACAGGAGCAGAGATTCCATGGGGAGGCAGCTGTTCCCCTGCAGTTCTATTCCCCATCCCCTCTGTGCCATTTGTGGGGAGGAGGCAGAGAAACATCAGGAGCGAAGGTAAGCACAGGAAGAAGAAAAGAGTGGGTGGAAGATATTTGGTTTTACTTCTCATTACCCTACTCTGATTTAACTGGTAACAAATTACACTAATTTCCCCAAGTAGTCTGTTTTGCCCACAACTGTAACTGGTGAGTGATCTCTCTCTGCCCTTATCTAGATCCACAAGCCTTTCATTATCTTCTTCTCTCCCTTGTCCAGTTGAGGAAGGGAGTGACAGAGTGGCTTTGATGGGCACCTGGTGTCCAGCCAGGGTCAAACCCACCATATCACATTACTGGAAAATTCATATATTTGCAGAGGTCTGGAATAACATCCCAGTATTAAAGAACTTCTAGAAAGATCTAAAAAGTTATGTCAAAGTACAGAGTCCTACGTTCCACACACTTTTGCTTATCAAAACAAGGAGTAAACCATTTGTCAAGATGAAACAGAAGCAATATAGAAAACTAAAGGCTAACACTACATTTTTTTAAAGAAACAACAAGAAAGATCTCAAACCCAAGGACAAAACAGTGATATGAAAATTACAGCTTAAGAATGTGAGTACAGGAGTCAGAAGACTTCTTGTAATACTCATAATTTCATTGCTAAAGTTTATTATCATTATCATCAGCCCTAACTCATCACATTTCATGAGCATGATACATTCAGTGCTCTAGGAAATTCTTCTCTCTACTATTTAATTAGGTCTATCTATAAAATTACCATGCTGAGCTGTTTTACCTGTCTGAACAGCAAAACAAGACGATATTCTTTTAAAGCAGGTTTTGAGAATTACAGGAATCTTGCATGCACTGTATCAATAATTTAAAGTGTAAGTAGAGGCCTTCTGTCATACCTCATGCAAAACTGAACTACACAAATGCAGAACTGCTGCAAAATACTGAACGAGGAACAAAGAATTGACATGGTCCCTGAGCATGAGCTCCTTAAGAGCACGTGCTCTAAAGTGCTCTATCATATTAGGAATTTATCTTTGTATATATAGCACAGCTTTATTCATAATTTTGGTTAATAATGCCCTCGCTGGAAAATGTCTCATCTCCTAAAAAGACTAGTTGATATTCAATGAATAACTCTATTTCTGCTAATAGATAAAATCCCAGTGCTGACCAGGTTCAACAACACTACTTACTGAAAAATATTTCATTTTTATTCACCTGGCCTAGTTAAAGTTGATAAAGGAACTCTATCTATCTGCAATTGCATATTAAAAAAAAAAAAATCAAAACCTGACATTGTTATATGACAGTTCAACAGTAGCAAGTTAGGAAGACAAATCAGAGACAGGTTAATGTGGCTTATCTTGTCTTTTCTGATGATTTAACACTCTTTCAACCTACGTGGAAAGGGCTGTAGTGACCTTCTTCCTAGTCTCTTCACAAAGTGTCATCAGTAAGACACGAAAGCTCAAGATTCCTCTACTGTTCTACTCCAATTCAAATTACATTTCTGAAGCCGGTACTTACCTGAAATTAAGGGCTTAATTAAAGTTAGTTTGTGCCTTATTCCACATACATCAACAAGGCCAGTTTGTTTTCTTTTCCATAGATGTGCCCATGAAGTAACAGTCTTAGGAGTTAAGAGAGCGCATGAGATGTAGATCGGTCCTTGATTATCTTTTTATGTCAAAAGATGTTCTGGTTGACACCATTTGATTTACAAACTATATGAATTTACTTTATTATTGTATACTGTTAAATATCAGCAAAAAAAAAAGCCCTGGCAAGTATACACACAACATATTGCTACTCCTGTAAGCCCCTCTATACTCTTGGGAAATTGAAAAGGTCAAAAAAGCAGATCCGTTAAAAAAAAAATTTAAAAAAAAATCAAAACAAAACAAAGAAACTCCAAACAAACAAAACAAAAAAAAACCCCACATTAAGCTTCCACATCACTCACTTTCCCTTACTTGACTTTCTGGGCTGAGGTGTGTCACCTTCTATGGCTTTATACCCATGTGACCAATACTCTGTATTTGGCATATGAATAGCTAAATTATACACTTCAGCTTATGAAGCACTGGTCTAGAGCTCCTTGGAGACCAATTTCCAACACATTTGGCTTTGATACCAACACAGAGAAATGCACAATACACTTCACAAGAAAAGGAATGCTCAGAAAGAGGGCTCAGGGGAACTATGGTCACTAAAACTGCTGCAGACTGAATAGCCCCTCCAACATGAGGAGACCCAGGTCTCCAGGTTAATGGAAGCTCTACTACGTACTTCAGGCTTTCAGATTTATGATTGCTGCACTCACTTTCCAGGAGAAAGCTTGATTTGCCCCTACTTTGTGCCAACATATTTCAAAGAAGCTAAACCATAGAACCTGGCTAATAGAACAATGAACCAATCCTACTGTCTTGAAACACTCATACTCAGAATACATTCACTAACCACTGACCAGATTAGCAAAATATAGTAAGAAAAACACGTGTTAATCAAAAAATACCCATTATATTCTCATGGTTTGTATCTGTATTTCTACCCTATCTGCACGCTTTGATTAATTAAGCATTCTTGTGCAATCACCAGAAACACCTCTCTCGTGGACACATTCCAAACAGGCGTCTCTGCCATAATGAGGACAATATGGAGAAAATAGAATATCTATAAAATAATCAGTGGATTCCTGAAAGGAGGCATAATTAAAATATTTGCATCCTAATATACACACACATATCTTGGTCTGCATAGAGGAAGAACTTCTCTAGAAATCAAGCTCTGTTGGACAAGGAGACAGCTCCCTTCCACATCCTCAATATAAATTTTTTTTTAGCATCTTTGTACTGTGTAAATATACAATGGTATAAAGGTATATATCTAATACAGAAAAAAAAAGGGAAATACCCTCATTTTATACATGTGCAGACTGAAATACAGACAGGCTGATTAGCCAAGATCACAAAGACGGAGTCTCTGCCCAAGATCTAAGCCTTTAGACTGGCCATGACTGAGGCTTCTTCATTGCCTCACACACTGGGTCACACTCCCTCTGGAAAAAATGTGACATGGAATTGTCTCTTGCAGTGGAGATGACTTCTTACACACAACTTTCACAAGCAAAAGTTAACACTTGAAGAGTATTTCCACTTTCGTGGAGATGCAGCTCTACGTCACACATACAGTATTTGCCATGCCAGAAGCATTTTTGAAATTGCTGCAATATTCATGCAGAACATGAAAATAAACTTTATGTCTGCTCACATTCGGATACATCAGCCAACATGGACTGATCAGGAGGTGCCACTGCCTAAAATTCTGAACCATAGACTGCAACTCAAAAGTCACCACAAAGCACCACACCAAATCATGAGGTCTTCAAATTCTTCCATGTCTAAAATATGAGTAGGTTACTAAAATAGGAACGTGCCTTCTTCTACTTGCAGGCTGCATATGAAAACCCTGAGATTAGCCCAGTTGGTTAGAGCATGGTGCTAAATAACACCAGAGTTGAAAGTCTGATCCTCTTATGGGCCATTCACTTAAGAGCTGGACTCCGGTCCTTGTGGGTCCCTTCCAACTCAGAATATTCTGTGGAATTTGTGAACACACACAGCCCTGAACTGCATTAATCAGGCTTAAAACAGAGATTTAGACTGTGAGGGTATAAAAGCCCAGGGCTTCCTTTTTTTGGGGTCCCTCCTCAGAGGGAAGCTATAAATTTCCATGTAGAAAACAGGTGTTGAATTCATCACACCCAATTTTAAATGTCTCAAAAGTTCATACCTACAGTGGAGCTAGTTCTCTAGGCTCACTTATTTAATGAAGTGTTTCTAGGGTGTGATTCATCTCACAGTAAATGAATCACTCTCTGAAGGCCCCTCCAACAGCTGCACAGGAGCCCCTCCTGACATCAGGGTGAATCATCAAAACAGACTTTTGCAATTCAAAGCCTGATGCTCAAAAATTACACTCTCTTGCAACCATTCATTACCCTGTATACATCCATCTGGATCTTCAGATCCTTTAAATGTACTGAAGGGTATAGAAAAGTTCTGTTCATGGCAGTCTTTGAAACAGCACTCTCAACTTCTGTAAAGAAAGTCAGAGGAGAGAAGGAAGTTCCCCGTTTTGCATCAATCTTTCTCCTAACCTAATTTGCAGGGGTGTTGACCACCTTTGACCCTTGCTATCATCTCCAGCTGAGCCTGCAAAAACGTAGTACACCTCTGAAATAGCAAGTGAGGCCTCCTAACACAGCCCATTGTATAAAAATAATCAGCAGCTTCAAGCAGTTTGTCCAACGTGTTCTCTGAACCCACCTGCATAGAGAAACTGATTGATTGTATCAGTTCCTAGCTTTAAGGTGCAATATTGGCATTTGTCTTTCTATCTGTTCTTCCAAAGAGATTAAGAATTCATTCTAAAAATAAATACTAGGGTATCTTTACGTGTTTCTCTTTCAACCCATTTTCTATATGCTTCCCAATGAAAATGTGTCAATACCAATGTGATTGGATTTTCTCGATAGTGCTTACAGATAGGATGCATTATTTGACATGCCTTCAGTTCTGGAAAAACTAACTGAATTATTCACTCCGTTTCCAGTGGGTTTTTTTCAGAAAAATAAACTTCCCGAGAGAAATTTTGATTTTTTTGGTGCTATCTCCTCTGCCATAGTATAGGAGTTCACAACCACTTAACAGAGGAAAGCAATTTAGATTAAAATCTTGGAGTATGAGGAAAGCCTTTTCTTATTAAATTCTGAATATACAATAGTAACTGCCAGCTATTTAATCAAGTTATTGTACAGCTTTCGGAGAAAAAAAATAGGTCTCCAGTAACAGCACATGTTAGGTAAAAGACTCAAGAGTGCATACTCAGTTTACATTCTCTTCAAGGTCTGTCACCCAAATGATTTCATTGATTTTCCTGTATAATCACAGAGAAAGTTAATGTACTCTATTTTTCATTACTCATATATTTCATTATTCATTTTAATTATTCAAAATACAAATCCAAATTTAAAAATAAAAATTCACCTAAATAAAATTCTATTTTAAAAATTCTCCTTTTTTTCATTCAAGAAAAATTCAGAGTAACTAACAAAATGGAAACGACACAAACGCAAGTGACGATGGTTACAACACGTTTCACCGTCAGGTTTAGGTGTTTATTCTCCACACATCAATTGAGTAAGGGTGAATTCACAGATATATTATCTGCCTGTGTGGAGCTTTCATTACAAAATATATTATGCTCTTTCGTTTCCTATAAATATATCCATGAATTTGATCAGCATTTCTTAAGCACTAAACTAAAACAAATCATCATTATCGATGCAAAGCAGAGGACTGGACCCATTATATGACGCAGCAGTGGCCCCATGAAGGACAGAAATGCATCTGTTGCCTCTATGGCAGCTTTCATCTGGAGAACATGAGGCAGATTGCAACACCTTTACAAACAAGGTCAATATTATGAACTTTTTTGCAAATGACAAAACAGATACAAATGGTTCCTGACAACAACAGTGTAAAGAGTGTCTATGCCCTAACAGCCTGTCTACAAGGCTGCAGTGTTTACCCATCTTCATATAACAAAAACAGCACTTCTGAAGGTGCAAAAAACCCAGAAAATAGGTTGAGTGAGACACTAAGCAGAGATGAAATTTGGCCATTTGTTTAGGGTTGTCAAGAGTTGCAGAGAAAAAAAAAATAGCCAAACTATGAGGTCAACTGTATCTTACATGTGATGGATCCAGAGCAGGGATTTTAGTGTCAAGACAGCTGGTTTGATACCCAAAAAGTTATCACACTTCTCAGCTTTGGCAACTGCTGCTTTTGGCTAGGACAGAGTTAATTTTCTTCAAAGCAGCTGGTATAGTGCCATGTGTTGGATTTGTGACCAAAACAGTGTGGGTACCACACCCATGGTTCTACCTGATGTTCAGCAGTGCTTGCACAGTGTCAGGGCCTTTTCTGCTCCTCACACTGCCCCACCAGCAATGGGGCTGGGAGCACACAAGAACTTGGGAGGGCACACAGCCAGGACAGCAGACCCCAGCTGACCCAAGGGATACCCCATGCCATACCACATCACACTTAGCAATACAAGCTGGGGGAAAACAGAAGGGGGATGGGGATGTTAGGAGTTATGGCATTTGTCTTCCCAAGTAACCACGATGTGAGACAAAGCCCTGCTTTTTCCAGGAAAACAGCTAAACACCTGCCAGCTGATAGGAGATGTGAATTAATTCTTTATTTTGCTTTGCTTTACCTGTTAAATTGGCTTTATTTCAACACACCTTTCCCCCCCTGGACTTTCATCCTTCTGAATCTCTTCCCCATCCCACTGCAGAGGCAGCAGCTGTGTGGTGCTCAGCTGCCTAACAGCACTAAACCACACAGCAACCTTTTTCTTTCAGGTAAATCTGAGCTCAATAGCATGTGGCTCCTGGCCCTGGCATTGCCCATAAAACTTGTCCATAATCTACAGGTAGCAGAAGCACAAGAGCAGTGTCCTTGTCACAGGTTTTGGTGAAGATGATGATTTTTGCCATATTCAGCAGAACTTAAGGTCAAAAGAATTCTTCCTCTGAAGTGCTGAGGTGAATGTCATCTACATATACAGGCTTTTCTTATAAAAATCAGTGTGCACAACTTCTATGGATTAATGTGAATTCAGGACTTTAAACATCTCTATAATAGAGCTGAGAGCTACATAGATCAAATGCCACTTTTCAAACAAATATCTGACTCTCCAAAGGCATTTTAGCATCTCTCTACCACTTGTGAGTAACTATCACTATCTGGCTACTGGAGCATAAAACACATAGCAGTAGGGTTTTTATGGTGCACACAAATATCCACTTGTCATGGGTTAGCAGGCATAGTCCCGGAAGTGATGTTCTTGCAAAGGGGTGATTACAGCTTCCTCTGTGACCTGACAGAAACAGTAATGAGTATTTTAGACCAAACCTCTACACCACTACAGTCAAGGAGACAAATATAAATGAGACAATAATAAAATTCACAGGGTCCCTAAAAGACACCCTTTAACCTCAGCAAGCTTTGAAGCTCAGGTTCTAAACCAGAACACTGAATAAAGCAAACTGTTAACAAGAAAGCTAAAAGCACAGCACACTCATTTGTTACCATACCAAATATCATACCAAAACCCCATCAGATGAACCAAATGTTCCAAGTACATCCCAGATGCAAAATATCATCAAACCAAGTCTAAGCAATTAAAAGCACATTCTAGAAATAAGAGGAACAAATTAATTCAATGGGTTCTTTCAAGATATAAAAAGAAGAAAAGCTCCTCTCCCACAAATTAAACAAGAAACCCTTAGAGCAAGATACATCTGAGATAAAAAAACTGTATTAGAGTATCTATGAAACAAGTAGTAACCAATTAAGCCTATCTTACATCAGAAAGCAAAAGAGGAAGAATGTGCATCAAAATAATGGCACAAAGAAGGTCGTGCAGCAAAACAAACCCCAAAATAAAATTCTGCAAGAACAAAGAGGTAAAACCACAATTAAATGGCTTGTTCCATCTTCATTTTGTCATGAAAAAATAAAAAAAATCTAAGATTGCTTTTGGGGTTTGTCACAAGGCATTTACTGAGTGAGAACTGGCAGCGCTGAAACTTTGCTTCTATTTCACCTGCCTGCCACATAAAGGGGTCTGCTGATCCCTGGCCCAAGACCCGCAGCACACGGATCTTCACTCTGGCAGTTACAGCAGAACCTGAGGCATGATAAGCTTTTACAGCTTTGGAACAGCCCCTCTTCACAAAATATATGCAGTCTTTGTCTTTCCTTTTGTTTTTCCTTTGTCTCAGGCTCCTCTCAAACCCAAAGTTGATTTATCTAGTACAATAAGATAGGTGCAATTGTGAGAAGAACCAGGCTTTTGATTTCAACTCTTTCTGCACTGCTACAAAAGATAAATTTAAAATTCAGTCAGCCACAAGAAACCTTTCTACTGAACAGCTTCTTCCCCCCTTCCAAAAACACATCTGCTGAGAAGTTAATTGCTTTACAGTGTATCTTGTCACAGGATCATCTCATCAAGGGGTTCATGTCACCACTAAAGGATTTGTATATAATCATAAAATAACCTCATCCATATTCCAGAGCCAATTTGCTGCAGTGACTGAAGGCAACTGCAGGCTGAGGATCGCTCGTTTTGCCTTTGCTGCCACAGTCATGCCAGCGCCCTGGTGTTGTCTCAGCACTGCGCAAAGGCACTCGGCTCTCCCTGGAGCTGCCACACCTCCTCCCCATTAGCCACTGCCTCTGTAACACTAAACCCATGGCCTCATTCCCTGTTCCTCAGCTCTTCCTGCACGTTCATCAGAAAACCCACACCCCCCTTTTCCCATGGTATTTTCCAACTGTCCGGTTTAGTCTTGGTTGTTTGAAAGGTAACATTACACTCTCTCCACTAATAACTAATAAATAACTAATTGGCCATGACTGGGGAGGTGTATGAAACATACAGTAAACACAGAACAAGCCATTATATTGGTTATGAAATTAAATTTAGATGGGAACTGCCAGCAGACAGGCAGAAAAGCACTCTGCAGGGACAGCACATTTCTCACAACATCTGACACACTGGGGAGGTGAAAGTGTGGTTCTGCTCTAGTCAGTGAGAGTTCCCACTGCAGACTGCACTGGGTTGTCCCCCAGGGATACTGCATGGCACATCCTTCAGAGAAGTTTAAGGTAAGTAGCTGGTGTGACACAGAAAAATTCATCTTGGGCTGAGAAAGTCTAGTTGGCACAGTGGTAGCTATTCGTTATTTGCTTTCACTGTTGATGTGCTGAAGAGAATGTCTCTAAATTTGTAGCCCAATTAAGTAATGCAGTTTCAGTGATTCTTTCATTTACTGCCTGGTCTCAGATACAAGGACAAGTTAGACAAGTTACAGGACTGGCAATTGCATGTTACCTTGTTCCTGTGCCGAGGATCAAACTACCATCTTCCTCCTTAGTGCTTCTTCAATGTATCATTACATTGGTAACACAGATCACAACAAGGATTCTTCATATCATTAAAATGTTTCAAGTGGAAGCCTATGCTAATATCTGACTTTTTTTTCCCATTAAAAAACCCACACCACCAAAAAACTACACCAACTAGCTCACTAAACACTTACCTGTGTAGAAATGGAGCATTCCTCAACTCGCAGAAACACCTCCCCTTCTGAAGCATGATGCTGGACTGCCTTGGCCATTCCCTCAGCTGGCACATTAGCCAAGCAGCTCATGCCCACAGCACAGAACCAGAAACTCTGTTGTCCCCACACTCAGCACTGAGCCTACCTGACCCCCTTACATACTGCAGGACCATCCAAACACCACAGAGGCCTGGCTGGACCTGTTCACACATCACTGCTGCTGTGAGCCTCATGCCACTGCCTGGCACCCCAGAGCCCCACTCGGTGTTTCCAAGCTTTGACACCTTCCACCTCTGAGCAGCCCACGTGCCTCCAGCTCCTCACACCCAAGGAACAAATGTGACTGATCCTGCACCACAGCCCTTAAGAGTGCTGCCAGTTTTCTGTCACCAAATCATGAACTAGTGAGAACTGTCAGGTTTTGGGGTATTAAGAAATGCAGTCAAGCAGTCTCTACGTCCCAGCAGTCAACTTGAGGATTTTGTAAAGATTGGATTCCTGAAGTAATTACCTTCTGGGTAACTGTGCTAAACTGCCAAAGGAAGACACCTCAAGTATTAAATCCCTTCATAAAACTCCAGGCTGGTTTCACAGATCTCAACAGTCTCCGCCCTGTTTGCCCAATCGCCCTCTCATGCCCCACCACACTCAGGAGGTTTCAGATCTTGTGGAAAGGCTCTGTACTACTTGCTATATGAAGACTCAAATCTCAAGTCTGCTGTTTAATAGTTCAGAGGGGTTCTCACCTGCTCTTTGGCAAAGACCTAATGTTTTTACAAAAGTATTTAACTAGAATTATGCTATCATTTTCTCAATTCAGCTCCAGTATTATCCTATGTGACTTGCAGTTCTAAACTCCAGAGTTTAGCTAACCACTTCAAATGGAAGAGTTCATTTATTTCTTAGATCTCAGTTAAACTGCCTGGCTGGAGCAAGATAATTGTTTTTACAATCTGAAAGGAAAAAGCTCAAAACATATGCTTTATCTGGTTTACCCTTAAATTACTATGGCCACCTCTCTGTCCATATGACCCCCACACCAACAAATAAAAAGAAAATAGAGCCAAGTAACAGGAAATGTCTCCTGAAAAAAATTCATAGAAAAATATCCAGATATATTTCATATGCAAGCTAAATTTTCAGAGACTGCTCTTGTAACTAACCACACCAATTTAAGGGTTTATTTCTTTTAACATTAAAAATGTCCACATGTATATTGGACCAATGTAGAAATACTTGAGAATTTAGCCACACACTTTGGGAAATTACTAAATTATCTGAGGCTTCCCAGTCTTGATTTAAGATCATTCCCTCTACCATTATCCATCCTCTCTCTCTGACACACCCAGAGCATAAAAATAGAAGAAATGCAAGATGCTAATGGTAAAGCACAACACAATATTCCTGTCCTATTGAAGCCATTGACCTGTCTACCAACATTTACAATTCACCACAAAGCACCACAGGTCCCCAGTTCTGACTTTGGGGGGGGGGCTGGAAAACAAGACCAAAAACCTTTGTTGAGTCTATATTCAGCAGTAGTTGGGCTTTGCAGGTATCAAACTCTGGATCCACAGGTCCCTAAAACTCTGCCCCAAGCGCCTATGGAAGACCGTTAATCAAACTCCTGGAGAATGACTTCTGCTCCTCTTCTACCGACATCAGCAGCACCTGGATCAGCTCCCAAAAGGAGCCCGCCCAAAGCAGGTGCAGATTCCATGCTGGGCAGAAGCTTTGTGAGGCCTCTCTGCTGAAGCTCAGTGCCCAGGTACCTTTACAAGCGATTGCTGCCTTCTAGGGGTGGTCAAAGGCTCTAAGGCAGGCACAGATATGGATTGTTACCATTTTTTTTCTGTAGTACTTTTTCAGCACTTTCATAAACACTCATGCATTCTCACAGTTCTCTCAATGCAGTATACAAAGGAGTTCAAATGATTTTTTTAGGATAAAAAAATAAATTTTCGTTGTAATTGGGGACTGGATTAAAACATATCATTCAGGCTTTGGTCACACCCGTCCTACGGTTCTGCTGATGCATTAGCTATTCAGTGAAAAACCCTGGCTATTTAAAAGCTTCTTTAAAAAGAAAATAATGCTGAATGTATCCTCAACATTTCCTTGCAGTTAACTGCAGTAACTGTAATGATAGAGACTGATGGCAGCTGATGTGGTATGCCAGCTGGAGATCTCTCTTATGCTAAACAGTTTACAGCCCTTCTCTCAAACAAAAGGGAAAACTGGTAGGTGAAAATTAACTTCCAGTCCACAATACCACAGATCTAAAGTTGGGTGCACCCATGATGCACAATTACACCACTCTACCCAAGCAGCCATTTCTCTGACAGCTTCTGCTACAGCTTGGAGAGCAGACAAGCAATCTGGGTCACAAACTCATATTCAAATAGCAAAACTAAATTACCCAGCTGCATAGCACTGCCACCACGCCATTTTCCCTCTCAAGAGGAATTGTTTTACAGTAACTAAAGCAGCAAATCCCTCTTTTAAATACATCCCTTAACCTTCTTTAAATTTATTACACTTTAATTAAAGTCATAGAACTTTGTTTAGATCAGTTGAAAACCTCAGGTTGGCAGCCAGGATATCTTATTTATAAGAACTCAGAGGTCTTGGATTCCCATATTTGGGGGATGTTACTTTAATTTATTTATTTTTCCAATTAAAAAGTTCTCACTGCTCATGCATTTTTTATTCCCTAATGCGCTGTTCTAACATAAAAGAAGCAGACAAGATGTTTTTTCAGTTGGAGACTACTTCCAAGCCTGCTCCAGTTTTATAATCTATTCTCTTATGCTCTTACCAACCCCCTCCATCAAACAGCTAAGAGTATCCATCAAAACCACAGGCTGTATTCACAGCAAAAGGCACTCCAGCACAGATTTTCACTGAAGAACATTAATTTTTTCATCAAAGCGCCTTTCTCCCTTCTATGCCCACAGACAGAGTTCAAGTAAAGGAATATGGATACTGTCTGAATAGGTGAGTACCTATGGTTGGTGATAAATAAAAGAATAAAAAAATAAAACACCTTTCAGGCTTACCTCTCCAGATTAATCAGACACACAGAGAACAACTTGGAATCTCTATTTTGCAAATAAATTTTCAATAAATACATTTTGATACAGTACCTGCCACCTCATAAACTGTAGGCTCCATGCTATTCCCTCACTCTTCTCAACACAATTAAATGCAACATATTTCTGTGCTGTCACTGTCATAGGGGGCAAGCATCCCAGGGGACAGTCAGGTGCCATGGGAAACAACACAGACTCTACAGCTGAAACTAATTCCCAGAGAAGACAAATCAGATCTTGCAGGACTTGACAGCCTCTAGGGGTTGCAAATCTCCTGACAGCACAGGCACAAACAGAGGCCCAATCTGGGAAGATGCACGGCAGAGTTTATTTGATCATACACACACATATATATAAATATTTATTAGTACCACTGGTTATTTAAGGACAACGACACAGTTGCTTGATCTGAATCTAAACATTCTCCAGAAAATCCCTGACAACTCCTTTTTGCCTAGAGCAGGGGGGCGGAGATCCTACCAAGAGCAGGAAAGTTCATTTCCATGTTACTTTGAGCACAGGTTTTACTTGTGCATCAGTAGTACATTTATAATTAATGCAGTTTTTTTTGTTTTTCTAAGCTTTCAGAACCTTACTGAAATGTTAAAAGCATGCGAGCAAGTGCACTCGTGGCTTCTTACGTCAGTTTTCTGAGACACATCCCTGGCTAGAGGTTACTGTCTAGGCCCAGCACAGAAGCTCTTCAAGTCAGTGAGAGACTCCAGTGACATTCAACAGGTTTGCAGTCTGGACTTTGAAGTATCTTTCTTCTCTCCCATGAAGATGGGCCAAGAAATTTGGGGCTGTTCAGCCTTGAGAAGGCTCCAGGATGACCTTCTAGCACCTTCCAGTACCTAAAGGGGCCACAAGAGAGCAGGAGAGGGACTCTGGACAAGGAAAGCGATAGGACAAGGGGACAATAGCTTCAAATTGAAGAGGGGTGGGTTTAGATTAGATAATAGGACGAAATTCTTCCCTGTGAGGGAGGTGAGGCCCTGGCACAGGTTGCCCTGAGAAGCTGTGGCTGCCCCATCCCTGGAAGTGTTCAAGGCCAGGCTGGACAGGGCTTGGAGCAACCTGGTCTGGTGGAAGGTGTCCCTGCCCATAGCAGAGGATTGGAACAAGAGCATCTTTGAGATCCCTTCCAACCCAAATCATTCTACGACTCCTGAGTCAGCAGCTCTAAGCTCTAACATCCAACTCAACTACAATTCCCACTCCTTGTTCTTGAAGGAGCACTAAAAGGAGCAAGAGCAGCAGGAGCTGATTTCAAAAGGACACGTACTTGGGCAAATAAACCTCCTTTGATACATATGCTTCCCCCTCCATATGACATCTCATTAGAACAGAGGCAATTGCACTGTTTTAAAGGTGATGCTTTAAAGCAGTACAGGTTTTTGCTAGTTCTCAAGTACTTTTCCCTAGCCTATCCAGGTCTGAAGAACCAAGCTGACTTTGAATTCAATCCAAACAATAATCAAGTACAAATGTCAAAGCAATTTTACAAATCAGAGTAATGTGGGCGATAGGGCTGGGAAGAATAAAAGTAGATTTGACTATCTGTTTACAAATTAAAAGCTTTTTCTCCAATGCTTTCTGATCAACTGCATTTTTTGGAGGCCAGAGACTAGCTTTGGGTATCACAGCATGAATCCTGTAGCAAAACTAGGTTGTGACTGGATATTTTTCCCAAAGCAAACGCTTGCAGTGCACTCTCAGGTACAGATTAACTTTAATAACACTACATTAGCAAATCGCTCGCTCACAAAAGCCGTCCAAATATATAACACATTACCACAGCCCTAAACAGAAGTAGTAATGCATTTATGCAAATTCAGGCATGAATGTAAGGAAGCAATGTTGCAAACCCCTAAAGAAATACAGTAGAAATTAAAGGGATTCATTTTGGCAGTCCATTTTTTTTTTCTTTTCCCTTTTTGCTTTGCTGGCAAAAACAGTAAACAAAAAGCTGAGAACTTCTTTAACTAGGGATACGTACACAGGAAGCTAAATTCTTGTTCTGATGACACCGAACCTCTGCAGGAGGTGGGACAGGTGAATATATTGATTGCACTCATATCCTGTTTCCTCTTTTTCATTCAAGTCTGCAGAAGCATCACTTCTCACTGGGCATCCTGCACTCGGCCGAGAGCCAGACACCACCCCAGCCTAGAATGGTGGTGTTTACACATAGAGTCCACAGCTCTTCATGCTAGACTCTGTTCACACTTTCAGCTGCAGCTTCCCTAACACTAACATGAAGAAGGCTTAGGGTTTCCAGTAGTGCTCAGAAGTTCCCCTCATTGACTTGCTCTTTATTTTCACAGCTTCGACATTTACTGCATTGTTATAGGAAAATGGCAAGATGAACAAGACTTTGACTTGAACATGACTCCTTTTCTGAATGCAAAAACAGAAAAAGTTAAGATATAATCAAACTAACACCAACATTCACAAAATTCTCTGATTAACTGAACAGTGATGCCACTGCTGACTCAGGAACTTAGAGACTTTCTTTTTTTTTCCCCCTCTCATTTAAACTTCTACTATGATCTGTCCTCAAGTCATGCTTTCAGAACTATTTCCATTACTTTTCCACAGGAGTTGTCATAAAACACCACAAATACACAGCCAAATAGAGACGTCTCGGTATGGATTTATGCTGGAAGAAACCTTAAGATGTATCAACTTAAGGGACACAGTTAGATGGATCAGCCCTGTTTAGGGCTACCTGACAGAGATGGCTGTATGTATCTGTCACCTCATATGACAGCACAGCTCATTCCATAGTTGTATTTATCTATTTCTGCCTGTTACTGTAGAGAAAATCAGGTCACAACCACAAGTCTGTGCAGTTCTCCTGTCCCTGGATAGAATTCTGCACCAGGCAGTCGTTTTGTGTTGTCTTCATTTTACATTCTGTGCAAGAAAGCAGCCAGCTAAACAATCTGCTAAAAAGGGTCTTCCTAAAACACATTTGCTGTTCATGAAAAAAAAAAACAAACAAACAACTCAAAGTAGATAACAAAGAACCTGTCCCAAAACCCAGTAAACAAAAAAAAAGGGCATTCTGTTGAAAACAAAGAAATAGTATAACAGATAAACAATGGGAAGATAAATAAATCAAATTACTGAAATTCAGACAATCTTTGCAAACTGTAGATTTCATGCCTCAATGAAATCAAAATTACTCTGAATATTTAATTGCTTCTGAGGTCAAAATAAGGTCCAATAAGCAACACTCCTTCAGATTAGATTTTTCAGTAGTTAATGGAGTTGCAGAAAACAATTGTAACATTCCTCTCAAAACAGTATCTCATAATTACTTGGGTCAAAATTTAAACTTTTTCAAATGTTCCAATAACTGCAGACTCCTATAATACTCATCTAACTTTATTCTGCCTGTCTGAACGAAATGAAGACTTCTGAAAAAATATCTGCTATCATCACCCAATCCATTTAAGTGACATGATACCAAAATGCATTTGCTGATCCTCTCACTGAATGCGAAGGATATTTTTTTCATTCATTTTGGTGCAATAAGGTACAAAAGTAATGGTTTGTTTTCCTCATTCATAAAGACTATTTTGAAAGTCCTAGTTTCAAGCTCTCTGAATTTCCTCATCAGCCACTATGTTTGAAGTCTACAATACATTGTGAGATCAAGTCCCAAGGCAAGAGAGGTTCTAGGGAGGAGAGATTCTACATTTGCTGTTTTTCATTTCTTGAAATCCTGGCAATGTGCCATCTCACAGTCTTCACAACTTCTAATGGAAAAGACAGACAGAATACTCTGCAGAAAATAAAAAGCACTGGTTCCAGACATGCAAAAAGAAGCTTCCAAGTTTCTCAGAAGTTTCCAAATGGGGCAGCACGTGGGAAAAAAATCAGTAAAAGTGCACTGCCCGATTATCTAAAATAAAACTAAAACGTCTCTGATGTATCTATCTAGTCTCCAAGTTCTCAGGTATGCTGAGTGAAGCAGTTCACAACAGAACAGACTGCACGCCCATCCATCACCCTTAAATGCAATCACTGGCAAACATAACATCAGCTACTGCCTAAACTACAGAGATGCACTTAATACTCCCCAGTCAGCAATCAACCTTTTCCACATTTGTTCATAATCACAATGAATTGTTCCATTTTAATACTTTGTTTTCCTTTTCTTATCCTATGGCAGTTTAGCATGCTTCTTGAACGAGGTATTTATAGGGGGGAAAAAAAATCTCCTTTTCCAATTTTATTCCTGCGTGTATGTAGAGATTATTTTTTAAAGAAGTATAAATTAGAGAAGATATTTTCTTACCTGTTGCAGTCCACGTGGAGCAGAAGATGGGATGCACTAAGTGACACAGCAATCTTATGCCACTGTCCATCTGCCAGGCGGTACGGGAACACCTCTGTTCTTGTCTTCCCATTAAACCTGTAGTGATACCTGATCTCATCCCGCAGGCCACTGCTCTCCAGTTCAAAATAGCTGTATTGAAAACATGAAGAAGAATCAGTTCCACTTTTGGATATAATCACTGTCTCTGTCACTTTCTTCTTAATTGATAGACTTCTTTAAGCAAACACCACAATCTAAAGAGGTTACTCAGCATGGATTAGCTACTAATTAATTTTTTTAAAAGAAATAGAGAGATAAGACTATACATTCAGAGCAGTACAAACCCAGCAATACTAATTACATGAAAACAGTTCAAAGTACCACTTGTTAGCCCAGGAAACTGAAGTCCTCTTTTCACCCATAGAACAGGTGCAACTACAAGAAACCAAACCTTATTCTTTTCACCAAAATATTTTGTATGACTGCAGGCTTTGTAAGAAAATGAAAAATAAAGAATGGCATATACATCACTACCACAAACAAATAAAAAGCCATTAAGGTAAGAAACCATCAGGTAGTCATTAAATTTGTATTTACTACTTGCAAATCCAGTTTAAAAACCACAACTGTTTATTTTTAGGACTCCCCTATATGCAATTGTGCTTAGCTCATTTTCTGACTTTTATTGTTACTGCCATGATTGTTCAGCTTTACAAGGGAAGGACAAAACCTCCTGGCTGGATTAGGTGTCTCCACATCTGGAATAAAGCATCCAACAATCAAAACCTTCATACAGCTGTCAGACTCACAGGAGAGCTAACGAAGTGTGGCTATTCACTGGCCTCACAGGGGTGTGGGGGGAGCCAATTCCTTCTCTAGGATGAATTCCAGGGCACACTGACAGTGTAAATAGTGACGTCTCCTCTTTGACCTCACCAAGTATTTGCATCATACTGAACCTTTTTCCTGCCAAAATGAAGCTGTGTATATAGAAACAGGGTGATGCAGACCTCCCTTTGTAGTAGAAATAGCTCTACAAGAAAGTGAAGATGTTAGATTGTCCAGATAGCCTTTTGCCCCATCTACCTCCACAGCGTTATGTTTCCCCTATTGACCAACACCAATTTAAGATGGCATTTGAGAACTAGGTGCTGATTTGGGGTAGGGTGGGGAAAATTGCAGGAATGAAATCCACTTCCAAAAAATAAATGCAACACAAACCAATAAATATTGGAGTGCCAATTTTCATTTCCCCATAAGCATTTTACACTGCTTGGCAGTACACAGGCCCTAACAGCCTGTGTGCACAAGCACTACATGGGGGTTGTGCACTTTTTCAAGGTTAGATCTTACCAATGAAGTTGAAGTTTTTGAACATAACCAAAAAACAGAGTTCCTTGGGAGAAAACTTATGAGATAAAACACTAGCTGGAAACACGTGCAAGAGATCACAACAGGCTGGGAGGGGGAACACAAAGACAGTAAGTCTTCACCAAAAGTGAAATTCAAGCCCTCCTCCATCCTGCCAATGCCCTGTCATCATATTTTTCATGCAACATAAAAGCGTTATTGGGTCACATGAATCAAAGACTCAAGCAACAAAGTGAAAAACACAAGGAGGTAAAACCAACACTGAATAAAAACACAGCAGGCAGAGGTACAAATAAAATACATGCAGTACAGAGTGGAAAAAAAATCAGGCTTCTGTTGTGAAGGAACTGGCCTGTTCCATGCACATAATGGCACAAGGAGGGCAGTGAAAGAGGGGTTTTCTAAACAGTGGCAGAGAATGTTGATTAATTACAGCCAACACCCATTAAAATACCTAAATTACATTCATCACACAAAATCTGGAGAAGATTTATTACTTTATTTTGATGCTCAGTAACAATATAGTCAATGTCCAGAAGATACTGCTGCTGGTGTTCCCAAGCCATAAAAGCGCTAGCACAAGTACTGTCAGTGATGTCATACTTAAAACATATTGTGATTTCCATCTGCTGTCACAGCACAAAAGGAAGTGAGACAGAAAACTTAACAAAAAAATAAATTGAGGGAGAGGTACATAACATTCTAGTACCTCACCCACAAAGTATTTGTGTGTACGTACATATATATACAGACACACATATATATGGTTGATCACAGAGGCTTAAGAGCCCAAAAGCAAGAGAAGCAAGCTCCTGCTGCAGGAAGCAAATTGCTTACTGAGGTCATTCTTCATAATCTCCAATAGCCACAGAGCTAATCACTCTCCACACAATGATTTCTTTGTTAATGTAAAGGCAACAGTGCAGCCCTAGAAAGGTCAGTCAGATACTGCACTTAATCACATCTGTGCTCTGTTATTTGTACAGCATAGGGAATTGCAAAGCTTCTCACCTGACAAGCTTTAGTGTCAATAGTTACCTCAGGACTGAGAACAGCTGGGTGCTTAGGCATCTTGTTGCCAATCTCCTGACTAATTTATATAGCGCAGAACAGATTACTTCAAATTTCATGTAATAGCCAGTGCTAACATTTTTATACATATGCACCTAATGCAGTAAGGGCCTCAGGACTGTATTAAACACCATGTTTTACCTCTTCAGTGGCAGGAAAGGAGGGTGACAGACAAATTCTGCACCTATTCTTCATCACCCTTCAACAAGTGCAAATCCCAAACAGTTACATGCAGACCAACATCAGTAAACACCAGTCAAGAATATCCCAGCAGCAGAAACTAGCTGGGTTACCCCAACACATCTCTCTCTCAAGTATTTAAAAACACAAGGCAAAGTAAACCAACACTCTTGCATTGATTTTACTTTTTTAAGATGCAGAAATTCACACTGAGACTTTGATTACACACACACTCCATGATGTTCTCAGTTCAGAAGTTGTCTTTTCTCCTTCAGAATATGTCACATGCAAACAGCTTTCTAAGCAGCAAACATCTTTCTAAGCAGCAAACATCTTTTCTTTCCTCCTTCCACTAGACTCTAGGGGAAAGAAGCCTCTTCCAAAGCAATGACACAAAGGCCATTCACTCTTGGAAATAAGTGCACCTGCTCTGTTTCGGAGTTCTACTCTGCAAATTGGGGAATGGAAGACGAATGAGGGGGAAAACAAACTCAGGCATGAAATCATCAACCAGTGAGAAAATAATTAGTCAAGCCAGAGGAAATAAATGGATTTTTTTTTTAATCGCTATCTCATCTTCAATTTCAAATGCCATTGCACAAGTTTTTATCTATGATAAAACAACAGGTAAAAATGAGGAGATGGGAAGTTAATAGAAGCTACCATCAAGAGGCAGGAAAATGAACTAATCTCTAACAGGTGTTTTGAAGGTACTTTCCAATATTTTGTTAGGAACTGAAAGGATTAGAATGAATCAGCGTTCCTGAAAAGATTGCAGCATCTGGGACCATCTGAATATATGTATCACCACTCAGTGTGAACTTTGAACACTGCCATGAGATCCATACCAAAAGCCCAAGAGATCTCTGATTCTGCATCACGTCTGCATGATGCCTGTTTCAGCCAGTCCTACAGATAGGGCCCTGCTACCCTCCTCCAGACCTTTTTCAAGGAAGAAAGGTGCGCGACAGCAATCTCCTTGTCAACTTCTTAGAACTGAGTGATGGTTTCTTGTTTTATTTGTTATTTCTCAGCAACAATTTATACTTTCATAAGTTTTAAATAAGGCATGATCAAAAGTTAACATGTATTTTGACAGATAAAGTTCTCTGAATGCATGTATTAAGAAAGCTTGTGTTTTATGAAATAGCAATACAATTTGACCTTGGCTGAAATTCTCCCACTAGAAGAATTTCCCTATTTGCTAAGCATGTAAATTACTGCTGGCTTCTTTTGTACAATTATAGAATTCAAATGCTTTTTATAGGTCTATCTGCAGTCTCTCATTCAAATCCCAGTGTATAAGAGAAAAACATTGCTAAATTCAGACTGATTTTATGCATATCAAAAAAAAGTTGGGATATTTTAAGGTCATGCAATGTACTTCACAGGAGGACAGTATTATTCCACAATTGACTCAACATGTTTTACAATTCTTTCAGATAGTTTTTGCAACCCCTATGTACCTCACACACAAATATTGTTAGGAGAGGATAAAGCTTGACACAGTTAGGTTTCATGACTCTTTTTTCTTCCCCCTTTCTTTTAGTCAGCAGCATAGTGACTAAACCATACATTTGACTGCTCATTCCACTTCCAGATCAGGAGAGAAAGGTTCCTAAAAGTATACTTTCAGTTGGAAACACCTGCTGTGGATATAATGACCAAAAAAAATTGGAAAAGTCACTATCAATATTAAATAAGAACATGTACGACACCTGAAGCAGAAAAGGCAAAGTATTTCTATAAGGTGAGTTGGCTTAATCCACCATCTGCATTAAAGAAACATATTCACCTACTCATCATCTCAACCCACAGAAGTGATCTTATCCTGTGGCAAACACCATCATGTTTCATTCAAAGATTTTACTGCTGTCAGATTATGCAAGTGGCCAAAGGAAGGACAGCTCACAGACTATAGCATCCCAAGACACAGCCCCAAGACGAACTGTGGGATAGGTGTCCTCCAGAATATCCTTAGGGTACACAGCACTTTATTTTATTTATCTTTACCAACCCAACACCTATCACCAAACACTAAAATATCCCACAATGAAGACAGCAGCACAATCGGGTAAACAGATTAAATGCTCCTATAAGAGCTCTAGGAACTAAAGCAGAACTACTTTTTGCATTCAATTCTGGCAACCTTCCTCCTTATCATATTCAAACATAAATAAAGCAGAGTTATCATTCTAACTTTACAACTTCCGTCATCCTTGATCAAGTGCCAAATGAAGCCCCACAGCCTCTTTCAAGGAGCAGCACCAGCACTTATAGCAGATGCTCTTAGAGCTACTGAACAGATGTCCCAGGGCAAAGCAGCAGGCACAGATGGCATCCCTGCAAATATGTACAAACTTGGGGTTGCCATCTAGTCAAAACATTGTGCATCTGCTTAACATTGTATGGGAGAAGGTCACAAAACCACAGGAGTCCAAGGATGGAAGCTCCATTCACCTTGCACATGCTGCAGCAACACGACAATGCCAGGCCTCTCAAATGCTGGGGAAAAAAATCACTGCCATAAAAAACAAACTGTTACTGCACAGAAACTTCTGGAAAGTATCTGTGAGTCTGGCCAAGGCACAACTTCTAATTTTTCTTAATAACAATGCAAATTCAGGAAAAGTCTAGAGATCAGTCATTTTGATGTCATCAGCTAAAAACTATAAATTCAGCAAGCTTCTGCACAAATCAGTCTATCTGGACTATGTTTGTGCACATAGCTTTTTCATTTCACAATAGCATTGTGCTATTTCATGATAAAAATGGCTTCAGGCAAGACTGTGCTTTAGCATCTTTGTAGAAACACTTCTTGCTGCATTTAGAGACAGGCAACAAATCTGCATCCATTATCACACAGATTTCAGGATTTTCAATCTACAGGGATTTTGTGATGAATCACAGGCCATTACTCCTCTGGCCTTTTGCTGTCCCTTACCACCAAGTGAGTCTGTGTGCACAGTGGGATACACTGTGCTGGTTGTGCTGCCAAGCAGCTCAGTCTGGACAGCGACATGAAAGTAACTGAGATCTTGTTTTAGCAGTCCTCGGTGCAAAGCAAATCAGGCAGGCACTGGGCACTGTGCTGCAGATAAGATGGCAGGCATCTGCCCAAGGCACTGCCCCTGTCAGTGATGAAGCCATGGTGAGGAAAAGCAGTGCCTCTGAAAGAAAAGATACATCTCTTCAAATGAAAAGAAACACTCACTTTGCAGTTGTCACCACAGTTCTGTGTGGATGCAAAACTAGAACAAGTTACAGCTGTCAAGGCAAATATTTCAGTCGCTTCCATGGGTGCTGCTCTGGTACCCTAGTTACTATAAAGTGACACGGCAAGATCCCAAGCTCTGAGGCATTAAGCATTGTGAAACACGGGACTTTGAAGAAATGCTCTTAACATGCTCAAGTGCACAGATCTACTCCTCCACCACATGTGCATCTTGAGGAATACGTTTGGTGCACTGTAAGTCTCATGTGGTGCGACTGTGAGTGCCAGAGTGGCCCTGGAAAGCTTCCTTAATATCCATACTTACAAACCATCCAAAGCTACTTTTTACAGCTGGTTTAAATAAAGGCAGACCCAGAGGCTGTACAGCAAAACCATACATGGCAAATCATCGCTCATGCAGCACTAAAGACTCACTGCTGTGGCAGAGATTACACACTGATATCACCAAAGTCAGACTGACACCAGGCAGCACAAAAGGTGTCGTGAACAGAAGGATCACCTGTGACAATGAAATATCTTGCTGAAAAATCAAATTAACTTTCTACAAAGGGAAACACAAAAGCCGAATCCCGTATATTGACCACCTACTCTATTCCAAAAGTATTCCTTCTATGCAAGCAAATCCAATATAACCAAAATGTAATACTGTCCTGGGTTGCAGTGTATTCTATTACCATCCTCAGGAGCCGTTGAAACCAGGTGGGGCAGTGTTTCCTTGCCTCCTCCCCCCAGACTATCTTTCTGTTAATTGCCCATCATTGTCCTGCCACCTGACTCAGAGATAACTCCCTCCGGACTATTCTCCTGTTAATGAGCCTAATCAACACTTGGCCTCATGACTCGTTACCCCATTGTGAGATGCTCCGCCCAGAGGGAGGAACCAAGCATCCCATCGTGGATATAATCTGAGGCTGAACACCAGAGACACTGGCTTCCCACTGGATTTCCAGAGGACAGGAGCTACACAGCCACCATTGGACTTCCTGAGGAAGAGCAGACTGTTTTACTACAGGATCACCGCTTCAGAGGACTGCAGCCACCATTCTACCAGACTGCTACCACCACCCTGCCTAACAGGGTGTCAGGTTGTACCTTGACTCTGTCAGTTTGACAGTGTTTTCTTTTACCTTTTTTTTCCCCTTTTCTTTAATTTCCATTAAATTGTTATTCTGACTTAGTGCCTCCCACTGGTTTGTTTTCAAACTAGTACATAATTTGGCGCCCAGTGTGGGGCTTGCTCTGAGAAAAAGTCAGAATTACAATTTTGTATAAACAGAAATCTATTCACCATGGTGCTCAGCTGGTCTGCATGGGTACTGTATCTTGCTCTCTATATTTTTCCTCACATGGGGAACTACCTGCCTGTTGTATTACTCCTGTTAAAACCAGGGAATGGTATGAGAATTGCTTTATTGGTTTATTATGTCTATAGCATAATAACCTGCGAGGCGATGAATACCATTCGGAATATATACTCAATTTTGTTTGGCTGTCCTAGTCTGGGCTCCTATGTCTGGGACCTCTTCAACAATCACAGCCAGCCCCTGGTGGGAGGAGTAGAGAGTGGTTTCTTCCAGCCTTTCAGGCCAGGCACAGCAGTTTTTGAAAAAATTGAGTTCCCTCTGGATGTTAAGGATGGTATAATCTTCTTGTCAGTTCTCTTCTCTTTTTTCTCTATGGCCTGCATTGTGTACACCATGCTTAGAAACAAAACACTACTTAGTGTGGTGCAACGTCTGCTTGAGGAGGAGGTAAAAAGGAGCAAAGCAGCAAATACCATGTCTACACAGACTGTCACACAGAAAGGAGCCAAAAGCAAAGCAACCGCATCCATTTCTACGCAGACCGTCACAGAGGAGAAAGGAACCAAGAGCAAAGCAACCGCATCCATCTCTACGCAGACCGACACAGAGGAGAAAGGAACCAAACAAAAAGCAACAGTGTCCATCTCTACACAGACTGTCACAGAGGAGAAAGGAACCAAATGTAAAACAACAGCGTCCATGTCTACGCAGACTGACTCAGAGGAGAAAGGAACCAAAAGCACTGTCAGCGTCCCCATGCAAACCATCACTGAACCAGAACAGCCTAAACCGATTGCAGTTGCCCCCGTGCAGAAGAAGAAATCAAAAAGCAAATCAGTCCGCATAGTGACTGACGAGGATGCAGCAGGACCTTCGCACCCAGCAGAAGAGGCAGAGCCAGAGATCATCACTCGGTCGCTATCCCTGGGTGAGCTGCGAGACCTGCGGAGGGAATTCACCCGCCAGACGAACGAGTCTATCCTGACCTGGCTGCTCCGCATCTGGGACGCTGCAGCCAATGACACCATTCTGGATGGAAGTGAGGCCAGGCAACTGGGATCTCTGTCCCGGGATGTGGTCATTGACCAGGGGATCAGGAGAACCCAAGAAACCCTCAGCCTCTGGCGGCGACTGCTGACAAGTGTAAGGGACAGGTACCTTTGTAAAGAAGACCTCCAGGTGCACCAAGGAAAATGGAGCACAATGGAACAAGGTATCCGGTGCCTGAGGGAATTGGCTGTGCTGGAGATCATTTTCTCAGAAGATGAGAGATTTCCTAAGAGCCCAGATGGTGTCCAGTGCACATCACAGATGTGGTTGAGGTTCGCACGCCTTGGACCAGAGCTATACTCCCGTTACCTGGCAACGCTGCAATGGAGGGAAGGCGAGGACAGGGTGGGCGTCTTGGTGAACAAACTGAGGATTTACGAGGACACCGTCACAGCCCCGTTTCGCACCCACGTCTCATCCGTGGAAACAAGTCTTTCGGCTGAGCAAGTCCGGAGCTTGATTGAAGAAGGCCATCAGAAATTGAAAAAGGAACTTAAGGAAGAGATTTACCAGATCTCACCAGAACCAACAAGAGTCTCTGCCATTAGGAGCCGGCGACCCCCAACCAGGGAGAGAGGATACACCCCACGAGGTAACCTCTGGTTTTTCCTTCAGGAACAGGGAGAAGACATGAGTAAGTGGCATGGAAAACCCACCTCCTCCTTAGCAGCTCGGGTACGTGAACTAAAAAGAGGGACAACTACCACAAGAAGCGCATCTAGAGTCAACATTGCTCCAGTCTCCCGCACACAGAACTCCAGATGGTACCAGAATGATAATATGACCGATCCTCTTGAAGGGACCTCAGGAACGTATTCACCGGAAGGGAGCAATATGCAACATGACCAGGAATAGAGGGGCCCTGCCTCTAGCCAGGTAGAGGAAAGGGAGAATCGGGTCTTTTGGACTGTGTGGGTCCGATGGCCTGGCACATCTGACCCACAAAGATACACGGCTTTGGTTGACACCGGTGCTCAATGTACTCTGATGCCATCAAGGTATGTGGGAGCAGAACCCATTTCTATTTCTGGGGTGACAGGAGGATCCCAGCAGCTGACTGTACTGGAAGCTGAAGTGAGTTTAACTGGGAACGAGTGGCAGAAACACCCCATCGTGACTGGCCCGGAGGCCCCGTGCATTCTCGGCATAGACTATCTCAGAAATGGATATTTCAAGGACCCAAAAGGACATCGTTGGGCTTTTGGGATAGCTGCTGTGGAGACAGAAGATATCAGACAACTGAGTACATTGCCTGGCCTCTCAGATGACCCCTCTGCCGTGGGACTGCTAAGAGTTGCAGAACAACAGGTGCCAATCGCCACAGCAACAGTGCACCGCCGGCAATACCGCACCGACAGAGACTCTGTGGTTCCCATCCATGAGATGATTCGCAAACTGGAGAGCCAAGGGGTGGTCAGCAAGGCCCATTCACCTTTCAACAGCCCTATATGGCCAGTGCGTAAGTCCAGTGGAGAATGGAGGCTGACGGTGGACTACCGTGGCCTGAATGAGGTCACGCCACCATTGAGCGCCGCTGTGCCGGACATGTTGGAACTTCAGTACGAGCTGGAGTCCAAAGCAGCAAAGTGGTACGCCACTATTGACATTGCCAATGCCTTCTTCTCCATTCCTTTGGCAGCAGAATGCAGGCCCCAGTTTGCTTTTACCTGGAAGGGTGTGCAATACACCTGGAACCGACTGCCCCAGGGGTGGAAGCACAGTCCCACCATTTGCCACGGACTGATCCAGACTGCATTGGAAAAGGGTGAGGCTCCAGAACATCTGCAATACATCGATGACATCATCGTGTGGGGAAACACAGCAAAGGAAGTGTTTGAGAAAGGAGAGAAAATCATCCAGATTCTCCTGGAAGCTGGCTTTGCCATCAAAAGGAGCAAAGTCAAGGGACCTGCCCAAGAGATCCAGTTCCTGGGAGTAAAGTGGCAAGATGGACGACGTCAGATTCCCACCGAGGTCATCAATAAGATCACCGCGATGTCTCCACCGACCAGCAAGAAGGAAACACAAGCTTTCCTAGGCGCCATAGGTTTCTGGAGGATGCACATTCCCGAGTACAGCCAGATCGTGAGCCCTCTCTACCTGGTTACCCGCAAGAAGAATGATTTCCACTGGGGCCCCGAACAGCAGCAAGCCTTTGCCCAGATCAAGCAGGAAATCGCTCATGCGGTAGCCCTTGGCCCAGTCAGGACAGGACCAGAGGTGAAGAATGTGCTCTACTCTGCAGCCGGGAACAATGGTCTGTCCTGGAGCCTCTGGCAGAAGGTGCCTGGTGAGACTCGTGGCCGACCACTGGGATTTTGGAGCCGAAGCTACAGAGGGTCTGAGGCCAACTACACTCCCACAGAGAAGGAAATCTTGGCAGCCTATGAAGGAGTCCAGGCTGCCTCAGAGGTAATTGGCACTGAAGCACAGTTGCTTCTGGCACCCCGACTACCGGTGCTGGGGTGGATGTTCAAGGGAAAGGTTCCTTCCACGCATCATGCCACCGACACCACATGGAGCAAGTGGATCGCCCTCATCACACAGCGTGCCCGTATTGGAAACCCGAATCGCCCTGGGATTCTAGAAATTATAACAAACTGGCCTGAAGGTGAGACTTTTGGATTATCCTCTGAAGAAGAGGAAGAGCAAGTGACTCGTGCTGAGGAAGCCCCACCATATAATGAGCTACCGGAGACTGAAAGACGTTATGCCCTCTTCACTGATGGTTCCTGCCGAATTGTAGGCGCTAATCGAAAGTGGAAAGCTGCAGTATGGAGCCCCACACGACGAGTTGCACAAGCTACCGAGGGACAAGGTGGATCGAGTCAGGTTGCAGAGCTTAAAGCCGTCCAGCTGGCCTTGGATATTGCTGAACGAGAGAAGTGGCCGAGGCTCTATCTCTACACCGACTCATGGATGGTAGCCAATGCTCTGTGGGGATGGCTGGATCGCTGGAGAAAGGCCAACTGGCAGCGCAGAGGGAAACCCATCTGGGCTGCTGAGATTTGGCAGGACATTGCCGCCCGAGTAGAGAAGCTGACCGTGAAGGTTCGACACGTGGATGCGCACGTACCCAAGAGTCGGGCTAATGAAGAGCATCGCAACAACGAGCAGGTGGACCGAGCTGCCAAGGTGAAAGTATCACAGGTGGATCTGGACTGGCAGCACAAGGGAGAATTATTCCTAGCTCGTTGGGCCCATGATGCCTCTGGTCATCAGGGGAGAGATGCAACATACCGATGGGCCCGTGACCGAGGGGTGGACCTTTCCATGGACAGCATCTCACAGGTCATCCACAGTTGTGAGACCTGTGCTGCAATCAAACAGGCCAAGCGGGTGAAGCCTCTGTGGTATGGTGGACGATGGTCAAAGTACAGGTATGGTGAAGCCTGGCAAGTTGACTACATCACCCTTCCCCAAACCCGCCAAGGCAAGCACTACGTGTTGACCATGGTTGAAGCAACCACTGGATGGCTGGAGACCTACCCTGTGCCTCATGCTACAGCCCGGAACACCATCCTGGGCCTGGAAAAGCAAGTCCTGTGGAGACATGGCACCCCTGATAGGATCGAATCAGACAACGGGACTCATTTTAAGAATAGCCTCATCAACACCTGGGCCAGAGAACACGGTATCGAATGGATATATCATATTCCTTATCATGCACCAGCTGCTGGAAAAGTTGAACGCTGCAATGGACTACTTAAAACTACCCTAAAGGCACTTGGTGGGGGGACCTTCAAAAATTGGGAAGTGAACTTAGCAAAGGCCACCTGGATGGTCAATACCCGAGGGTCCATCAATCGAGCTGGTCCTGCCGAGTCTGAACCCTTGCACACAGTGGATGGAGATAGAGTCCCTGTGGTACACCTGAGAGGTATTTTAGGAAAGACTGTTTGGATTAATCCCACCTCAGGCAAAGACAAACCCATCCGTGGGATTGTCTTTGCTCAAGGACCTGGTTGCACTTGGTGGGTAATGCAGAAAGATGGGGAAACCCGTTGTGTACCACAAGGAGACCTAATCTTAGGTGAGAACGGTGTGTAGGTTTCACTGTGTATATATATATATATATATATATATGTATGTGTGTTTTAGAGTTTAAGAAGGTATTGGTTTGGGATAATGTAGATGGTAATAGAATAAGGGGTGGATAATGTCCTGGGTTGCAGTGTATTCTATTACCATCCTCAGGAGCCGTTGAAACCAGGTGGGGCAGTGTTTCCTTGCCTCCTCCCCCCAGACTATCTTTCTGTTAATTGCCCATCATTGTCCTGCCGCGTGACTCAGAGATAACTCCCTCCGGACTATTCTCCTGTTAATGAGCCTAATCAACACTTGGCCTCATGACTCGTTACCCCATTGTGAGATGCTCCGCCCAGAGGGAGGAACCAAGCATCCCATCGTGGATATAATCTGAGGCTGAACACCAGAGACACCGGCTTCCCACTGGATTTCCAGAGGACAGGAGCTACACAGCCACCATTGGACTTCCTGAGGAAGAGCAGACTGTTTTACTACAGGATCACCGCTTCAGAGGACTGCAGCCACCATTCTACCAGACTGCTACCACCACCCTGCCTAACAGGGTGTCAGGTTGTACCTTGACTCTGTCAGTTTGACAGTGTTTTCTTTTACCTTTTTTTTCCCCTTTTCTTTAATTTCCATTAAATTGTTATTCTGACTTAGTGCCTCCCACTGGTTTGTTTTCAAACTAGTACAAATACTAAACACTTTCAAACCTCTCAAGTAAAAGCCTGAAAGTTCAACATCACTGTGCTACTGACTACCTAAATAAGATTCTTCCAAACAGTTCTATCCTTTCATTTCAAGGAAAAGGAACTAAATCCAGTCAATTAAATGACTTCATTTTTCTGTTCAGACCACTCTGAGAACAACAGTAATTGTGTTCTACCAGCCTAGCTTGAAACATTTAACAATAAACACTCCCACACGGACACCTTCTATTAGTATAGAATATTTATTAACATTTTGTCTATTGTTCCACACATCTTCTACATGGCAGCTGGGCACGCAAGCTGCAAGGCATTAAGCATTTATGATGTGTTTGTGTACCTGCAACTAGGCAAAGGTCATCCTAGTAAATTTACTTTCCTCTTTGATCATATAAAGAAAAAAGTAACCCCAACATCTGCCTGCCAGGTAAAAGACAGCTGGACTCAGAGCTGGTACAAAGCAGCTACGTATTTCCATGGCATGTGTTGTAAGGATTGACCTTAAGCATTTGTTTCCATTTCATATGTCTAAAAATCTACCTTCACCACAGCTGCAACCTGCCTACTATCTGAAAAAAAGCCTGGTTTCTCTCCTAGTCCTAATAAACCAAGTAGGCAGTACCACATTGCACCTAAAAATAGTACAGCATCTTTGCAGGCTTCAGAGCTAGCACAGCCAGCAGGACAGAAAAGAGTATCACCTGGAGTAAGGTGAAGTTATGACTCCTTAAATGTACCTCAAAAAAGTCCCAACAAACCCACACAAAAACAACAGAAAAACCACCCTCACATGAAACACTGTCTTAACTTTACTGAAAAGTAACCTGACAAAAGAAAATCTTCATTCCTTGGCATATTACCACTCCAAAACCAAGTCACCTTGTACACTCACATCCTGCAGTTCTATCCTGCCGGGGTCCTTTCAGGGCTCATCACTCACAACTCTTGGCCAAAGGTTTGTTTCCCCAGTGGACCATTTGCAATCCACAAAGCATTGGTTTCTGAGGACTTTCTGTATGGGGGCTGGCTACGTTTTAAGGCTAACCTGGGACTCTGAGCTGGCATTAGCCCAGGGATCTTTGTGGGTATGTGGAAGCCTAGAGATGCCAGTGTGACCAGATAGCCCCCAGCAGAGCTGTAACCAAAGCACAGCCCTGTCCAGTTCCACCCTCCCTCATGCTCATCACTGCAGCAACAGCTCAGCTCAGGGGATCCCCAAATCCACAGTCTCTAAATACCAGATTTTAATAAAACAAGAGGATAACAGCTTTTTAGACTAATGAGGTCTGCCACCTGAGTGAAACTACAGTATTTGAAAACAAATTACCCTAACTGCGGTGTGCTTAGAAGAAAGGTTCTTCCCTCTAATCTCTCAAATTCAGCAGCTTTTCAGTGATTTCTTACATTATGACAAATTCCACATGTTGCAAAATGTGGAATATGCCAAAATCATCTTAGGTCTGGACTGGTCAGTATTCTTTAGTTGGCAACTTTAAGTTGGCTAATTAAGACTTTTCTAATCAGCAAGAAAGGGCACTTAATCAGTGGAACAGTTACCATCCCTTAGTGAAGAGCATCCTGGAACTAATAAACTGTAAGGGTGTAGTAAATCAATATGTCCTTGTATGTCTATTTATACACTGCCAACTTGGCAAAAAACTCAAGGTCTGTGCATCCCTTAGCTGAACTATCTCCATTATAACATAAAATATCACACCTATAGGTCAAAATGACCCCTTGCCCAGGTGAGGACCCTTCCCTTGGGCATGCACACAAGTTAGCTGTGACTACAAAACTTGTATGGAAACTACTAACCAGTAGTAATAGAGGGGCTGTACTTGGAAAGTTACCAACTCTGAACTTCTGTGTCTAAATAACGGTGTGGAAAGTCCTCTTGGTGTGCTTGGTTTGTGTGAAACCACCGAGCACCCAGGCTTGTGCAGATCTGAAAAAATAACTGATGTCGCTCTCAAGTATGTAATTATTGACTTGTTGCACACTGGGTAACACACAACAAACACATTTCTCCTAGATTCTCAGGAAAAAAAAAAATCTTCTCCTTTGCCCTCTCCCAAGGCCCAGTACACGTCTGCTCCATCCGTATGCCCTCAGTCCCAGGCAGCCTCCACTTTCTTCCCTGCCCCACTGCCACACACTGTGGCAGCTTTCCACAGCCAGCAACCATCAGGGCAGGCACTGCCAGCCCCCTCCCTTTCTGGAGACAGTGCCTGGAGCGAAGAAAGCACACAGGCATCATTACAAAACTGCAAACAAAGCCCAAAAAACCAGACACATCACCCAGACTACCAAAAACCATGCAAATGAACATTAATAACATGTTGTAGACATCTGTCTTATTAACTAGGGGAGTTACATTCTTAATGAGCAGCCCAAATTCAGCAGATAGTTTTCAGAAAGTTGCATTTAGTGGAAGTTTGAGACATTCTGGTTCTTTGCCTGTATCAGAAGGTCATAAAACAATCAAACAGAATAACTCAGCATGTCGGAGCAGACTCCTGGGGGACCCACACATCCTGCTCCTGGCTGACCATAACATTTCTGCACTGTCCAAATTCGGGTTTAAAGAGTTTCAAACTGTCAGCCAGTCTCCTCCAATTGCCAACGTGGTCCAATGAATGTGTTTCAACAGCTGGTTATGAGCAGCATGTTAATGCTTCAGAGAGACAACAATTGTCAGCCTAGTGTACATAAAACACCTGCTCTCAGCAGGAAGCCACAGGATGGAAGGTAACTCCTCCAGTAGTAGCTCCTCTCTCACAATGCTTAAATCAGCGGAAGATTTATGTAACAGCTCTTCTGCACTTTACTCTTTTGCGTACTTTAACCCCAAGAACAGGAGCAGGTGAGCACAATTCTATTCGCATTTGCATCTCTAAAGACCTTTTGAGAAGGAAAAAAACATGTAGATGCCGCACATATTTCACATCACCTCATTCAGAGAGGTGGAAGTAAGGCTCAATCTTTATATGCTCTTTACAGCTTTCCAGTTTAGCAATTCAACATATAAATATTCATAAAGATGTGCCCTTTACCCTAAAAGAGAAAGGTTAATGGATACATCTGCAGAGTTTTTCCTTCCCTTTCTGAATCCTGGGCATCTTGGAATCCAATATGTGTATGCCCATCTTCCATAGAGTAATCTAAAACATAGCAGAGAGTAAATCCAATTTTTCAGGTTTACAACTAGGGTCAGAATTCACTTGGCTCAGGCTTCTTTTCATCAGCTAGGTTTCAGTGAATTTAACTAGCTTATTATCCCTTTGTGGTTTTAATTAAACATATAATGGCCTGGTAGCCTTCCAACTGTTATTTGTGAACATACAGCTTTCTATCTGCTCCTCAAGAGCCTCAGGAGCCGTTCACAGTGTCACCCGGGGGGAAGTACCAACAATGGACTGGAGTTCCATGCCTGTTTTACCTCCCTACCCAAAACTGACCTGCAAGGAATAAAAGTCTTTCCCTATGAGCCTGACACATTTATCAGAATCTCCCTGAATATTTATATCAACACAGCTTGCTGCTACATAGTGAAGGGGCAGATTTTCAACTCAGTAAATCTGTTTCACTATAGCAGTACAATCAGCTTACAGATTTCCAAATATTTGGCATGGCATAAAGTTCGGAAGTTCAGGTCCTAGACATAGGTTACAAGCATATTTAAAAAAAAAAAAAATTAGAAAAAAAAATTTAAGTTTTTAATGCTTCCTGTAAGAAAATCTTTGAAACAATCATCTTATGACTCAGTCCTTTGTTCTATAATGGTGAGATGACCCATTATGAAACACTCTTCAGAAAGAATGACATATAGGTACCTGAACATCCTTGACATATTTCTCCAGATGCTGATCCTGGCCAGTGGTGGAGAAGAACCATCAACCTGTCCAACCTATCTCAAACCCAGAGAATAAACAGCTGAAAGGCAATGCTGATTCCATCTAATTTATGTTCTTGGGCTCTGGACCATGCAAGGCCAGAGCAGGTAGGGAGCAGGCAGAGAGCTTCAGGTGAAACTGTATTAAATCACTGTTGAAATGAGGAATTCATTGGGGGCGGGATTTTAGATATCTTGATGGCCTTTTCTAAGTGTTTTGGTGGTCTAAAGAGTCAAAGGTTGTGAGCAAAATAGCTCACAAAGCTCATCTAGGAACAATTGGCTAGCATAATTCTCCAATCAAGAAAATAGTTTCTACCTTCTGGATCCCCAAGTCACATGTCTGTCTATCCTACACTATTTTTTATCATCTCTAATTTAGGAAAGAAAATATAATCTTCAGATTTACCACTATACTCCAGATAACTATATACACAGACTGCATAAACTATCAGACTGTCCAATTAGAACTTACCTGTGTTAATGAAGATTTCCATTTTCCAAGATTTACTTTAATACATTCAAAGCATGAAAACAAAGTCTTTATTATCATTAAACTGATTCAACAAAATGTTAACAAAGATGCATTCTCATCATTGTAGTATAAATCCTGTCCACCAAATGATGATATAAATTAACAGCAAATCTCTAATTGCTAGGAAATATCCATTCAGAATAACAAAATAGTATATCTAAATTACTGACTCCGAGAAAAATGGTATTAACCTTATTTCATTATCTTCAGCTTAAGAGCTCCATTCTATTGGAAAACAGAAACCTGCTAAAACTTACTGAAGAAATGAAATTTAAGCCGGGCATTCTATGCATTACTACCTTAGGACAATCATCTCCACTACATCAAAAGGCAGAATATATACACACACCTTTTCATTGCTTGGAATAACATCTATTTCTCATCTATTAAATCTGTGCACAACAGAAAAAAGACATTTGCCATAGAAATATGAACTCTGGTACCAACAGCTAACACAGCTTCTTTTTTTCCAGTTGTTGTTGACCTCCTGTATGAGGTCAAGGATGAAGGCTTGAACTTTTAACTTGGCCTCTTCTGGTATGCTGGTAAGTTAAAAAAAGCAAGCCTTTAACTAGAACATCTCCTATTTTGTGCAAACAGAAGAAACTGAGGAGAGTTCTTGGTTTTTCCATAGTCAAAAACTATATTGGTTAAGTAACAATTGTACCCTTATACTTGTTCCCACACATCTTACTCATGATGAAAAAGATGCTCTTTATTATTCTCTTTGCAGTGTCTGTTTTCATAGACACAGGGGAAATTGCAAAAGCTTGACCAAAAAAGTGGATGTCATCACAAACAGAACTATGATAATGATCAAAAGCTTAGTAGGAGCAACAATTAATAAAAGGCTTCCCCTGTGACATGGGTCTGCACCCATTTCAGTTCCCATGCAAAGCTATAGAGTGAGTAGAGTTGTTAGAGAAAACATCAAAAATTATCCACCTGAAAGTTCTGCTATTACATCGATCTAATGTAAGCAGGGTCCTCTTCAGTAGTGGCCCAAATATTTGTTCTCTGCTTCTCATCAGTGTGAAAAAGTTCCTTCTCCACTGTCATCCACTTTATTAATTTCTGTCATCACAGACCTGGGGGACTGAAAGCAGGATCCTTACCATGGTCTGAGCAGCAACTTGAGAAACAAGCAATGGCTTTAAGGGATACACAGAGAGTCCAAAAAAGAAGAATACCCACAAGTAATTCATCTGAAGTAACAGCAGGAGCAACACCAGACATGCCTGTTCTAATTCCTGCATGGAATTACAGAGACTGAAACTTCCTCAGTTACTACACAGACCTACAAAGGTTTAACCGAGACTAGCAGGCAATCCTTCAACTCTTATATTTTTAAGCAGATGTCATCATTTTAAATATTATAGATAACCTCAGTGTATTTTGTTCAACCAAGGTTACTCCTGCACAGCACATCTCACTACAGGCCTCTGCCTGCCAAGATAGAGGACTCAAGGAGCTGCATTCAGTAGATGCCATATCTAAAAATCCGTGTGCCTTGCATTGTATAATCATCACTGCCTGCCTAGTTTGACCTTGGATTTTGCTAAGTGCAAGCATGTGACAGCATTTTTCTGTTCAATGGCTGTCCTCAATGTCCTCTTTCTCAAATAAATAATAAACAAACTCTTAACATGGCAAACTGATCCTGTTAACCATGACTTCAAAGAGCTACAACAGCCTGGAAAAGCTTGGAGAAATTGAAAAGTAATGCAGAAGGAATGATAGAGTAAGAGAAGGAAAACGGGAAGAGATGGAGGGAGGGATCCTTCTGTAATGCAAAACAATATTCTTCTAGTCTGAGACAATGGCCCAAAAAATGCAAAAAGGAATAAAGTAAAAGAAAGACCAGTAAGAAAGTAGAGGTGACAGAAGAGTAAAGAATAGGAAAATAGCAAAGTCCTCCCCCCCTTAACTGGGGAGCCTTGTCTGGACATCTCTGCTGTGGCACTGGCATCACTGACAATTTGATCATAATGAAGCCACACCCCTTTTCCCAGGACCCTGAGCCCCTTCCTCCTCCCTCGTGGGATGTCCTCCACAACCGGTCTGCCTTTTCCGGGGGTGAATACCAATCCTGCCCCTGACCCTTCCCACTTCTCTGTTGACCCTGCCTACCCACTCACAACTTCCAGTTCCCACGCTCCAGCATCTGGTTCCCACGACATCGGAGCCGGATGTGATGGGCCTGGGGCCCGGAACCCGGAACCGGAGCCACTCTACCACGCCCCACCAGTTACTTATGGTGGGGTAGGAGGAGGCCTTCGAGGATGGAAGCCTTTCTCCTACCAAAACAAAAAGGAGCTCTGCAAGGCTCAAAGGGAGTTTGGCAGGAAAACCGAGTATTTCAAGGGTCTTCTCAAGGCCACCTTTTCCTCTAACGAGCTTGTCCCTTGGGACATAAAGGACCTGTTTGCATGCCTGCTCACCCCAACTGAGTATCTGTTGTGGGAGCAGACGTGGAAACGGTCCTTGCAGACACTCCTTATTGAGCTCTGCAGAAACCAAGACACGGCTGTTGATGCCGACCAATCAGCGATAACACTTGACCACCTGTGCGGCGAGGGGGACTGGAGAGAACCCAGAGAACAGGCCCGAGTAATACCCAAGGCTGTTCTTTCGAGGGTCATGGGGGCAGCAGAGAAGGCCTTCCTTTCCCTTCCCGCACCCGACGCAGAGGCCCCTAAAAGCTTTATTAACATAAGACAAGCCCCCAATGAATCTTTCACTGAGTTTGTTGACAAAATTAGAGCACAGGTGGAGAGGGAGGTTGCAGATCAGACAACGCACCCGACGATCATCCTCAAAGTAGCCAAGGAGAGCGCCAACGAAGCGTGTAAGAGGGTGATCACCAGGATGCCAGTCTACCCAGAACCATCACTCCCTGCGTTGGTGGAGGCCTGCATGAAAAGGCCACCGCAATAGATGCCAGGCCTCCATTGAGAAGACCAGCTCCACCTGCAGCTTTGGCCGCCCATCAGCCAGCACCCCCACAGACGTCCCTGAGACCGACGCAGCCGAGACAGCAGCAAAGGGGGGGAACTCCAGGAATCACATGTTTTAAATGTCAGGGGGTGGGGCACATTGCTCAGTTTTGCACAAGTGCACTGATGGATGCGGTACGGGAAAGGGGGGGAGAGCGCCACCACCACTGGCACCTGAAACCACTTCAAAAAAAAACTAGGAGCGCAGCACAGTCCAGCCTCGCATGAGGACAAAAATGAGGCAGGACCTGCGGGAAAAGGGGGAAGTAGAAGGAGGACATACACTACCGGACGTGACAGGACACCAAACCATGACTCAGACGGAGGGTCTCTTTCTATTTCTAGGGATCCCAAAGACATATGGCACCCTCAGCCACCACTGGCATTGACAACTGACAGAGACCAGTGGTTTTAAACGGATCAATGGACGGTGGTTGCAGTGGACCCACTGGGAGGAAGATTGATGCCTCCAGAGATCACCTGTAAGTACAGGGCCACGGAGATACCAAACACACACCCCAAGAATTGGAGGTATGCCCGGCCATTCTCACAAATGACCCAGCAGGACTTCTAATTGTGGCACGGTGCGTGAACCCACCCTTCTATTTGGCCAAAGGGCAGATCATTGCCCAAGCCATCCCCATACCATCAGGAATCCCAGTAGGGCATAAGGCACCAGGTGTCTACTGGGCAGAAATGGTGGGTGAAAGCAAACCAAATATTTATTGCAATGTCCAGCGAAGCAATGAAGCTATTTGTCTCGAAGGCCTGCTGGACACAGGCGCAGATTACACGATCATTCTCCGCAGGGAATGGCCATCACACTGGGAGTTGCAACCCCTGGCTGGACGTATCCAGGGAATTGGAGGGACAAAATTGGCACAGATCTCAGAGAGCATTGTGCAAATTGAGGGACCGGACGGGAACTTGGCCAACTTACGCCCATTTGTAACAGACTATCAAGCATCCCTGTAGGGACGGGATGCCATGTCACAATGGGGGATGAGATTGGAGATCCCAAAAACCCCTCGGGATTTTTAATTACGGCCACTGTGGAGCGCCCCACTCAAAAGCTTGACTGGACAACTGATTCACCTGTTTGGGTGGATCAGTGGCCGCTAAGTGGAGACAAATTAAAGGCACTCAACAAACTCGCTGAGGAGCAATTGGCTCAAGGAAACATCGAGCCAATTTTCAGCCGGTCTTTGTTATCAAGAAGCCGGGTAGAGACAAGTGGCGGCTCCTCCACAACCTTCATGGGATTAATAAAATCATTGTGGACATGGGGCCCCTTCAACCAGGGATGCCTTCCCCAGCAATGCTCCCCCAAAATTGGAATCTGGCCGTAATTGGTATAAAAGCTTGCTTTTTCAAAATTCCCCTCAATCCTGCCGATGCTCCATGGTTTGCCTTCTCGGTTCCCACCAATAACCGAGAAGCCCCAATGAAGCGTTACCACTGGCATGTTCTCCCGCAGGGGATGAAGAACTCCCCAACAATCTGCCAGTAGTATATCGCTTCATTGCTGTCCCCGATCTCTGCCACCATGGGGAAAGCCATCATCCTATACTATATGGATGATGTGCTAGTGTGCGTGCCCAATGACCATTTACTTAGAGACACACTTGACCAGGTTGTCAGCGTTTTAACCAAAGCAGGGTTTACCCTGCAAGAAGATAAAGTCCAGAGGATGCCCCCTTGGCGATATCTGGGGCTGGAGATCACGAAGAGGACCATTGTTCCTCAAAAATTGGCAATTAATAATAATCCACAGACGTTAGCGGACCTCCATTCCTTGTCTGGTGCTTTAGGTTGGGTAAGAGCCTGGCTAGAGATTACAACAGAAGACCTAGCCCCCCTCTTCAATTTATTGAAGGGGAGAAAGGAGCTGAGTTTTCCTAGGGCTCTTACCCCGGAGACAAGGGCCTCCCTGGAAAAGGCGGAGGTGAAGATGTGCGAGAGGCAGGCGCATCAATGCAAATTAGGTCTGGCTTTTAAATTCATTGTTATGGGAAAATTGCAACACCTCAACAGACTCATTTTCCAATGGGACCAAGGCCAGAAAGACCACCTCGTGATTATAGAGTGGGTCTTCCTGAGCAACACCAGGTCCAAAACTATCACCAAGCCCCAGGAACTGATGGCCCAGTTGATCCAGAAGGCTCCGGCAAGGCTTCAGGAATTGGCTGGGTGTGACTTTGCATGTATTCACTTGCCAGTCCGCTTGGAGCAGGACAAATTGTCCTCTGCCAAGCTGACCAAAGAGATATTCGAACAGCTTATGGCTGAAAATGACACCCTTCAGGTAGCCTTGGATAGCGACACCAGAGAAATTTCAGTCCATGCTCCTGCCCATAAATTGTTCCAGGAACAGTTTGTCCTGGTACCAAAAGATAAGGAGCAGAAGACCTCTAGAAGTCCTAACAGTTTTTACAGACACATCTGGAGCATCCTACAGACCTGTGATGACCTGGAAGGATCCTCAAACTCAGGAGTGGGAGACAGATATTGAGTATGTTGAGGGCTCCCCTCAAGTTGCTGAGTTGGCCGCTGTCGTCAGGGCTTTCGAGAGGTTTCCTGAACCATTTGATTTGATTACTGATTCAACTTATGTAGCAGGAGTGGTAGCAAGAGTGGAAAATTCTGTCTTGAAGGAGGCTTCCAACGACCATCTCTTCTGGCTGCTCTCGAGATTAGTGTATCTTGTCTCCCACCGAGAGCACCCGTTCTTTGTAATGCACGTGAGGTCACACACAGACCTACCAGGCCCAATAGCTGAGGACAATCAAAGAGCAGATGCCCTCACCGCCCCCGCAGAGATGGCCAGGATGCCCAAGGTATTCCAACAGGCGAAACTGAGCCATCAGATGTTTCATCAAAATGTGCCCAGACTGGTCCGTCAGTTCCGCCTGACGCATAGTCAAGCCAAGGCTATTGTGAACGTGTGTCCGAATTGTCAGCAGTCAGCCCTCCCCTCATTAGGCACTGGGGTAAACCCCAGAGTGCTGGCTAGCTGTGAGGTGTGGCAGACAGATATCACCCATATTCCTGAATTCGGCCGTCTAAAATACATACACGTCAGTATTGACACCTTTTTCGGAGCAGTCTATGCTTCCGCATATGCAGGGGAGAGAGCAATACACACTAAAAAACACCAGCTGCAGGCATTTGCTGTCTTGGGGGTCCCCAAAGAAATCAAAACAGATAATAGCCCCACATATCGTGCCACGGAGTTTGAAAGTTTTATGGATGAATGGGGAATAAGACACAAGAAAGGCATCCCTTATTCCCCCACTGGTCAAGCTGTGATTGAGCGTGCCCATCAGATGCTCAAATCCATTCTGAGACATCAATGGGGAGAGAGTAGAGAGTCATCCCCACAAGACCGTTTGTGCAAGGCTCTCTTTACCATCAATTTTTTGAACTGCTCCTTTGACAACTTGAACCCACCAGTGATGTGGCATTTTGGACCACACAGCAACCACCCTCTATGAGAACATCCACCAGTTCTGATCAAAGACCTGGAGCATGGTAAGGTGAGGGGCCATACAAGCTAGTCATGTGGGGCTGTGGATGTGCGTGTGTGTCCACACCCCTGGGTGTGAGGTAGATCCCACAAACGTGGGTGAAGCCTTATATTCCAAAACATCCAGTGAGACCCCCAGAGCCCCAGGTGGACATCTGCACTGGGAAGAAGAAGCAGCACCACCATCCCCAAGACTTCCCCAAATCACCTTTTCTCCCTGAGTTTTCTTGCTTATGTTTTGATTTCTTTGGTAATGATTTCTAATTTTAATCCTCAGTTAAGAAGTCACCACCCAAAGAATGTCAGACATGAGCCAACTGGTCATCTTGCTCACCCTGGTCCTTTCAGCATCGCCGTGAATAATTCCACAGCCGAAGACCAACATCTGGGTACTCCTAGCAAAGACCCTCCAGCAGGACCACATTTGCCTGAGCAAGACAGCCACAGATGGTCCTATGTCGACCTGCCTGGTGGGGATTCCTCTAAATGTTTCAGAATACCCTCCCCTTTTAGTTTCCAACCAAAACAACTGGAACCAGCAGACTCATTGGGTAGCCCGGTCTTTTGCTATTCGGACCGTGAAAGTCCCAGTGAGGAACCCCCTAGTCCTTTGGCGGGACTGGGTGGGAGACCTCCCAAAGCTATCCGATGAGCCTGCTGAGTTCAATATTATAAGTACCTCATCCGCCCCTTATTGTGTTCAATTTATGTTTAACCCTCCAACCCATAAACAATATTTCTGTTGCCCAGCACGATCCAAAATACCAAGCTGCCCAGTGGTGCAAAAAGATAGGTCATGTAAAAATGGCATCCACCCTGGATGGATCACCCTGCCAGCTACCAAAGGGGGTGTTCCTAAACTGCGGCGATCGCATTTGGGCTGGCATCCCCTCTCGCCTTCTCGGAGGGCTGTGTACACTTGGGCAGTTGTCCCTGTTTACCCCCAACCTGCTTCAAATTGAGAATTGGCAGAATAAAACTGGATTGGCTCGCAAAAAGAGAAGCATGGAGGAATTGGATGAAAATTGCAACACTGAAATTTTTCATTGGTCCCATCTAAAACACTCCGCCACCTCCCTTTTCTTACCCTGGATAGCTGCGGCAAAGGCTCTAGGGGAATTGGGCACCCTAGAGTGTTGGGTGGCTAAGCAAGCCAACTTGACCTCAACCGCCATCAGTGACCTCTTCAAAGACGAGGAAATCACCAGAAAGGTGACATTGCAGAACCGGGCTGCCATTGACTACCTGCTCCTCATCCACCACAAGTGCACCAAATTTGAGGGTCTTTGCTGCATGAACCTGTCATCCCGAGTCCCAGATGTGAGAGTGACGCTGAAAAAGATGCAGAATCTCGTCCAGCAAATCAAGATCGAATCCAAGGGCTGGCTAGAGAATCTGCTGGACCAGTGGGGACTCTCCAGGTGGACTTCTTCAATTGTCAAAGACCTCCTTTGGGTTGTTTTCATCATTCTGTTAGTTTTATTTATGTTCAGTTTATTAAAAAGACTTTGCTTCTTGGTTACCACCACCGCATCCCCTCAAGTGAACCACATCCAAATCAAAGAAGACAGCAGAGAAGATGTGGAAGTATCTCTGCCGGAGTGGATGTGTGAGACTGAGAGACAGTTTTAAAAATTTTTTTTTTGAAAAAACAAGAAAGGGGGAGATGTGGTGATGTGGTGTTTTATGATATGCTTATATGTTTCATATGTTTCAATGGTTTAACCTGGTTACTCCTTTGCCCCCCTCCCAGTTGGTACACCCCAAACTCTAGCCACTCCCCCAATGCTCCTTACATGGTTGTTCTCCTCTCCTTGTTCTAGTCGGTGCTCCATCAATCACCCAAACTCCTCCCGTTATTCCAGAAAGTTCGGTGTCCATCACCTCAACCCTCCCTGTTTATCCTTGTATGGCCTTTGTCAATCCCCTGAGATTCTGCCCCTTTCTGATACCTCCCCTCTGGAAATCCCCTAAACCTCGACGCCCCATTGGGGCATGTGATCCCTTTCCCTCCCCTTAAGACCATTGATCTGTGTGAATGTCCATCCCTATCCATATCCCCTCCCCCAGAAATCCCCATTGGCCCATGGCCAGGCCGTTCCCCCTTGTAACACTCTCCCTTATAAGTTGTTGCACACCATTACTCTGTGCTTGTTCTCCCTGGACTCCCTTCTGGCAATAAACCTGAAACTGTATCCACAGACAAGCCTCCTTGCAACTTCTTATCTTCTCCCTCGTAGGGGCTGCTGACAGCCACAGCACCTGGGGCTTCAGCTCCCCTGGGCAGAGCTGAACTCCAGAGGAGCAGCTTTAAAGCCTCAAGCCTTCGGCTGCTTCCCACTCCTGCTGCACACCGCAGGTGCTGGCCGGGCTGAAGAGAGCAGTCACTGCAACATACATGATTAAGACAAATACCAATAGGATTTTTTTAATAGAAGCGCTGCAGAATAACTGGTATTAGATTTGAAATGGGAGCAACCAAAGAATGTCTCATTACTTGTATTACAACAGGAAAGACCAGCACGAGTATTTTGTGTCAGACTAGAAACAAAGGTCCTTCAAGACCGAAGAAATTATTAAAAAAGCATTCACAGAGTTACAAATAGGAGACTGTTTGATGCAACACAGACTTTGAAACATCAAAACGTCATTGGAATTGTATTATGGACCATAATACAAAGTACATCTTTTTTTGTAAACTGATGTCTGCCACTGAAACAGATAATCAAAGAGACCTCTTTTTCTTCCTACACTGACAACCAGAAAAAAAAAGGGGGGGGAAGAGACATACATGAAATAGGAATATAATGTATTTATGTTGGGAAGAAAACATACACAGTATTATATGGAAGCACAAGTAGCTTAATTGTTTAATAGCTTAGTTGCTGAATCTCAAAGAAAACATATTCTTTTACAATGTTATAAAACATAGTGAAGCAAGAAACGTGCAAGTTTAACTTTTATGAAAAAGCAAACTCCAAAGCACATTTAATAAACTAGTCAGGAAAATTGCATTACAAGGTTTGTAACTTCCAAAGTGCATTGCATTTATACTACATTGGCTTTGATCTTTCTGTTTAAGTTATTTTACAGACCAGGACACATAAATAATGAATTCCTCCTCTAACAAAAAAGAACTAGAAAAAAGTAGCAAATTGCAAACTATGAAGAAAGGCTCTAACTTGTATGTTAGATTTTCCATCTACCATTTCAACACATTGTCCAAACAGACCACTGAGCACTCAGTATCTTTTATGTTGCTGCTGCTGCAAGAGAGAAACAAATTCCTCTTACCTGTGCTCTAACTCTCGGATGGACAATATAACTCCAGAAGTCGATGCCTTTTGTTGCAGAGTGGCCAGAAACGTGAACTCACTTTTATTCCGGAAGAGCTGAATTAACTTCTCACTCACATGGGGCGCTGCATGGATTTCTCTTTCTGTATCTAAGAATTTTATTTTTAAAAGAAAAAAAAAAAAAGGGAAATAACAGTCTAGTAAAAATGCTAAGTCAGAAAGATTCAGATCACATTTTTCATTTTCACATCAATATTTTTCATTTTTGAGAGTCATCTACCTGGTCCACCACTGCATTTTTTCAATGAAAAACCTAAATGCCATCTCTGTCAGCATGCCCACTTGTCACTTTGACAAGTTCACAACTGGTCGGCTACTGATTTTCTGATGGATTTTTTGACAGGATGCTGAGCCATTTGTGTCTGCTGTGAGCAGATTAAGTTGCTGTAAATAAGGTTTGCTGCAGTCAGATAAATAGGCTCCTAAATTCTGAGAAATCTCAGGCACTGCCTCTCCCAACACAATTCACCAAGCTCCAATTTCAGCTTTTACCACTGACTCTGTTACCACCTCTCCCTCGTACATCACAGGAAACCTGTCCTTGCACAGTGTAAGGCAGAGATGTATTATTGCTAATAATGCTATACGGCTGCGCTCCTGCCCGAGAAATAAATACAAGACGCTCACAATCCACGGCCGTTTCAGGGATTTCTCACTTTAAACAAGCAAAGTATGACAGCTCATACAATATTTATTAAACTACAGCCTGACCAGACATATGCAGAAGCATTCCAGCCTCACTAATCCTGATGATGTCCAAGCAGCATACCTTCTCATAGTTGATCTTCTAAGAATCAAATGCATCATCTCCCACTGTATTCCTTTTTAACTCATCCTTTTATTCACTATACATCATCATTATGAAAGACAATTAACAACGAAACAGAGAAATCATGGCCTTTCACCTTCCCGCCCATTTCCATGTCTCTCATGCTGGGCCTTTGTCACACACTTGTAGTTCCTGGATGTCACAACCAATTAGAAACCCAGTGTGCTTCCTTTCCAAAGGTTTTACTTTGAAGCCAAAAATGCTGGCACAAATTCTCAGCTGGTGAAAAACCAGATAACTCCACTGAATGCTGAGAATCCAGCCCAGCATGCGTGATGTAATACACAAAAGAGTGATGAAAATTACAATTCAGAATTTCACTGCAGGGAAAAAAAAAAACAAAACAATGCTACAAAAAGGCCCCGTTGTGTCATTAAATGAGGCTTTGCTGACAGAGAAGACAGACTGGCTTGGAAAACAACCTAAAACCTCAAACACACAACTACTGAGGGAATGCCATGGACTGAAACCAAATTCCAAGGAAAAGGTATTCAAGCATGTTTGGTAATTGGGTGTCTCAGTTTTTTCTGTGCCGCTTAAAGCCCTCCAAATGAGCTTACACACCCAGACTCGTAGCATGCTTGCACTCTGAAAGGCTCACCCCTGAGAAGTACTACAGATCAGACATCCAAAACACTAGTCATCTTTTAAAAATCTTTGCCAGGGGCTCAAGTTCCCCTGATAAATAAATACAGGGCCCACTTTACAGCAATAAACTATTTGTCTGTCCAGTGCCACTTTTATCATAGCAGAGGAAAAAGCTTCTAAGAGCAGAAATCATCTCCACTGCCATCAAATAGTGGAATAGAAGAATAAACAATTCAGCACAGAAGACCAGATTTTGTCTTTATCTATTAGCTTTCATTATCTGTATAATTATCTTCACCTAGCAGGTGTTAATACTGGTCATAAATATCATGTATTTTTCTTTTAAAAAGCTGATGCAAGAGATACAGAACCATGTCTCCCACAGACCCATAAACTGGCCAATATCCAGTTTGATATCTACAGAAACAGACAACCCACTGGTAGCTAGTTCCAAGGCACAAGTAAGACTCAGAGGTAAAGTGTCCAAGAAGTGACAGATGAAGATAATTATCACTTTTTGAAGGTTAAAACCTTCATATCTTACATTTTTTTTTTTCTTAAAGGTGTCACAATTACCAGAAATAAAATATGCCTTAACAAAGCTTTCAAAAATTCTTTAACATGAAAGCACAGGCAGTGCTGTCAGTGGAACATATATGTTTAAACTTCAGTCAAGCCTTGCAAAGTACAACAGTTTCTCATTATAGGAAGGGCCACTTCCCACCACCTATCCATCAAATTTTATACAAAAATATAAGGCTCCTTGCTCGGAATCATCTATGGTTCATCACTGCACTGATTACTTCAGCTAGAAACATACTTTGAAATATTTTGCTAGTCTCTACCACTTCTTCCTAGATATGAGTTTACCAAAACCACATGAAACACTGATATTTGTTCACTATTGATTAAAACCGGGAAAATCCAAAGTTCTGAAATTCCAGAGTGTTGGGTCCAAACTACTGGGTAACAAATAGTATTGACAGACTGCTTTGCAACGCTGTGCTAGTGTAATTGGTACAAACAAAGTTATATAACCAGGCTTTTGGAAACTAACACACTTCTAAGTACAGTGCTATGTATTTGGGGAGCAAGTCCAGTCATTACCAGCACCTTGAGGCATCCCTACTACACAGGTGAAAAATTTTCTTGCAGATGCAAAAATGTCTACAGAAATGCTGCTTTTCACAGCCCAATCTCAGTAACTACAAGGGAACTCTCCCATTAGTTCCACGGTGAGATGGCAAATGCAACTGGACTGGTAAGCTGAGAAGCCCAGCAAGGCTGGTGGGGATGCAGAGGGCACACAGCCTGGGATTTTGGAGCTGAGACTGTCCCAGTGCTGAGCACAACCTGGGCTCGCAACCTGGAACCCAGATGCTGGGAAGGAGGGGTTCTGCAGACAACACTACATCACCCAGCTCCTGCCCGCATGGCACAGCCCCCCACACCTCTCTGGCAGTGTCTGCCCTCACACACCATCCCCAGGAACGTCAAGTTTGTGTTTTGCTTGATTTCTGCAGAAAATACCATACAAATGAACTGGGAGTAGAATCCATTTAGAATAAGAGCCTTCTATTTCCAGGTAGATTTTCACACTTCAACAAAAAAAAAAAAAAAAGAAGAAAAATTGAGAATACATACACCCCCTCACCACAGGTGCCTGAAAGGCAAAATACTTTTTATGCTCTCTATAAAAATAACTGTCTGCTTGTAATGAAATGTCATATTTCCTACATAATATAGAACAACATAGGTTTATACAGCAATCTTCACTGAAACATTGCTTCATGCTTGAATGATAATGCAATCTCAGCAAAATAAACAAACACAGATACGACTTTCATATGCCCTTCTATGTGATTATATTTTCTTAATTTGAAATAGTGACTGTCTGGAGGGTTTTTTAAAACATACCAGAGTGTTTCTAAAATTAAACGAGGAAAGAAAGAAAGCATACTCAGTTATAGGCAAGTCCAAGAGACACAAATCATCTCAGAGTACCAAGTAAAGGTAACTTTCTACCTTCAGCAAAACAAAAGCACAAGACACACCTATGTCAGAGAGAGCATATCTGTTGCTTGAATTTAATTCTTTTTTCTTTAAGCTGTGGGTCCAAGGAAGAAGTGCCAAACACAAACCAATGGTCCAGTTTGCCAGGACAGACAACAACAGCCATTTAGTCGCTACCATCCCCCCCTCCCTGGCCCAATCTCCCCCACACCCAGAGATGCCACCTTGCCTTCTCCTGGATGCCTTGTCCCCTGAGAGCCCATTCAGCCCCTGACCAGCACAGCCCTGCCAAGCCAAAAAGAGCTGCAAGAGGAAGCAGCACCCAGGCCTACACTGACAGCACAGCTCTGGCTGCAGAGCACACCACAGCACCCTGCCCAGCTGCAGCAAGTTCTTACACCCTGAGCCACACTGAGAAATCTTACCCATACCTGTAACTACTCACAGTACTCACTATCAGCACCTTCCATATAAGTCTCAAACTTTTATTTTAACATAGGTGTTTTCACTTCACCTTAAAACCAAATGAATGGCGATGCTGCTCTGGGGCCAACGATGTAAGGCCTGGCTTTACCTCATATCTATGAACTGTGCAGGTATTTCAGCGCACACTAGCCCTAAATGACAAATGGAATTTGGTACAATAACTCAGGGTCACCATCAGTCCTTACCCAACCTGATTTAGACCCTCAAGTCACATCTTCCTGTGTGGATTCAATGCTCTATGCATCACCAGCTGTAGCAACTAAAAATTAAAACCTCAGGCTTTTGCCATTTATAACCCTGAACATATTAGAAGTCCCAGATAAGAGAAATGGAGGAGTTGGCATCAGCTCCATTAGAAACAGTGTAAGAAAATCACCACCACACAGAAGCAGACAAAATGAGTTAAAGAAGGAACAGGATAATGCTAGGAAAGAAAGCAAAGGTCTTGCCAAGCTTCCTTTGACAGTGACAACAATCCACGGTACGAAGGGAAATACATGACCATTTGGGATGGAATGTTAAGTGATGAAAAATGTTCACCAGTTGTTAAATGCTGAATCCTAATCCATCTGGGGAATAATTTTTCTTGACGAGATGCCTCCATTAAAGGAAAAATACTAAAATTCAGTTCTGAATCAACTCATTTTCTAAAGCAATAGGTACATTTTATCATTCACTAGCCTGCTTGAATACCTTTTACTTCCCTTGGCAGAGAACATACTGCAGAACATATTGCTTTATTGGTAACTTCAATCATTTTAAAGCTATTTGCTTCAACATGCTTTCAGAAGAACCTCTGAACAGTCACTCTGGACAAGCAAGTAGAAATTAATCCTTCAACAACAGAGAATCTGGATTTAAGCTATAGCAATTAAAGAATTGAATATTACAGCTTTTGGACTTTTACCTTGCTATGGGCAAAATCCAATAAAACTGAAAATTGTATTAAAAAAAATAAAACAAAAAATCACCCAGTGCCCCACTTTTTTAAGTCACCAGCTTTACAAAAATGAAAACAAGATTAGAAGCATGATCCAAAACTAGCAACTCTCGGTGTAGGCAGTTCCTAACAGTTGCTGAGGATGAAAACACACAACAGCATCACAAAACCATGCTTGTTCACTGAAGCAGTTGCTTCACCAAAGCCTCTGAGTCACGTGGGATCCAGTGCACCTACTCCCCCCTCCTGCACACTGGTCTCAAAAAATGTCTTTTGAAGAACTGGTTTAAAAAAAAAAAAAAAAACAAAAAACCACCACCACAAAAAAAAACCAACAACAACAAAAAAAAACCACACACAAAATAAACAACAACAAAAAAACCACCAACCAACAACGCAAACCACCAGGGATAAATGCCCATTCCCACTCGTTTCCACCCTTCTAGAAGCATTCCTCAGTCTACACAAGTCACAAAAATTTCCAGAAGGGATGCTAACACTAATTATGGGGATCTTCTCCAAAACTAATCATTTCACTGCCAAGCTGAGAAATGCTTCAGGTACTTGTCCCTCCCTACTTACCAAGAGCAAAATGCAGATATTTGCAGATACCACCAATTTTTTATTTTGAGCTATGGGGATAAATTCACATAAATTTCTCTTTATTTGCAAAGAAAATAGAAAACTTCACAACATGCTTCTGTTGCAGGAAAAGGCACAGAGCCATGCACATCTCTCTGAGCACTTTGGGAGCTCAGTTGAGCCATAAGCACTAAGGCTGCAGACAGCCCCCACCATGCTGCAGAGACCCGCTTGCCTGCACTGCTTCCACCCAAGCTAAATGATGGGGTTCAGTAAGCTGGGGGTACTGCCAAGGGAAAATAAATGTAAATTTATGTTAAGGTGCTAAGCCAGCATTTTGTTGCTCTCTGGGGCCCCTGCACTGGAACAGTGGGGACCAGGACCATCTGTTCTACTTGCCAGCAACCCAAAGAGAGGGGTCAAAACACCTTATCCTCCTCTGAAAAACTATGCTGCCAGGGAGGACCAAAGAGGGCATGATGCATTCTCATAAGCACATCTCTGCTCCTGTGTATTCTCACCAGCATAAGAAGACACGGTAAATGTTTTTGCCTTGCTAGCTCCACTCATAGTCAGTAATAAACTGTAGGAAATCATGTTCAACAGCACAGCTTTCTAAATTCTGATTATTCATTGTAAATCACTTTTTACATGTTGCTTCAAACAGTGTTTCTCAAGAATAAGATCCGTCTGCAGTGAAATGTTTGGTGATTTTAATATGCAAGACTCCTACAGAGATGATGTCTCATTTTAATTATTGTTTTGGTTTAATGGGTTTTCATTAAATTAGAGGATGGAGCAATTACCAGGGTGAACAGCTAATGTCACAAAGGTAAGTTCCCATGACTATACAGCAAAAGCAGTTCTGCTAGGTGGAAAAATAGTAATTCAATGTAAACTCTACTTTTGCATCATGCAAAACTACCCTTGGCTATATATGCTCATATACTGCTGTCATTTTGATATACATGTTTGTAAACTAGTTTACAAATAGGTCTCTCCTAACAAAATTCATGTAGCATTTAAAATTATATATACATATAAATAAAAATCCTTTCAGGAAATCATTGCAAACCCAGTCCTAGAACTCCACATGCCAGGGGCAGGAGCATTTTGAGTCACTGAAGAAATCAGAGAATATTATCAAATCACAGTTTCTCCTCATCCACTAATTTAGGTGATTTAATGCCTTAGTGTCAGACTCTTCACTTCTTGAAAATTGCCTTGACTTGAGCACCAGCTAGAGTGACCACACTCATGCTAATTAAGTAGTTGTCAGAGAGTCTTAAGTCCTCTGTTTGCTTTATCAGCATTTCAAACTGAACCCTGGCAACTGAGTACTCTGGAACAAACAGAGCAGCAGATACTGCACAAGACCTGGAAATGAACACATGCCAACAGTGAAGGCAGCCACCTCTGCTTCTCCAGCCCCAGCCAGCCAAAGGTGCCTTCAGTGGCAGAGAAACCACAGCGCCAGAGTGCTGTAGCAAATCCTATATCATGAAAATTCATATTGGTTTCCTGCCCCCAGGGCTTTTCCTTGTCTTTTCCACCCACATGGGCAGAATGACCAAGGAAAGCACTGGAATCACCTCTCCAGCAGCACGAGGAGAAGCAGCAGCCTGGTTACACTCAAAGCCCAGTGACTGACATTGTCATCAAACCAACTGGCTGCTATGGACCAAAATCAGAAGCCTGCGGTCAGCTAAGGGGCTTTGGGGCAGGTTTCCTGCTGTCAACAACAGACATCACCTTGCTGAGGCAACACATCACCTGTTACTCAAGGCAGCTCCTTGAACTTACTTCAAGCATTTTAAGTGGCTGCTGAGCTCGTCTTCTCAAGTAGGCCCTGTTGTTTCCTCAAGGGATTCATGCTGAAATCAAGACTGTTTACAAATGGTTGACCCCTTAAATTAAATTCTTCGTTGAAATGCTCCAGAAGTTCACTATCACTAAAAGCACATAATCTGCTTTTAAATCATGTGAGTTAATCAAATTACATGTGTTGTTAGTTAATTAGTTCAGGAGTCACTGACTGTATCATCTTTTCCACTCTTTACTTACATTAGATAAGGTATCACGTTATTGTGGCTATAAAGATTGCTCTTTCAAAATTTGGAAAATGAAAACATTTTAACAGAAAGAACATGGATTTATACCAGCAACACTGTGAACAGAGCCAGTGGCAACACCAGGAAAATGGAGTAATTGCCAAGAATCATTCCCAGTGTGCTGTCCAATTTTACAGGAGGAGTACTGGCCACTTCAGGGATCTCTTTCAAGAGTATATTAAATACTAATGTCACACACAAATAATGAGCCACTCAAAAATATGGCTTCATGCAAAAGCAAGCTAAACATCTTTTTTCTTCACCTTCTACAAAGCATTTTCAAGTATGCTTGAAGTCACACAAAAATATTAGAGGTTGCTTTTAAAAATTATAATAATAGATACCAAAACTTGCAAAACACGTTCTGCATTTGTTTAAAGGAAACTTAAGGTGGTACCACAAGGTGAGGAACCCCTAGAACTAAAAATCAGACAAAGAAGGCAAGTTTTGCAAATAAGTACTAACTGTAGGTTTGGTCTTACTTCCTTCCACTATAACTCCAAGTGTGTTGGCAATCCAGAAATAAAATATAAGCTTAATAGAACACACAGAGATTAATCCATTTATATTTGTAAGCAATATGTAATCATTCTGATTTCTCATTTAGCACTCTTCTTCTTTCTTCCAGGTAATAATAAATACTGCTCATAATTCATGGCAACAATATTTTAAAAAAATAATCACAAGTACTTCTGAAGTGCTTTATGATTCCTAAGTTTACCACTAATATAAGAGATACAGCCAACAAGTAACACATTTCAAAAAAATTTTAAGTACCAGATTCCACTGGAGCAGGAGAGAAGCTGAATGCCTAAATTACTCTGACTTCGCTGAAAATCCCAGTCTAGCTTCAGTGAGGCCACACAGAAATTACAATTTGCCTCCCTGGTGAAAACCTGCATTCTTAAATGTGTAAACCAAAATACTACTTAAAATAGTTCATTAAAAGGGACATTTCAGCTAAGCAGAAATCTGACTTAGTTTCTTCACTGTGGAGAGAGGTTACTATGCCTAATGCAGCTAACAGACCTGGGTACACCTACACACAGGTTTTCATTTCCAGTCATTTTATCACATGAATAATCAACTAAAGACAATGAAATTATCCTAGAGTTTGAGCAAGCATACGTTGAAGTGCTCTCTTGGTTCAAAAACTCCCAAAGACTTGACAGTCTAAATAGTTTTTTAATTACTTTTAAAGCACAGGTCATGTATTGCTAAAATGTTATGGTTTGGGGTTTTTTTATACTCTATATATGATTTATACAAGCATTAAACAACACATGTTTCACGAACTAATTCTCCCTTTTGTTTTCTTTCCCTGAGGAAAAAAATCCCTTCATGTTATTGCTAAAGCAAATTAAATCCTGGGTGTCTGTTTTATTTATTAACTGCATGATAATAGCATGAGGCATAATACATTTGTCAGAGTCCTTCTCTACTGAAGTATAATTTCTGCTGTCAGCCTCTTTATGTTTATACTCAATATTCTAGATGTCTTTGTTTCTTGGAACATACATAAGCACACATTTATATTTTTCTCCCAGAATAAGTATAAACGCTATTGGTGAAGTGTTTCACAACACCCACAACAAAGAGCCATAAATAGCTAACATACTTAGTCATTCTCCATGAGTTTTATATGATTTATTTGAGAGATTTAATAATTTCTTTTAAAAAGTCACAATAATAACTGTTTTATCTTTTTACACCATAATTATGATTTGGAGCATTGCTTTTCTTATTTCACCCAAGCATACCACAACTCATGAATAAAATATGACAACTTTGATAGCATCCATTGCTGTGGGTTCATCCGTAACAGGAAACGTGATTGGGGTACTAAGAGCTCCCTTTTTCTCCATAAGCCTTTGTTTCTGAAAGTAAGCTTTTATTTAAATAGAACTGCCACATGTGTCCCCCCTTTTCTGCGTTTCTTGCCATTAGCAGTAACACCAGCAATAATGTTTACTCTTTTTTTTAATGACTACATTTCGAAGCGATTAGGATGGCACGAAGCAAGACGAGCCGAATATCCTGTCTGAAAGCTGGCCCTCACATGATATCAAAAAACATTAAAAGCAATGCCAGTATCAGAGAACAAAAAGCTAAAGCAGAGGACATAATTTAAATATGTGAGCAATGCTATTGTAAAAGAGAAACTTTTTTTTCTGGCTCCATAATTAGTTACAATGAAGGAAACCTAAATTACTTCCACCATTTCCCAAACAAGATCGCTGTACCTAATACTGCAGGGTCCTCCTACCACAGCTTGTCAGTACATTTCCTTAAAAGGAAGGCTTCGGGTAAGAGCAATACACGAGGTTTCCAAATCATCAGCATTTACCAAATTATTCTACAAATATCATGTTTCAAGGCTGTGCTGCTTCACTTTCCAAACAGCATGATGAGCATCTGTAGAGTCCTCCACAGACGAAGAAAAATTATGACACATACACACACAAACCCCACTCTCCTCCCACATATCTTGGCTTTGTTATTTTCCCCAGTCCCCAGGAAGAGGCTGTAAATTTTCAAAATTATTATTCTCAATGAGCTGAAGTAGAAAGAGAGAAACAGAGGCAGATATTAATGCCATCTGTAGACAGCCCATCATAGAAGCAACAAGTATTTAAACTCCAAGATCCAGTTTTAGGTGTATTTCACTCTTAGAAGATCCTTGCTATGTTCCAGTTTACAAAAAGTTTTTTAAAAATGAAAATAAAAAAATAAAAGAAGGGGGCTACACAATAGAGAGCTAAGCTTTACAACACAAATTTATCTCCTTTGGAAGCATCTGTTCCCACTGATACCAAATGGAAAACTCACAGTTTCAGAGGGCAGAGGGAGGAGTCACCTGTATGTGCAAGGGAAGACAGACTAAAACAGTCCCTGCAGCTGTAGTGATCCTATACTATTTTTCCTATTTACAGCACAGGGGACCCACAACAAACTCTGCTGTAATGTAAGACATGTTGCCACAAATGAGGGAGGATGGGGGACAGAAAAGCTGCAATGAGAGGTTTTTAGGAAGCAAAATCAATTCTGAGCTACAGGACTTACTGCTCTAAAACAGTGATTCCCAGATCCCTGTTGTCAGAATTACAGGACCAACTTTGCTATTTTAGCAGATACACAACCTATAACGAAGGATTTCACCCCATGTTAGAGTGGGCATCAGGTGCCAAAACCAATTTTTGCCCATTATATTAGAAAAAATAAAAACCTAATGTTCTGCACTTTGTATCATTGAATAGGCCACAAAAAGCAAGGCAATCACATGATATAATGCCATAAAACCAGCACAGTATGACATGAATGCTTCATGCCATTTATGTGGTGAAAATGAAAAAATAACAGAAAAAATGTTCCCCTTCTGTGTCATTTATACACCCACATGGCAGGTGGCTGGATTATTCTACAATTTGGCATAGAAGAAGTAGGTTGAGGTCTCAAGTAGCATCTAATCTTTATTCTTGATAGATAGTTCAAGACAGCAGGATTTTTCACCACAGGAAATGGTCCATGCCTGGCTCCTTTATAAGGTCTGGTTGCATCTGCCCTTGTGTACTTCTTTAAGGTACAAAATCTTAAAAAAAATCTCATGTGATAGTAATTTCAAATAACACCACTTCCTCTTAGGCAAAAGATGTAGCTGTGTTTAGAAGTAATTTAATCAAGTTGGCCGAGTGTAAATATTTTTCTCAGTTATTAACAAGTTTCTACTAAAATTGGTTTAAAATTAAAGATTTCACCCTTGGGGTCAAAATACACCATAATGTGCCACTTTGTTTCATTGCCTACAGTGAGAACTCAATTCTTGAGCATTGCTTTTCCCATCCTCTGCATTTCAAGCAGTTTTAGCTCAGCAGTTCCTACTAATGCTCCAGTTCTGTTCTCTTTTAACCCAGCATCTGTCCAGCAACCCAGAGCTGCAATATGAGGTGCAGGGGCTGGGGCAGGATTCTTTACCCACACTACTCAGGGACTTGCCCCAAGGCAGCACAACTCCAGTGCCAACTCTGCTCCACCCCAACTTCCCACAGCTCTCACAAGCATCTGACAAGATGCTATAGAATATTGTTACTCCACTTTAATACTTGTTTACTAAACAAGGAGCTAATTACAGTATGATATGACTTAAGAGTATCCATTTGCCAAAATTGTTGCACGAAAAAGAATTTTTGTTGTATTCCTATTCTGATGAAGATACAAGAAACTCAAACTGTTATTCTTACTTTCATCTGAGCTACTTTCATTTTAAGGACCTAGATGTTCACATGGTGTGGAACACCCTTACTAGCAGCATCAGAAACTAATTTCTGCATCCCCCTCTCAGCCCATTAAAGAGCAAAGAACTTTTGTTTCCTTTCTGCTTATCTTCATGATAGGACTTTGTCAACAGGTTGCCAGAAGCATTCAAGGCTTTTAGCACACTACAGAAGTACTGAAGTGCTTATCCCACTTCCCCTCTGTACTCACCATCGTGGCAAATGAAGACAAGACAAGTAGCACAATTACTGCCTCCCAGGAAAGCAAAAATAACTGTCAAGGACAGAGGCAATGTGTGCTCAGAATTGTCTCCTAATCATTACAGACATGATGGGAAATTCAAAAAATGTCAAGTAACAGAAGCCAGCATGACAGCATTCAGGACGGGGGAAAAAAAGGAAAAGTAGAAATTGGTCACTGTTGTTTAGTGTGACTAGTTTTCTATTTTAGTCTACACTTACTCCGAAGCAGGGGGCAGGGGTGTTTTAAACAAGAGAATACAGAATGAGAAACTCTGAAATGATTTACAAGTTATACCTTCATATCAATATGCTGGATAAATTTTACACCTAGACAAGTTTCTAACAATTCAAACGTTAAACAAGAAACAGCCAAGACAGGATGGGTATTTAAGAGTATTTTAAAAACTACCTCTGGGAACTGACAAAGTTAATAGTAGTTTATGTATCTTCAAAGCCTCAAAGCATTGTTTAATAATTATGTCTCAGGTGATCTTTAATTTTCTCCACTGAAGATGATTCATCTCACTCAACCCCTCCTAGCTCACTGTATTCAATTCCAGATCATTTGTCTGTTCTGAAAATGGTTTTTGCAAAGGTAAAAACCCACACTTAGACTAATGGCTTCACTGAAAGAAAAAAAATTGCATTGTGTATACAAAACACATTAAAATATTAGCTCTATTAAAATATATATATATAATTTATATAAGTTAGGCAGATGTTTGAATTAAAGTATCACAAGCACACCTTGCTCAACCCTCTGGGGATGAATATTCCAAAACCTTTCTTAACTACAGCATCACACACCTTTTTCCAGGGGGCTCCTGTCTCACAGTCAGTGCACAAAGGAAAGAACAAAGTAAAAACTATTTAACAAACAAGGATCCCAAGTTTTGCTTTATTTTTATTGTTCAAGGCTCACCTTGAACAGTAAATCTACCATATTCAAATCCTCCTCTGAAGGCAGAACACACCATGACCAAGCTACTTATTCCAGCACAGTATTTGAGCCTTCTACAAGTATTAATGAATTCTCCATACCACTGTTGTTAGAGGCATTACCACCTCCATTTTACAGGTGAGCAACACAGCAAAAGTAAGGTTCTAATTCACTAACACAAACCCCCACATTATCCAAGTTGCATCCTCCAAAAACACTTGTTAAATAGCAGCGCACTTGTCAAATACCACGAGTGCTTTACAGCCACATCAAATCTAAACTTTCTGTGCTTTTCCTGATTATGCTGCCCTAATGCAGCCTGCACCATAAGCAAACCTTTACCTAACTCTACTCCCCTGGTCCAAGGCTGCAGTCTTTGTGTTTCCCATCCAGGCCACTGCCTCTCTCTCTCCAGGCTGCTTCTCCCAGCTGCTGTGCACAGCTCCCCTTACCACGCTCTTGATGCCTGCACCTCTCTCCCTTCTTCCTCAAGTTAAAGTCCTTGTATCATCCTTGTCACAATTTTCCTGCCTGGCCATCACCTGCTTCCTTCTTGGCCTGCAGCTCCTCCATACAGCTCTTTCTCACCTCTCCCCTCCCCATGCCCATCTGAGGCCATTTCCTTGCCCTGCCTGTCAGAGTTCACCTCATCCAGCTGCTTCCACCCATGTGCCCAGCACCAGCCTGTGTCACTCCTGGCTCTCAGGGGAGCCTGTTCATCCCAACCATGTCATTGTCACTCAGTCCTTGTCCCTAGACTTCCAGCTTTCACCCCCCTCATTCCCAGCTTCTACAGAGGGAAGAAGGGGTGAAAAGCAGGGAAGGAAGGGGTGAAAGCAGGACAAGCACTCAAGACCCCAAGAAGAGATCAAGGCCTGCTGATGGACACAAGCCCAGAACCCATCTCCATCAGAGAAGTCACAGTTTCCTCCATCCTGCTGGCTGCAGTCAGCCCAGCTGTTGGCATCCTATTTAAATTCTCATTTTAGCTGTGCTTCACAGAGCAGCTCTGACAAAGGGCTAACACCTCTGTCAACACTCTGGGATGGTAAGCAGCTGCCATGGCTCCTAAGGACCAGGCTGGAGCTTGGTAAAACAAGGGAACATCTCAAGGGATGGGTGTGGAGCACCAGTGAGGATCCCACTCTCCAAGGGATGGGCTGGGCCCTATTTCTCACAACCCCACAAGCCTCCATCATAGGGACAGACACACACTGGCAAGAGAGGTGCCCGTGGTTGCCTTCAGAGCCAGCCAGCCCTGTAAACCACCAATTCTGCCATGCCCAGGTGAGAGGGGGATTCTCAGAAGGGAAACCTCAGTGGAAAGACAAGAGAAACAGCCAAAATTAAGCACCAAGGAATGTTACCGCATGACGGGGGCAAGAGGCTGATCCACACCTCAGGTGTCAAGGTGCTTTTACTGACACATACAAAAGCTTTTTATCTGATGGCAGCTGCCTCTCCCTCGTGAACTCCCAGGACGCCCAGGACAGGCATCCCACAGGCAACATGGAGTAAAACCCCAATTTTACTCACCCTTGTAGGAACCAGAGTAGGCCTACACAGCATGATGCAGCAATGGCAAAATACCTCACTCTGACATTTAAAAAATAAAATAAAAGCTCACAAGTTCAAGGAGCTTGCAGAGTTTCCACAAAGATAAACCTGTGTGGTGTGGTGAGCTGCAGGACACCCCTGTGAGGGGATGTACTGCTGGTTCTGGCCAGCCCCACCTCAGAGAACAGCCCAGCCCCTCGCCCAGGCCGGCAGTAAATCAGGGAAAGTGCATTTTAAAAGGGGGGGGGAAAAAAAAATCTTGTCCAGCTGGAGGGGAGCAGCTGCGCAGGCACACAGCCACAAGTTCAAGTGACAGTGGGCAATAACTGGTTAAAAAAAAAATAAAAATAATAAACAGACATTCCTTTCCAACAGTGCAAGGGTCATCAGCTGCTCTGCCAACTGTCCCAAAGCACATAAAGGAAGGGGCTGCCAGCAGCCTCAGGTGTGCCCGGAGAGTCTGCCCCAAAAGCCCCAGCATTCCCACAAGGTGGGATATCCAGATACACCATCATGGAAAAGATACTAGAGCTACTCTCTCCTGTGACAGCTGAAAGCAGAACTAAGATTTCCAGCCACCCATGTTGTGCCTTCCTAATTTTTCTGCTACTGTAATATTTCTGCTCTGTAAAAACAACACTGCTGATACTTAATATTTCCTATAAACATAGCAGGAGAGATCCCACAGAAAGCAATGACTCTTGTCTCATTATCTCACATAAAGAGGGACTGACGCCTGAATTCCAAAATTAAAAGTTTATCTCTCCTGCTCACTGCAGACCTCCCACCACCTGCCCCAGGAAGAATAATGACATGTTTCCTCCCTCAGCTGTTATCTGCTCCCTCTCATCCAGTCCTTGGCTATTTTCTGAGCTCTGCAGCTCACACACCTTGCACATTATGCTGGCGTAACAGAGTTTAACACTTGAAGTGGATTAAAACCTTGGCCATAGTACCCAGGCCACTGAGACTGAGGGTGAGAAGTTCAGCACAGATGGACAAAGGCAGCAGCCTTCACCTGGCCTTGGAATTCAGTGAGCACAGCTCAGTGCTGAGCTGCTGCCCCAAGCACATCACCAGGGCACAACAAGTGTATGCTGAAGACTATCCTACCAGAAGCAGAGCTAGCATGCCTGAAATAAAGGATATGTGCCCACTCCTGATGACAAGATCAACTTAGGCAATTGCTCTTATACACCAAAACACGGCAGAGTTGGCCAGCATTCAAACCTCTTTCAGTTTGGCACTGCAAAACTTGACTTCTTGGACTGAGATTCCTGGAGTGGGATCTGGAAACACTTCTACTCTCTAAGTGAGGAATTAGTCTAAAAAAAGTCAGGATTCATAAAACACTGAAGGAAAACACCAACAGAGAGGATTGCACTTCATCTGGAAGCTCAAGAGAGTCTTCTGGGAGGCACCTGTACCCACCTTAGAAGTGCAGCTTTGATCTCTCTTTTGGCCTGAAGCAGGACAGTCCTTTTGTTTCAGGAACTCAGCAAGTTTCACTCTTCTTTCACAAAAACACTGCCTTTCCCTGTGCTTTAAGATACTTGTTATTCTTTCACCTCTCCTGTTGGAGCCATGACGGTACAGAAAAGAACTCAGCAGTCTCTAGTACATAGTGGAAATAAGGAACATGACTGAACTCTGTGCTGCAGGAGCTCCAGGCCAGGTGTTTCTCTTAGAAATCCAGTGGGTGTTTAATACAAGTCAAGAAACGGTCAAGAACAAAGCACTGTGTATCTCTAGACTTTGAACAGTACTTGGTGGTTCCTTTTGCTGAGTGCTAAACATAGTATACATAGTAAAAAGACCATTCCTAATTTAAAGGCTCAGTTGAAAAATACTGCCAGATTGCTAGGAAAGGAAACAGCAAAGCCTTAATAAACTTTCGGGGGCGGGGGGAAACTGTTTTTTAAGTAAAGGCTGTAAGTCTCTGTTAGCTCAAAAGAGATGTTGCAGGAAGAATTAAAAAGAAATAGGCAGAGCTGACAGGTTGCAAAAATTTTACTTCCATAACAGGAACTGAACATGGAACAAAAGTTAGACGGGTTAAAGTAATCACATAATTTAACAGCTAGGCTAGAAATTGGTCTCAGTCTATCTAGAAACAAGATGACCAGTTAACATCCTCTTGCCTTATTTATCATCAGAGCTTCCCTCTGCCACTGAACTCAAGAGCCTGATAAGTCAGAGTCAGGACAAGCCCTACTTCCCTGCTATCTGAAACAGAGAACAGGACTGAGCCCCATCAAAGGAGTCATAGCTCAGGGTTTCTTAATGTACTACAATTTACATGATAATCCTGTTCTGATCCTGTAAATTTGTCATGTCTGTAAGATACTATTTACAGATGTCTTACGTTCACTGTTTGTAAGATGTTATTGTAAGGCATTAGGTGAAAAATTCATATTTTCTGTATGTTTCTTTAAGGCAGATTTTCCACCCACGCCCAGAACCATTTCCTTGAATTCACTGGAGATAGGGGTCAGACATCAGGATCCTGGGTGCTCCATTCCCCAGGAGCACTCTGGTCAAGCATCTCCACTTGCCCTCCTTTGTCCCTTCATGCTACAGCAACTCATCTGCCCACAAAGACATTTTTCCCCACTCTTGTGTGTATAAATTAAAACATACATAATTAAGACCCCACAATGTTAGGGATCTTAAGAATCAGACTGTTTGCAGAATTGCAATTATGAGTTACATATCTACATTTCCTCTAATTCACACTGTCAGCACTTACACTGCTTTTTTTTTAAATTTCTTCATTCCCATTTCACTGAGAATGGAACTGAAACATACAAATAACGGAACTGATCAATCAAAAATCCAGCTGAAATACTCTAACAATCAAAGTCCATGCCCAGCAGGACCACTCAGATGACCATATTTAATTATAGGTTTCTATGGTTTTCTGAATTAGGAACAGATTTGCTTGCCCAAAGGCAGCCCACATCTCTCAATTGCCACTTTGGTTCTACCACACTGTCACACAATTTGCAACAGAGCTGAATTTGTTTCTTTGCCTATAAAGCTGCTTCACACAGAAATCTGAGGTTTGGCTGTTAATATCAATATTACTAAAAAATCAGAATACTCCACCAGCTTCACTGGGATGGTCTCAGACTGAAATCACAAACTCTCCAGGGAAAAGAGTCTTTCTACATTTCCTCTAGGATAAATTAAATCATGACATCACTCCCCAGAAACTATGTAACAAACAGTATGTCACTAACTGTAAGAGAGCTATCACTGATCAAAAGCCTAATTAAAAATAATAGTTACCTTTTCTTTTGTGCATATCTTCATATCATCCCCCTTTTTCATTTCCTCTTTTTGCCTCTAAAGGCAACTGAAAGAACACTCAAAACTTATAGAGCTTTCTCTTTCAAATAGTTTAATTCACAAAAATGAATCTCACTTAGGAGAACATTCCATATTTTCACTTACCCTGGACATATAACTGTCCGGGTTGGGGAAAAATTACCATTTCTCTACCTCAAAGATGTAAACTTGCTGGGACATGCAAAAGAACACTCTCAGTTTTAACAGCTCCAGTATAGCCATCTCACAAGACAGAAAATATTCCATGGGGAACTTTTTTGTAAGCTCAGAGCCCTGATACATTGCTGTCAAAGGTAGCAGGCGAAACTGTCACTGTAAAAACCACATGCCAAAGAACATACAAACTCTTTTTATTTCCTAAACTAGGGAATCCTCAGCAGTGAAAGCCTGCTAGGGAAGAGGTCTTCTTATGTCGCTCCATGTGCAGTAATCATGCTGCCAGGTGAACCAGGTCCAGCCCTGCCCAGAGGCTCCAAGGGCACACTGCAGCAGTGGAGCCCAGCAAGGCACAGCACACATGACCTGCTCACACGTGGTAAGGACAAACCAGAGCAGAGCTGTGCTGAGAGGACCACATCTTCCAGGCAGGAATAGCTGGTCCAAGAGGATACAGTAATTCTGAAACTAAGCACTAACTTCCAGACTCTCCTTTCCTCTGGGAGTGTCATGTTGGACAAGGGGTTTTTTTGTAGAGGGAGAACGCATTACTTCTAACTTAGACATAGCAATCGTCCATACATTGCTCCGAGTTCTATATTGGTTTTACTGCATGGCAAGACAGAAATCAAACCAGGAGTATCTTCTGGTTCCAGCCAAAGGACCTGGCACACAGCCAGACTGTAGTTGTACAGTAAGTCACCTCTGTGACTTAAAAAGGGAATCCATACAGCTGCCAACATACAGCTGACATTTAACAAATAACAGATAGGAACAAGAAGGGAAGAAGACAACAGGGCAGCCTCAGACTTCCATCCCAGCTGACAGCAAAGGCCTTCAGTCTTTTCATGACCCAAGGGCTGATGAGCTTTACTGAAGAGTCATTTTCCTGAGCCACCTTCCAGGAAGTTTTACACTAGAGGTGATACTCAAGCACAGGGCTGTTCCTGTGTGCAAGAAGAGTTTCTGTTCTGGGAATTTAAAAAAGCTTTATTTACCTAACTACAGTCTTCACATTGTTTATTCATTTCGTACGGTGAATGTTTGTTCATTGCTTCCCATGAACATTTATCTTTCGGTTTACCTGTTCATATGAATTTTTTAAGTTCCACCTTTTTTACACCAGTCCTAAGTTCCTAAACTACAGGTGGGCAACTCCAAGGAGAAAATAAGAGAATAAACAGAACATCTTCACCATTAACCTTTCAAAGCTACTTTCAGTCTCAATGGTCTCAATCCAAGTCCTGACAAACACATCTCGGACTTCTTCCCTACAGCTCTGACCACCAGTCTGTGAAAACTCACCACAACAGCTCATCAGCATGGTTGCAATTAACTGCACGGAACAGGAATTGGAATTATTAACATATTGAGGCCACTGCAGTTCTTAGAGGAATGACTATACTTTAATACTGTTTGTACATAATACACAAACCTGGAGTCAGGGTATCAAAAGAAAAACAATTGATATCTTTAAATTAAAGGAGTCAATGCTGGTCTTCTGGACACTAATTTGGGAATCAGTGAAAATTAAGCTCCTTGTATCATAAAAGACAGGAAACAAATCCTGAGGTGGTCTCCAGAAGTCTCTCTCCTCTGACTCCTAAACTGGTCTTGGCCAGATAAAGAATGAACTAAGATTAGAGACCCACTTCCTTTATTACTTACAGTAAAGTCAGCTTGGACTGCAGATCCAGAACTGAAGCGAAATGAGATCATAATCATTTGCCTCTAAAAACAGCTACAGAAGATAGATATGAAAAAGAGAGACACTAACATGCACACTTCAACACTGAGTAAAGCACAGTAAAGAAAAAACATAGGAAATCTCCACAATAAAAATGTTCCCAATTATGCTTTAATTCACATGTTAATCTCAAGTCATAGAAATGTCTTTCTTGCGTAATCAGTATATTGTAGCAACTCACTGCTTCTACTCCTTGGGACATTGTCCCTTAATCTAGACCTTACTTAAATACATTGTAAAACTACATCCAGAATTTCACTCAGTAAAAATACAAACAAAACCAACGACATTTTAAAACATTTCACAAACTTTATGTTAGAAGACTTAATGAAGGGAGAAAAAAAAAAAAATCACAATTCAAAGTGACTTATCCTGTCCTTGATACTCAGCTTGGAGAGTTAAATACAAAAGTGCTCTATTGGCCACTTTAGCAGTTTTCACAAAGTTGATGAAAGACCTGCTACATTACCAATCAGTGTCAACACATTAAATGCCTTCTCATAGTTACACAGCTTTACTGTGTGTCTCTCTGCATGTATACGACCCCAGAGGAAAAAAACACAAGAACACAACAAAGTCCATCCCTTGGAACCACTCGGACATATTTAGTGAGAAATAAATATTGGGCAGCATTGAAAACCTACCCAGAAATATTTCCCTAAATATTCCTTGCAACTACCTGACAGCACACACACACAAAAATATCATCTGTACATCAAGAGCTAAATCCAATAAATAGAAATAAAAGAAAGCACCAGTTAAGTAAGACCACCATTACAGGGAATCAGTTAAGCATCAAAGCTCTTATGACCTTATGCAGACAGAAGCGAGATAAGAAAATTGAAGATGTTTCTCTCACCTTGGAATAAAAATGCTTTGCTGGCATTGTGTAGTCCTGACACTTGTGTTACCCCCAGGGTTGTGTTCACCAGATCCAGCTCTGTGATGATATCAATTTGTAAGTCAGGATCCATTCCAAATCCTACAGCTGTTGGAGGCAGAGAGAGTTAGATCAATTTTTATTTCAAATCACGTAATGCAAAGAACAGAGAAGAGTACCTAGCACAGACATTTCTAGTACCTTCCCACTCACACACACACTGTACACAGTAATTACTTATAAGACAGTGGCTCTGCTGCAGGAAAGAGAAGATATTCTATTCCAAGTCTTTCAATTAAACTATTTCCTTCCCAGAGATTTTACTACGCACATGTTAAAACATTCTAAAACTGATATATTTATCCAGTATCTTCATAAGGTGAAAGAGTAATAAATAAAGGAAAACATAACCACCTATGCAAAACGATGAGAGAGATTTGCAGCATTCATCTATTGGCCACACTATTTCCAGGGAGATGTAAGGACTGAAAACTCCTCTCACATTTCCTACCTAGCTGCAACCAACTGACCAGGCCACAGCTCATAGCCTAAATGTAATCCGTTTTCCCAGCTGGACCAAAGAACCCTGGAGGAGATATGGTAGTAGGGCAAATAACACCATCCTGTAGACTAAGAGCCTTGGGTGACTCACCAAAGTGTTTGATATTGCTTCTGAAGCACGCCTCTGTTGTTGCCAAAGCCTACCTACAAACAGCAGACATTCACTGACCCAAACCAGCTGCAGCACCTCTGCGCTGTGGGAGAGCCTACTGGAAAAGTACAAACCTAAACCTGAAATTCATAAAAGGCTTATGACCAGGAAATGCCTGGGTACTCTTCAATCTGGTAGGGACCTGATGGGATTGACAGAAAAGACACAGACTCCACAAGTTTGAAAATGCCATGTTGATGAGCTCAGGGCAACTTGATGGTTAGCACACCAAATTCATCAAACATACCTCCATTTTTCTAGGGATGGGAAGAGGTCAGCCTGACCTCAGTGTTGCTCTCAACACAGCAGTTAAGAGGGACGTGAGATCTGCCTGAGACACAGGTCAAATACCTCATGTGGAATCCAAACACTTTCCTAATGAAATTTTTCAGTAACATCATTAGTAACAGGAACAGGCTCCAAGAACGAAATCCTGACACAGCTGAAGTCAATGGTAAAAGTCCCATTGACTTCCATGGAGGAAGGACATTACCTGTAAGGCATGTGCAGATTGATTTCCATTAAGTGGACTTCACACTTAGGTCTAAATTGATTGATTTGTTATTCCAGGACTATACTTCTGAATCATTTAAGCAGCAAGTACTCTAGTTTGATTCTTTGAAAGGCTCTGAGAAACTACTGAGGTGTACAGAACGAACAAGAAGTTACATATACTACTCATAAATCTTCTGTACTCCAGCACTTTCTCTTTTCCTCAAGGATTAAAAGTTGTTGGAATAACATGTTGTGCTAAGGTAGAGGATTCTACTCCACAAGAGACAGAGAAGTAAAAAATACTGAAAACACAGCTTTAGGAGGTCTCCAGCAACCTTACTCTAGAAAGAAAATTAACATCTAGAGGCATCTGATGGAACTGAAGCTTCAAGAGTGCTGACACATCCATACATACACAGTGCTTTCATAAGGATATGGGGATGAACACCTTTTTCAGAAAATTGGAATTGGAGAATATTAGAGAACCCAGATAAACTTCTTCAAAGGTAAAAGCTTCCCAGATAATCAGCAACATCACCAGGCTTTTAGTACTATCTTTGACTTCCACCCTAGACACTCAGGCAATGAATGACCACAACTGACACTGTCCACATTGGTGCACCAAGAACACCTTTCCCTCCTGGAATAAAGACCAGCACCAAAACAAGAAAGGACTTGTTATTCTTCTAAGGTTTTCATTCAACAGAAATGCAGCACAATGTAAATGGTGTGAACTTACCTATCAGCAAAGACAAGTGTTTGCCGTCCCTGTGAGAAACAAGGGTATGCTGTCCCTCATTAGAAAGGGGTTACATCTATTCAGATCAGCAATAATCTACTAATATGAAGGGAGGTCAAGTAGGTACTAAAACTTGCTCAACAGAAAGGACAAGGTGTGTTCAGTAAGACAAATCTCAACCCCATTTAAGTGAAAGCTCTGTCACAGCCATCAACAGGGTGGGGACAGAAACCACAGTGAGCAAGTATAGGCACTCCCATAAATCACAGTAGCTCCACTGCTCTATTAAAGCTGTTTATTCCAGCCTGAATACCCAAGGCTCAACAAGTATACATCACTGTAGCTCCACAGGTTTCAATTTATGCCAGTGAAGGACCTTGTGTGACAGCTTCGGTGTTCTCCCTCCCAGCTTTTAAAATACTTTTGAAAACAGAGACCATTTCTAATGTCACAGTAACTATTTAGCAAGAGTCTACACTGCTTTAAATACCTAGTCATTTTCCTGAGCTGGGTCTTCAAACGGCAGCAGGCACTCAAAAACCTAGTTAATAATTAATAAACAACAAATCAGCAGCTTCAGTATGATAACCAAGTCTCCTTTTCCCCTGTGGTCTCCCCCAGTCTATCAGACAGATACCACAGGCATATCAGCCACACTTGCATCTAGTATTTTATGCTGTCTCTCTTCAGTGGAACAAGCAGCTGGAATTACCATCTATTTCTGAAGTAAAAATTAAGCATCAAGCCGTCTGCTCTCACTGGAGAGCTGTGCAACGCCTGGGCCCGATTCTGGATGATGTTGCTTTCAATTCCTTTTTAAAGTAATTGGGCCATTTCCCTTCAATCAGTGGCTTACACAAGCAACACTCCAAATGCTTCAGGCAGGTGGGCGGGAGTAAAAATCATCTCAGGACTTGGTGGATTCGGCCCAATGTGAACTGAAGGCACTACAGTAGATTAGAGGATTAAGCTATATAATTATGAATGATGTCACTAGGAAATCCCTAAAAGAAATTAATTCTGCCTTACAGCTCTGACAGCTTTTATTCTCTGCTTCTGCCTTTATCACCTACACCCAAGCACCAGCAATCATGCCACGCTCCATCTAGCTAATGTGCAGCCATGCAACATATGGAGCACATTTATAATCTCCTCGACATGTGTAACGTGCTATTTGGGGATGGAAAAACTTTTACTTAAAGCACACTCAACACAACCAAGACATTTGCACGTGCCCACGTGAAACCATTCAAATGGTAAGGAAGAGGCATTTTGTTCTTTCCTCTCACAACTTCAGTGGCAATTGTTGCATACAAAGAACTTTCCGAGTAGTAGAGTTTTGGGTCCTGTTGACCATTTAAAGTCTCTGTGTGCACTATCAAGGGTAACACCACTATGAAAGGGACGGGCGGTATTTTCTTCCAACTATTTTTATGCCGCATGTCTCTGTAGGTTTTGATGAGGTTATAATTACTATAAGGATTTAATTATAAAACATTAATTCATTTGCACTTCTGATAATTGTGCCGGGTGATTTCCTTGAGAATAGCTACAAGCACCACGGCGAAACGTGCCCCTCAGCAGCTCCAACCGAGGAGGAGCAGTACCCGCGGACCAAGAACAAAGCCTTCGCAAGGAACAAGAAGCGGTACTTGGGTCGCGCAAGGCTGGAGAGACACCGGAGCCGGCACGGCACCGGCTGGAATAACGCGCTCGCAGCCCGCCCGTACCGCCGCGCCCCCCACCCGGTACCGCGGGCAGCTCCGCGCACCGCCCAGACAGAGCCCGGGGCCGCCACCGCGCACCGCCCGCCCGGACCCCGCGCCGCCCGCCGCTCTCCCGCTCCCGCTCCCCGCGGGGCGCAGCCCGCACGCCGCTCTCGCAAAACTTTCCCACGCCTGCCCCCAG
>NW_024580660.1:893202-1048202 GCF_017639235.1 Corvus kubaryi
GCGGGGGAGCCCCGCGCGGCGCAGCCGGCCCCGCTCCCCCGGAACGGGAACCCCCCAGCGAGAGGTGCCCGCCGCCCGCTGCGGCACGTCCCGCGGCCCAGGCGGGTGCGAGGTGCGGCCGCGCAGCTCCGCCGGCGGCTCCAGGGCACCTTCCCCTTCTTCTCGGCGTAAGAATCAACCTTCATTAACTATTTACTCGTAGTAATAATTTATGCCACGTATGAATAAACACAAAGAAGTTCTGAGATATAATACAGAAACCTGTGCCATTCCTCGCCTTCTTGCATGTCCTTGCTGAACTCCCGTAACTGCGCTTTCATGTCTCTAACGTGTAAAAGGGAGGTAAAGTATTTAAAGATACTCGTGAGCCATATGAGAATCTGCTCTGATAGCTGTTCTAAAACCTGTCTTCAAGTATTTCTTCGTTCCAGCCTTTTAATTTGGCTCGGTCCTTGGCAAGGAACAGCATACCACATGCCTCAGTTATATGCAATGACTCTTCCCTGCAGAACACCTCATTCAATTTTGAAGGACAATTTACTGGCCCCAGATGATGTTCCCACCCTACCGAACAGGAGCAGAGTGAGATTTCCAGTTGATGTACAGTTCAAAGCCCCAGGATCATCCTCTGTGCTGCTTCCCCTCATCGTGATTTTGTGCTGCACAGTGCAGATTCCAGCCATCTTAAACGTTAAATAATAAGCTGTACATTTGGACAAAGTTAGGATGATACCATAAAAATCATGCCCATCTTAGGGGTGCAGTTGCATTCATACACATTTACATTGGCAAGAGCAAACAGTCTGACTTGGTTGCCTAATTACTTAATTAGTGAGATGTCTGGAAACAGCTGTTCCTGGCTGCCAGCAAGGTAATGCACTCCAGGAAACCTCTGGGGTGGCCACTCAGAAAGCACCTCAGTAATTTACCTCCAGTGCACCAAAACAACTTTTTTTCTTCGACTGTAACTTTGCAGCTTCTTCCCTTTGGCTAGGGTGCCCTGTTGTCAGCCACGGGGCGTGAGGAGGGGTACACACATGGTATACAAGTGTGTGTGGATGTACACCGACACTCTACATAACCATAGCAACAAGACAAAGAGGCAATGGTACCTCAGCACGTGAAGACACACCCCTCTATTCCATCCTGGAAACATCAGTGTTCTGCATAGCAGTTACTATCTGATTCTAGAGATTTCTTTTTGTGGAGCAGGTCTGTATATCCAATTCTTGTTAGCTTAGATCTGTTTGTGCTTATCTGGTAGTAAAACCTGTGTCTATCTAGACACCAAATTGAATCTAATTCAAGTTTTCCATTTTCCACTTGATGCAGAGTCTTAAGTGGATATACAATTTTAACTGGTTGTAGATGATTCTCAGACAGATCTGTTTAACCTAAGTCTGGATTAAATGCCATTTATAAAAAAATTACTGTGGGTACATGCAAAAATTTGCACCATGTTATCAGCTGTAAAGCCCAGTTTCAAACACATCTTGAGCAATCTCATGGATGAAGAATATCCTAACCATTGCTGGTTTGTTCTTCTGTTCACCATAAGCATCCAAAAGCCCACAGGTACTGCAAAAGTAGCACAAGAAGCTTGGTAAAAAGTGAGTGCTCTGAAAAAGGCTGGTCCCACAGTTGTGGCTCTTCCTGTAGTCCAGCTCAATGCCCAAATGATCACACATTTGGAGAGCATTTGGAGAGCACGTATGTTCAGCTGCTCACATGGAGAAAGGATAGGGCAAATGGATGGAAAACAAGAAATCCCCTTCTTACAGCCAACACTATTCTTACACGTCCCCTAATGGCAACAAATCATCTTCCTTTATCACCAGAAAATCTGACCTTCTGGTATGTTCTTATGGGAAGTATAAATAGCTGAAAAGCCTGACTTCCAGATAAGAACTGTGTTCCTGAATATTCATAGCAATAAAAAAAAAAAAATCTGAAGGTACTTTTGCAATAGTGAAACGTTTGTCCTGGAAAGTGAGCTGGATTTCAGCTCAGATAATACTCCTATGAATATTGTTCTTGCACTCTCCGTTGGTCATTGAATGCATCTTGGTTTTGACCTAAATTATTGTGAAGTTGCTAACTGTGTGGTTTTAAACCATTAGTCCTGCCAGCCACAAAGCTTGTGACATTTTGTAGTTTGAGGAAGGATTTTTGGTGTCTCTCTGAGCAGTTTCAGGGCTGTCTGCGTGCCACAGCTAAAATGCAATTAAAAGCACTATTACTTCACGGGTACCTTAGTACGTGTGGGCTCCATTGCCAGCTGCACAGCAAACCCTGGGAGACAGCAGTGCTTCCACCTGGGAAAAAAAATTATATATATATAAGAAAAATAAGAAAAATAAAAGAAAAACAAAGCCCACCACCTGTAGCTCATGGGGTAGAAAACCTCCTCTATTCACAAATAAGGCTTGCGTCCCTGGAAAGCCTGTCTGCACGGGGATACCTGAGATCCGTAAGAGCCAAGTTTGCTTTGCCGCCAGTAGAGGGCAAGAATTAGCAGCAGCGCTTACACCCAATTACTGCGAAGAGGAATAGGTGGAAAGGGAGGGGGGATTACTACACTCCGTGTTTGCCTTACCCACTGACAAATACTTGTAAAGGACTATAGAATCAGTTCAGCAGGCTAAAAGTATCCACGTTAGAGTTTATAATTACTTAGGTAACTAACAAATACATCAGAGTGAAACCTTACAAAGAGAAATCATTTTTCTACTTCTGTACACAGTCATGGAGCAATACCTACTGCTCTTTTTTTTTTTTTTACTATTTTTAATTCCCAAACACATGGCTAGCTAATGCTGGAAGACTGAAAAGTCTAAACTAAACTTTACAGCTGAATAATCTATTTGGTGTGTGTCCTTCAACCTCCACGCTGACCATAGGAATTTCAGCACCAAAAGAGTAAAACTATTTCAGACTAAGCAAACCTGTGAGCACTGTAGTAGAACATGTGCCTTTCTTGCAGTTGTTAAGTAACATGCATTGGTTTAAATTGTGGCCATGGTGAATCCATACAACCAAGTTAAAAGGACATGGATTTTTATCTGTTCCCATGAGTTTAAAGATTTGATGCAGTAGATGCCTAATGGTGACAGCAAATTACTCTCTCTTACTCCCAAAATCAGTGTGTTGTATCATTGACTTACACTGGTTGATTTTGGGTGTTTGACACATTCCATGTGCCTCAGTTTTTCCTCCTGATAAGGGTATTAGTGGCACTTAGCTTTCTCTCAGGACTCTCATGATGCTTGCTGGTAACTTTGGACTTCCCCAAAATGAAATCTGCCTGCACAGATAACGTGCAAAGAGTGACTGTAGTCTCCCATCACCAGGTCCTACCAGCTCCTTTACCCATGCAGGCACTTTTCAGAGAAATGCAAGCTTAAAGACAGAACGAAGTACCAGAAGTGGTGAAACAGTCCTGCCACTTAGATGTAGAGCAGAGTCTTATGTAGCTTAGAGTCTTCAGGCTCAGACCCTCGCCTGAAATGAATCATGCACTTGGCACGGGTATCTCTTGTGTTACCATTTTCGATGACACGTCCTGACATCGTGCTTCAGCTACTGTATTTGGGGAAAGTTTCTCTAAAGCTCGTGTCTGCCGACAGTGAAACAGGTTGGACAAGTACCATTTCCATAGCAGGCTGGGAAGGGAAGAACCTGCTTTCCAAATCAGCGTTGTGGCACATGGCCCTCACCGCATGGCAGGAATTCAACTTCAAACACAAGGTATGATAACACCCCAAACTGTTCCTTACACTTTCCTTCTTCACTTGCTCCTCCTTTCAGCCCTCCATTTACATCTCCAGTAGATACGAACCTCTCCTGTTTTTAACAGTTAACAACCTTTGGGGTGATTGAATTGATAGGATAAGAAGGATTTAAGCAAATCCAGTTGGTCTTCTGTTAAGCAATCAATTGTTCCACAAGGTACAGAACACTCAATAGCTAAGAAACCAGCCATTTAAATGATACTTGTTTCTGCAGCTGTGCAACATCCCCATTTCCCAGGAGGGCTGTTTCCAGTTGCTGCTCAATGTTTCTAACAATCAAATGGATCAATTCTGCAGATACCTTAAGGCTGTGTGTTAAGTAAGAATGATGTTTGTGGTGTGTGTTGGGTGGAGAAGGAGGTGGTGGAAAAAGAGACATTTCATTCACCAGAAAAGTTCATGTAATTTCTGTTTTAAACACTGGACATTTATTTAGAGTCTTTAGAGCCCATACATTATTGAATAATTTTAATTTATCACATCCAAATATATTAGGCAAATATACAATACAATAAATTGCATTTGTACACATAAATACAAAATTTGAGGTAGGGCCTCAAGAATAATAATATCTGAAATTAACAACATACAGCAACATAATATGTACTACATGAGATATATGTATGATGCATTCTTTGTAACAATATATCTTTTGCACATACAGCTAATGCAAAAATTTTAATGATCTGGTTAGGGTACAAATCTTTATCCATAGGCAGCAGTACCCCATAGAATGCCTGTAAATATATATATATATATTTATATATGACATTACGCAAGTAATTAAGATTTAACCCATCAGCGATGGGTCTGTAATAAAGTGCCATAGGACACAGGGAGCAAATTCTCAGCTGGTGTAAATTGTCACAGCTCCAGACAAAGCTGTGACAATTTATACCAGCCAAGCATCTACCTTACAAGGTAATACTACATAATATAAAGGACAGATAACAACATGTTTTAGTCAATTTTCCTAGCAATGGAAGATAGCTATAAGGCAAATGGTTACCTGAAGATGTATTTAAATGTTATGGGCAAATAAAAATATTGCAAGCATTAAGATCCAACCTAGTTCTCACATTATGATAAACCCCTCAGGAAAACCTTCTCTCTTTAGTGATAGGCTGCCTGAGGGTGACAAAGGCAGAAATCCCCTCCCACCTCAAGTCACCAACCTGAGACCCTCAGGAATATCAAGCTCTGACCATCTTACAGGTACCTTATGTGCACACTATCTAACTACAAACCAAGCAACAAGTGTCTCTTGCAACAGCAGAACAGAGAAGCTTTCTGGGATGCCTCTGGTCAGAAAGCTCTGCTGTCTGCAACCCATAGTTCCTACAAGTCTGTCCTTGATTGCAAGAAGAATTGGAGCTGCAGAATAAGAAACCAACAGGAGACCAATGACTGCCATGCATAAACATTGCTTTAACACAGGCAAAAAGAAGTCATATTATCCATACAACTGTACATAACAAAAAGACCAAAGGTATTTAAAATCAGTGTTGGAATTTGATGGCAAGAGATAGTCACACAGTGTATCAGAAGCAATGATCTTCAGTGTGGAGGCACATCTAATGTGGTCAGTGGAGCAGAAACGAATCAAAAGACTACTTGGACTCAATTGAAACATCAGATAAAGACAATCCAAGTCTTTCTCAATTAAAGGTCATTTTGTTAAACCCTTCTTTTGGAAACAAAGTGCTGCCTTGTCTAGCTGAAACACAGGTTTTGAACATTGCATATTAAAAACACTAGGAAGACCCCAAAGAATTTGAAGATGGCAAGCATTTGCATTAGGTATAATCTTTAATGCATACAATAATGCATCTCAGCTCATCCAGAAATTCAATTTAATTTCAAAGAAAAAATATGCATCATAATTTCACCAAATTTAAACATTTTTTACTCACAAGATAGATAGATCTGAAAGTACATACATCACATTTTTACTAATATGGCTTTTTCCCCTCCTTTTTTTTCTTTTAAAGATCTTTACTGTTATGCTATTAGTTACTAAATTTATTTTTAGAAAATTATCAAAGTACATGCAAACTTTCCTTAGAACATGGTAAATGAAGTGCATTCCCAAACTTCAAGGTAACTTCTCAGTTAAAGAAGACACTGCTGGTTAATTTAATCTCAACTTTCAGATTTGAACAGTAAAATACTTTAGAAAAAGTCTCATGTGACCAAAAAAAACCCCTGCTTTTCACGTACAGTGAAAATTTCACATCTTCTGTGATTTTTATATGCATTTCTCCCCTTTTCCAAAGGTTTTTGCAAGCCTAGCTATGGGGTCAAAGCTGAAGACAAAGATCAGCAAGCAAAAAAATCACCATCATCTGTTTACAGAGTTTCAAATTCAAGCTTAATCCTGTGCTAATGACTTAGCAGGCACAGGAACAACATCTAAATTAAAAGCAAGCAGATTAATTACATAAATCATGGAAAGCAATTCAGTTGCAATTTCACATGCAGTCTGGTTTGGTAATCCAAGCCAAAAGATATCATACCCCAGCAGTATTACTTCAAATGATATCTCTTTCATAATTCAGGTAGGCAGTAGCTGACATCCTTACACTGAGGGAACTTTATGGCAATGAGTTAATCCCAGTTCCAGTGCAAGCCTTGAGACAAGCTGGTAAGTGAAAGGATTCAGTACTCTCAAATTATTTGACTGTGTTTTCTCTTTTTCAAAGAGGACCAAACCTATGGGTATTTGTTATATTTGTTGTTGGTTTTTAGTGACATCAGTGGCGAAGACAAAGTGGCTTGGACTCCAAAAATCAAACCGAGGTACGAGGCAGTGTTGGTCAAGAGAGACCCAAAACGATTTATCCCAAGAGAAATGCATAATTCTCAAGAGAGGTGCTGACTTAGAATCACAGAATCAATAGGTTCCTTTCTGCACCCAGGGAAGGTCCCTCAGCCCCACCTAGATGTGGTAACCAAATTTCCAGCTCATCCTTGTAGACCTTCATGAGGTCAAACAGAGCATGGCTTCTCAAACCTGCCTCTGTCAGGAAAATAAAAGCCAGAAGCAAGAATAGCAAGTCTTTTATTAAAACAGCAGGCAAAGCTGAAGCAAAGGGGAACAGCTTTAAGGCAGAGAAGCTCACAGGAGGGTCCTGTCTTGCTGCTGTGTGAGACAGGGACCAACAAGAGCCCGTGGAGCGGAGATTCAGGCGTCAGTGTAAAATATTGTGGAATCTGCTGTCCCTGCCCTGGGTGACAACCCCTGATAGTGTTTCACTTGTCCTGTGTGAGGATTAAAGGTCTCCAGCAGTGCCTAGAACTGGCAACACTAATTGCCCCATGAAAGAGGAAGTTCAGCAAAATGAGTAATATATTTCATATACATATATATATACACACACACAGAGAAAAGGAGTTAACAATTTGTGGAAGTGTTACTGTAAAGTTTAGTTTTTTGTTTTCTTCAACGGGATGAAACAACACACCTACTGATCTACGGACACACATGAACTGAGGATTTACCTGAGACCCTGTAATATGAAGACAGACAGACAAAAGAACGGGATAGAAACAGCCCCTGAAAGGAAAGAACCATTTACAGGCTACTACAGTAGTGTCTGTGGGGAGGAAAAAACTGGCTAAACTACTAAGCTCATCATTTCTACACTGATTGGTAAGATATTTATAGGGACAAAAACATCACTAGCACACACTGCATGAACACTGATCACTGTTAAAAAATATCATATATGTATGTATAGGATATAACAAGATAATAAATGTTAATTTTGCCAATTATTGAAGATATATTTTTCTCCCTCATTCTAGTGCATTTACAATAAGTTGGGCTAATTTTCTATTTAGGTAAATAAATGTACTCTTAAAAAGCTCTATTTTTTACTCTGCCCAATAGGTAACAAAACTACATAAGTCTAATATTCATATGACTGCTTATATCTGATTTCTAGAATGTAATGATTTAGGATGTCCTACTGCTATGCAATGTTATGATGGCCATCTACTAAACTGTCCTCTCCCCCCAACCCTTGCATTTTCTAGATCTATTGTTGCATCTATATGGATGACTGCAGTGGTTAATTATTGTGGATTTGGGGGGTTTTATTTAATGCAAATGTTTTAACGAAAAAAATACCCTATGCACGTTTCAGAGAGAATACTGCTTTGAAGAATTTACGTGCTATATATATAATATATAGACAAGTGGGGTCCTGCTATTTCCCCATTGGTTGAAAGAGAAGAATACACCCTCTGAAGGTTACAGGTTATATAAAGATGCTTATAGGCAAATTAATGGGGAGTCACAAAGTTGAACAGCACATCTAACTTCTAATAACTGTTTTCAGGTGGTAACTAGACTACACTTACCACTGTAAGAATACAAAGTTAGGCACAAATTATATGATGGCTTCTTGAGGAGATACTGTAAACAAAAGCAGAGAAACAAGGAAAATTATGTTCAGAGTATTGGAGTAAAGTGAGTAAAACCACAGGTGCACTTGGTGTGGAGCAAGTTTTCAGACACTTTGTATAACTGAGGCATTCCTAGTTGAAATGACAGATACCAAATTATCAAATGAAACATATGACAGGACTTTAAACAGTGATGCCCATACAACTAATTCTGGCACCATTTCCAAACCACTTCTAGACTCAAATGCAGTTTAGTCCCAGTCTCAATTGATCATTTTTAAAGATTTTGTTCTTATTTTTCTACTTGAAAAGATCAAATGGATTATTGTGCTTCAGTTCTCACCCCACATATTGCTTCCTGGTGTGCTGTTTCAAGGGTCTCCACTTGTTTAAATAACATAACAATCTCTCCAAGTTAGTATAAATCATAAAGGAGGTGTGCAGACCTGATGGGCCAAGGTTGGCTGTCAGTGTAGAAAAAGCAACCCCATTGCTATAGGAGCCTTATGCTGGATTTACATCAGGGCTTCAGGAGATCTTTGCTCACTTCCATCATATTTGAGGGCTGAACTTTCCTTGGAACACACTGGTAGCAAAAGCCTAGTCCCATCACAGCCACCTGCTACAAGGGTGCTTGTGGGAAATGGGTCAAACTGCGCACATCATTTCCTCTTAAGATTTTTAGGTTTGGTTTTGTTTATTCCTACATCACCTGACAACACCTGGTTATGTCACCTGTCCCACACAGGGCTTTTGCTGTGTCACCAGGTACAGAACACGTCACGGGCATCACCTACACCTGGAAGTGGTCTAGTTAGGCCTTCCCTACAGCATGCAACAGTAAATCCTGCTTTCCTAAGCAACCACTTTCAGGCACTGCGGAAAAGAAAAGAAGAAACAGTGGGGGGAAAAAAATCAGAGAAGCCTGACAATGTTATTGCCACCCTTTTGTAATAATTATTAGCACTGGGTCCCCAATTCCATATCCTTCACTGGCAGTTTAAGTCCAAGGGAGGAGGTTCCCAGCGGATCAATCATGTTCCTGTAACGTTCGCCACGGTGCTTGGCCAGAAACGGGCCCCAGTCAGGCTGTGGAGAGCACACCAGCTTGAGCCGCTGCAGTGGGGGAGAGAAAAGAGAGTCTCATTTGGTGTCATGGAGCAGAATTACAATGCAGAAGAAGTGAGAATAGGCTCATTTAAGATTATTGATGACAGCCCAGCAATGCTCCACTGCTCAGCATTTGTTTTGCACAAAGTTTTCAAGATTAATAGAGGATAAAGTGCCCAGGTTTTAATTATACATTCTCCCCTGCACCGTGTGAGGGGAGCTCAGAACCACTGCTACAGACTGTGAGGCTCTCTTACTGAAGGACACGTGCACAATTACTTAGCCCAATGGTCTAAGCAGTGGCTAAATGCATTAAAATAATTGGATTTCTATTTAGTATATTTCCCAAATGTATACAAATGACCAAAAAGTAGTATATCACTATGAATGAACAAAGATTTTAATTTTGAGGTGACAAAATATTTCATTTCTATCTGCGGGAATAAAGAAAGAGGAGAATGTCAACCTGGCAAACAATGAAAATTTTCTGATCTTTCCACTGAGTTCTTTATTGAATATATAATTTGATCGGTGCATTCACAGATAAAAAGGAAAGAAAACATATTTCTGATGACTTAAGAGGGAATAATTATATGTTTATTACCTAATAAAGTGAATCAGACCTCTCGATCAGTTATTTTAATTTCTGCTTAATTACCAGTTTGCAACTTTTACCTCCCAAATCAACCATAATAATTTTATGTAGCAGACTCAGTATTGAGGAGATACCAGACTACTAGAAATAGCTTCAGCAGAAGCCCTTTCAAAACAGATCCAGCTCTTGGGTGTTTCTTTGGGTGCACACTGGGAGAGGCAGTAAGGAAAGCACCCCATTTTTGTGGCAATATGTATGCCACTTTTACACATTAGAAGTTTTGGAGCAGAACCATTTGTCTCAGCAAGAGAAGCTTATGAGACAAGGACCAAGTAAATCTAGTCGCACATTAGCTCATTCCCAGTAGGAGCAGTTGTCTCCTGACCCGGGCACTCCAATCTGCTCTACACAAGGGCTGAATGGCCCTTTAGACAAGTGGCCTCACTGCCTACTGCCAATCACGTGCTTGGATGCACTCCCTAGGGTGTCCCACCACTGTGAAAATTCCTCTCCTATGAAATTCCTTTGCTCTATGGGAAGCAGAGAAGCGTGGTCTTTTCCCTTAGGCATGTGTAGTGTGACATATTGAGAGACCAAAAAGATTATACTATTTTAGTACATTTTCTCTCCTTTTCATTTTTGAAGCAGGAAACAGCCCCGGTGGGATTTGCAGGGAAGCTGAACTGCAAAAGCAGCTACAAAAAGGGGACCAAGTGTCTGTTCCTTCTCTCAAGGTGGGAGCAGCACAAGCAGCAGGCAGTGATGAGAAGGCAGAACCGAGAAAGCCTCAAAGACCTAAAAAAGGGCGCTGGGCTTCTCCAGAAGACAGGAGCAAGGCAAGGAAGGGATGAAATGCTGACATTGCTGTACCACACCCTGCCAGGGACTGAGGAGCCAGCAGGATGGGAACAGGCAGGGACAGAACACAGGGATGGGGAGAAGAAGGTGACCACCACGTTTCTGAAGCAGTGGGGGAAGTGTCAGGAATCCAATTAGCAAAATAAACAAAAGAAACTTAAATTAAAAATAAATTGCCACCTGGAATTATTTTAAGCCCAGGTGCCAGAAAGGATCAGCTTATTCAAGAAGAATAAAGAGATGAAGGGTGAAAGCAAAGATTGCCAGCTAGGTTTTATAACGAGTAGCTTGAGATGCATGAAAGGACTTCTTGCTCTACATCTTATTCCTGCACTTCAGCGAGTGGCACAGCCTCGTGAAGCACATCCTGGATGACTCCAGTGCCCAAACACCTGTGTGCACTTTGCACACAGGCAACTCCTGACGGACCTCTCCCAGTGCTGATTGCCAGGCTTCCTGGGCACCATACACACCAGCTGCTGATGCTTCCTATGGCTACACTCTGCTTTTGCAAGAAGGCCAGCAAAGCTAGAACATCTTTCTTCCAAGAAAGCCATGCAAAACCTCATTAAATTTGTCTAGATCTCATGAAACAAACCACTCCACAATTTAGGATCGTGTTTTTTGAGAAACTAGGAGTAGAAGGTCTGCATTTTGAATCAATTGAGCATCTCTTTGCAACACAGTAACTAGTTTACCAGAAAGTAATCTTAGCAGTATTAGACATTCAATATCACAAAAATCAATGTAAAATAAAAGAGACAGTCTCCTGCGGCCATATTTTTGAACAGCAAAAAGACAGAAGAATTACCTCAATAAATTTGCCTGGGGCTAGATGCATTTTTATCACAAACATAACTGGGATCCAGATGACTGAGCAGGCCAGCATCAACCACCCGAGCACCATGGACCAGCCTGGGTAGTGGTAAGCTCCATAAGTCATGGGTTCCCACTGGTAAAAACTGAAGCAGAGAATAAACTGGGAACAAGAAAGGAAAACAAATATGTTTGAATAAGCAAAACAAGCCTGCTATGCAACAAATGGTGAGTATCCACACACAGAGTTGGTGTATATGGAATACAGATAAAAGCGAGTACTCCTAAGGCAGGGTGCTGCCACCAGCTGTAATAAGTGGGTCAGAGCCTGAATCTAATGAGTTTCAAGGAAATCTTGCAAAATCCCACAAAAATCACTGTATTTGTGCCAGAATAATTGAAATTAGAATCTTGTCCCTAGAGTAACATGCTTTATTACAATGTCTATTGGCAGTTTTACCTAATGTGATTATGCTAAGCTACTCCATTTCACTTACTGTATGAACAGCAATACATCTGCTTACATTTGTGCATAATTCAGTAACTTTTGAGAAATGCCTGTGCTTGCAATAATTGCACACAGAAGATTTATAGAACTATAACTAGGTGAAGGCACATACAAAAATGATCAGCCTTAGTTCCAGAGATGTGGAGTCTAATGAAAGTCTAATATTAGGCTATCCAAATGTATCAAATATTAGCTTTACAGAGGCAATAATAGAAAAGAATTCATTGCTTGGTTTTGCTTTGTCTGTTTCCATTGCATAAAAATTGAATTATGACTGATCAGTGTCAATTTATTTCTCACTGTAAGCTCACTAAATATTGCATTTGGAGAGAACAACAACAGAACATGCAAGTTTAGAGAGTAAACACGGTCAGTTCAAATTTGTTTTCTTTAACAAACAACATAATTTCCTATTCCCTGGTTGTGATTACTGACAGTAGCTACGAGCACAAGTCTGATTAATAAAGGATCTGAGCAATTTGCAGAAAAGCCTTACAATTCCCTTCAGAAGCGTAAAACAGGATCTAAGGCAGCATCTTGAAAATAACCACTGAAAAAAAAAAAAGGAGCTAAAAAATCCCATGTGCACATGCCTTCATTTTTAACAAGGTCACCAAGAGAAGAGAAATACCACTGATGTCATCCTAACACTACAAACTGGACTATGTCTTCAAACTTTTTTAGAGTGATTTGCAAACTATAGCCATACATTGCCACAACCAAACAGCAGTTAGTTAAGACAGATCTACCTGGTTTTCCCACACGGCAATACTGTAGTGCAGTGAAGACAATTGATAAAGAAAATCTACGTGAGAAAAGTAGACTAACTTCATTTTACCCATTGGAGAAATTATTCTCACCATAGAAAATTTTGTTTCTTCACAAGTCAGGATTTTATTGAGCCCACCAAAACTCATTGGTCCCTTCACACAGGTATTCCTGTCTGCGAAAACTAAACCTTTTCCAGTTTTCAGAAATAAATGTCCTCATTCCTGAATTAGCAATACTGAAAAGAAGTTGTTAACTTCATCCAGTGCCTTTTTCTTCCTCCTCCAGGAATAGAAAGATTTGCCAAAGCTTACACTTCACTAAAGAACAGCACACACAGAAACTTCCCAGCACATGACCTGAAATATACCTTCTCTGGAAGGAGTGACTGCAAAGGACTGGAGAGTCACTGCTTTGCTTCTCCACCCACCAGCTGAGCTCATACTTACTGTTTCAAAATGTGTGTCTTTTCAGAAATTCCAGAAACTTTTCTTATCTTGTACCTAAACCACTAAAAATACTCACCCAGAGGAGCTGTGGCTGCCCCATCCCTGGAAGTGTTCAAGGCCAGGTTGGATGGGGCCCTGAGCAACCTGGTCTAGTGGAAGCTGTCCCTGCCCATGGCAGGGGAGTGGAATGAGATGAGCTTTAAGGTCCCTTCCAGCCCCAACCATTCTGTGATTGTGTGACATGTAGGAACTATTTAGCTGTGAAATGATGAGTATTTAAAACTCTACACAAATACAGAATCTTGCTGCACCTGTGGTTCAGGCTTGAGGACATCCAAGTGGAGGTACGTGCTCTCAGACAGAAAATACTGGGGAAAGAAGGCTCTGTTGTTTTGTGCTGATTTGTCAAGGTGAAAGCTTTTGAAATGGCTGGAATTATTATTTCATTCTTGCGTCAAAAAAATTATATGTGATTGCAGATTTTATCTGCACTTCAGTTAAAATGTGAGGGAAGCACTGTGTTAGAAACCTAGATAGCAAATGTAGATACAGTTACTGGATTTGGACCCCTGGACTTGAAAAAACTTTCATAGCAATGGTGAAATTGAGACTGTGACTTTTTTTTATTAAATTGAGACCTAAACGTGAAGTAAATACTAAGTAAATTCGAAGGAAGGTGTTGGGGAGGAAATGAAAATGAAAGAGAGATAGGAAGAATAACAAAAATAAACCAAACACGCTCAGTTTTTGCATTTCAGGGCTCTTTTTCTTCCCCCTGGACGCGGCGCGGGCCCGCAGCGCCACCTCCCGGGGCCCGGGGATTTGGGGACGGGAGAGTCCCGCTCCTCCTGTCTTTCCCTCTTTTTCGCCCGCGTTTCCACCTCAGCCTTTCCAAAGCATCCCTCTCACATCAGTTTATGTGTCAATAAAATGTTTTTTTCCCTAGTTCAATCTGACAGCAGACAGGAGGATCATGTCTTTTCCCTGTGCATACATAAATATCACTCACATACACGTGCACATAAATATATATACATATAAAAATAAAATAATCCATAATGCTGCTGTGCAGTGGTGTGCCATAGCAGCATTTTGCATGGCCAGGAAAAGGCCACCATTTTCCTGGTAGACTCGCCATCCCTCTCCACCAAAACCACCATTATTTACACTGTTTCTACTACATACCCATGGCAAGAACACATGCATTGTGTTTAAGTATCTGCATCCAAGTTCTAGCTACTAATCACCATATGAACAATAATGAACATACAACAACAAAACTCTTTGGAGAAGACATTAATTTTTTTTCTTTTTTTTTTTTTTTTTGCTTACTGTTAAAATAGTTGGGGTCACAAATGCCCAACAGACTCTCCAGAATTTACTTGGCTGGAATCCAATCATCATTTCTATATCTTCACAAAATCTTTGCAATCCTGTAAACGGCAAATGGAAAAGCAATTAGGTGTGAAAGAAACCAGCTGCAGTCTGCAACAGAGCTCCAGTGCCCTCCCTTGTGTCTACTACAAAATTGTGTCTAACAACAAAAACAAACTCTGACTTTTTGGTTGAAAACTTCCATGGAGGATCTAACTACACAGTAAAAAATGAGACTGATAGGGTGGGAACCATTCCAATAAAATATTTCCTTCTTAAGGATTAAAGTAATTGAGCTTTTACATTGAGATTAGATGTTTAGTGTGTTCTGTGTAAAAGCATTAATAATATGTTCTGGGCATCTGCAATTATTTGTCAATTTGTTTTATTTGTTTTATTTCCATGTGAAGATCAGCCTTATTAATATCTGTATACCTGCTTCAGCACAGGCAATATTTCAGCTTCTCTGTACCTGCTACATGACTGGATTACAGCTGTATGCCTTAGCACTGAAACTGGTGATGTCCTGTTATTTTTCACCTGATACATAAGTGATATTTAAAATTGCTAGAGAACACCTGTAAGTATTTTAAATTATATTCAATGTTGTCTGAACAAAAAAGATCAACTGACGTGTTAGTTCTTCAGATTATTGCATTGATTGCATCTATAAAGTTACTTGAGTTAATAAAACATGCAAGACTGGAAAATGGTATTCCTGCCACTCTGCAGCTCCTTCCCTGGCCATGCCATGTGACAGGAAAAGGTGTGTTGGTCAGGAGCTGCTATTCCCTGTTGGTTATTAGTAATTTAGCTATTAGTAATTTCATTATTAGTAATTTATCCAAAAATCATAAAAACAAAACTAAAATTGATTCCAGCTTTTCTAATTGTAATAAGAAGAGAGAGGTCTGAGCTGATCTGTCACGCAAATGTTAACAAATTGGGCCAATTTTATCTAAATTTTGCAAAGTATTATTCTGCAGCATTCTGTCCAACTTGCATGATGTGGGAAAAGCTTCAATACTGGAGAAAAGGTGTTGAGTAAGGGAAGAAATACTTGGAACAAAAGTAATAAACTACTTTATTTCTTATTGTATAGAGTCAGCCGCTGCAGCTGCTGAGTATAAGAAGGGATAATCCCCAGGCTTGATCCACCTAATTTGGGAGCCTTCCTGTTGATATCAAGGAGAAATAAATCTATCCATCTGATTGTTGAAAGAATTAAGAAGGTAAAAGAATAGCACTGGTTCATCATCCAGTGCCTTCTGATGCACCTTGAAGGAAGGAGCAGGGCTGGGTGTTTGGCAGCTGTGAAGGCCCAGCCCAGGGGGTGAGCACACAGTAAGCCAGCTCAGGCTGTGAGAGAAAAGCTAAAGAACCATGTTATGATAAGGAATAGAGAAGAAAAACAGAGAAATTAAACAGGAAAAAGGTACTGCAAGTACTGTATTTAGGGAAGGGGAAAAGTTAAAACCTGCAGTGAATGTAAGCTCAGAAAACTGAGCCAAGGTGACCCAGAGGTCACATTTTTCTTCTGTAACTGTAATTTCTTTCCCTCTTTTTTCTACTGACTACCACAAGTGTTCTTCTTCAGAAAGCCTCCTCTCTGTAAAATACATGTAATTTTTATGACTCATGGAATCACTGTACTTCAGCACCAGTCTGACTCATTGGGTCCATCTCAATTTTGTAATAGAAGTTTGTATGTCTGGACAAAATGTAACCTCCAAGGTCATTGTGTGATGGACCTGAAAGGAGATTTTTGCTGCAACTGAAAGATTTTTCTCTGTGTTTTTTTTACCTGTGCAGCACCTGAAGTGAGCTCAGGGGAGATGCTCACACAGCAGCCAGCCCTGTGCTGTGCTGGGAACAAAGCTGGTCTTAAACTAATTGCAGCAGCACAAAGTACAGGTTGATGGGTATTTCCATGAAGTTTAAATCTTGTTTAAAGTGTCTACTTCAGCCACACTTGCTGCTGCAAGGGAGGGATACCTAACTGGATAATTACCAGGGGTTTCTGCCTCCAAAATTCATGCCACCTTCATGTAAACCTGCACAGATTTGTTTGAAACTGCAATTTTAAAAACTAGTTCCTTTCTGGAATGGTCAGTAAATATTCACAGTTTAAAGCACTCATAAATATTAGCAATTTAAGAGTCAAATGCATGTAAACAGACAAAGGGATTACACACTACTTATCTCTTTCCAGCAAAAGTTCCACAGAAAGATGCAAAGGATATTTTAATTAACAGTACACCAATTTTTTTTTTTCCAGATCTTAGTAAATCTGGTCTCCCTCTTACATCAGTCAGGCCTACTGAATAACTTAGGGAAATAAACAACACATGATATTCCATATATGATTTTTCCCTCTCCAAAGTAGAATGATGTATTCATAAGTGCTGAGATACAAAATCCATTAAAAAGGAGACTGCAAACCTAGCCAGACAATTACTTCACCATTCTGCCACAGGTAGAATGTTCAAAATTACTAATGTTTTCTACAAATAGACAGCAGCAGTTACCACTCACTCTGACAATGAACTTTCCCGAAAACAAACTGTCAAAAAACAGATCTGGAAGGAGCATGAACAAAGTTATCATCATATATTTTCAGTTTCCAGCAGTGTTTCACTCAAACAGAGGAATTTTTGTCTTTAGCTTCATGCTACAAAATGCAACAGTAGGAATTATGCTGATGATTAAATTAATATCCCCACCTCTAAGCTGTTCTTTACTAATCCTTCATCATAATCTAAACAACTGGAGAATAAACATCTAAGACAGCATGTGAAATAAAAAGGTGCATTTGACTGGATTATGGAGCACTGACTCTACTGAAAAATAAGTGATTATGAGGCAATAACCACATGTGTCTCTTTTTCATTTAAAAATCTCAGCAAGCTCAGCAAGCAGAACGTGTAACAAGAACTAAAGACAAATTTATTTCATCATAAAAGTGCCTGCCACTCTTGTGCCAACCTGCCTGCCATGAAGAGTACAAGTACACAGAGAAAGGTGTCAGTGGAGTGTCAAACAGCAGTTGTCCAACCTTGAAAATATATTATGCTAATTTTAAGCGCTGCTTGAAGGAATATAACCAGAGCAGCAGCCTCACTTATATTTACAACACACAAATCACAAATGCACAAGATGTATTTTTATGAACAGTCCTTACAAAAGTAGCTTTAACACAGTAAAAGTAGCTCTGGTATATTAGTCAAACAGGTAATGATTTTAAAGTAAGCCTTTCCTTTTTCATTTGAAAGATTGGAAGCTCCTTATTCTAGCAAAAGTTTAATTCCAGGGAACAGTCTTTGAAATAGATTATAGCAAAGGCTTTACCAACAGCTGTTGATGAACAAACAATTGTACAGAAAGCATAAAAAGAATGATTTGTAATTTGTCAAATCTTTTCCACATCTGATTACACTAAAGTAATAGCTAAATTTTAAAAAGCCTTCTCCTCTATTCAGGTCCTTCCTTTGCAGAGCTATTATTATTTCTGTATTATTTTATGTTTTTCTTAAATGTTAATGTTTTAAGAGATACTGGAATTGCTGGGGAAAGCAGACACTGGCCAGAGCAGTTTTTTCTTCCAAAGCTAATGTCATTCCACAAAGGCTGGTTTGCAGCGCTTCTGCCACACAGTGTTCAGAGGAGGAACAGAGCCAGTATTTTCTCCCTATTTACCTTCATCCTTATTTAAAATCATGCAGAGCAAAGAAATTTTACAGATTTAAGTAGTTTTTAAAATATTAAAAATATTTTAAACACAAAATATTTATTTTGCACACTGATGGTAATGGTTTTAAAGGGGGCAATCTTTGGCACTGACCATGTGAATGGTCAGTGAAAACATCTAGTACAGCGTTGTTCAGGCATGCTGTCAGCAAAGTGAGGAGACGGAAGGCAAAAAAATCCCCAACAAACCCTTAAACTCTTCTTAAGCCTCCCCACTCATCACCTCTTATGAAATTGTATTGATTTTAGAGAAGCTGCATTTCATGTCACTTCTAAACCAACTGTAATTGAATTACTTACATTTCAGGGACATAAAAAATAGCCAAGAATTTTGATCAACCAAAACACAACTGGCCTAAATCAACTTTTCTCTCTGTATTTTGATTTTTTCCATCATATTCTGTAACATTTCCTCACTAGGTCATGTCTGGCTTACCAGTCAATCTCTCAGCCATACTCACTGAATTGGATGTCAGTGGAGGTAAAATACACTGCTGAATTTCCATGAAATGTGAGAGGACAAGGAATGGTTGATTCCCTGTCCTGTTTATAACATTTATTTCTCAAGCAAGAGCACTGAATTCTGCATGATTTGAAACCTGTACTATATTTTAAAGCACTCATGTTACAGAGTGGACTCCACAACACAGGCAGATACAAGTATTCAGTGAAAAGCACCAGAATCCAAGGTCATGTGGCTACACAAGCACCTTCAGCAGAACATCTTGGATATTTATGCCTAGCTGATTAAGCTATATAATTCATTCCTGTCCACAGCAATAGCAGAAACAGCCTCACACTCCAGCCATAAGTTAATCATCTGGTATGTGGGAAGATCTTCTCATTTCCAAGAATCAGTCTCCTGAAAACACTTTGGGCAAGTTTGGAAGCACATCACTGGCTGGTATCAGTTGTAACTACAGCAGCTTTGTGGCAATTGCACTATTCTATACTAACTGAGGAACTTCCTCACAGTTTAATGTACATCAGCATGGGTCAATATAACTGGTGTTACCCCTGTGGATAATTAATCATTCCAAGTAGCTGCAGAGTCTTGAGTCTATGTTATGGACTAATAGGAAAAAGGGAAGGTTGGATGTGTACATGGAAAAAAAGGCCTTCAAAAGTTTTTAAATGCTGTGTTGGGTTTGCAGGGACAAGTTTTGGTAGCAGTGGGGCTACAGGAGTGGCTTCTGTAAGAAGCTGTAAAAGCTTCCCCCGTGTCTGGCAGAGGCAATCCCTGGAGGCTCCAGGACAGACCAATCAGGAATGATAGCAACATTTCTGATAACGGATTTTAAAAGGACAAAAAATTTATTGCACGGGTGTTATTCCAGCAGAGAAGAGAGGAGTGAGAGTATGGGAGGGGAACAGCCCTGCAGACACCCAGGTCAGTGAAGAAGGAGGGGCAGGAGCTGCTCCAGGTGCTGAAGCTGAGATTCCCCTGCAGCCCGTGGTGAGGCAGCTGTGTCCCTGCAGCCCATGGAGGGCCACAGGAATGCACAGATCCACCTGCAGCCCATGGAGGAGCCCACTCCAGGGCAGGTGGATGCTCAAAAGAGGGCTCCGAACCTGTGGGAAATCTGTGCTGGAGCAGGGTCCTGACAGGGAGCTGGAGACCTGTGGAAAGAGGAGTTCACACTGGAGCAGGTTTCGTGGTAGGACTTGTCACCCTGTGAGGGACTCACACTGCAGCAGCCTGTCCTTGAAGGACTGCACCCCATGGAAGAGTGACCCACATTACAGACATTCATGGACTACTGTTGCTCATGAAATGGACTCATATAAGAGAAGTTCATGGAGAACTGTCTCCCATGGGAGGTACCCCACACTGGAGCAGGGACAGGACTCCTCTCCTGAGCAGCGGCAGGAACAACCTGTGATGAACTGACTATTACCCTCATTCCCCATCTCCCTGCACTTCTGTGGGGAGGAGATAGAGCTGGGAAGGAGGGAGGGGTGGTGGTAAGGTGTTTTTAAGGTTTATTTTATATCTCATTATCCTGCTCTGTTTTTCTTAGCAATAAATGCAATTAATATCCCCAAGCTGAGTCTGTTTTGCCCATGACAGTGTTTGTTGAGTGATCTGTCCCAGTCCTTATCCCAACCCATGAACATTTGTTATATTTTCTCTCCCCTGTCCAGTTGCAGAAGGCAGTGATAGAGCAGCTCTGGTGAGTGCCTGGCATCCAGCCAGGGTCACCCACTGAAAATGCAAAAATACCTCTATTGGCTCAGGAGGTCTCTGTCCCTAAAACTGTTGAAGAACAAAAGCACCCCTGGAAAAGTGTCACCAAATGTTTGGTCTGTTCTCATACTCATATCTTTGAGCTATTGGTGGAAAATGTCTTGAGACGGTATGAAAGTCTTTTGAATACATGCATTTAAAGGTATCCTGAAGTCCTATCACGTTTATGTCCAAAATAAGAGAATTTTGAGCCTTTTTATTACAAAGAAAAACTACTTCTTTCCTTAAGAATTTCACTTTATCATATGTTAAAATGTTGCTTTGGTATAGGCTGTCCAGTAACAATATTTTTTCTTACCATAGATATAGGAAACTCCAACAAGCTCAAAGATGGCAATAATGACAAGAGAGTAAGAGGCTGCATAAGTGTCCACAAGCTGTAACATATACATTCCACCCTGAGGAAAGAAAGATAAAAGATTACTTGTGGCATTGAGGCAGTCAGAGTGAAGAGGAACAGGACCCAAGTAAGCATCCAAACATCAACTGGACACAAAGTCATGTTGTACTGTAGCTTCTTCTTCCTGGCTGAATGAATATCAAATCCAACAAGAAAAAAGCAGAGGTACACCTGATTCTGGTAGCTAGGACAGCTTGGGAAGACTTTGAATTCAATCCTTTAAGATTAAGGACTGAAATGTGATCAGACCTTCCACCTGCAGTGTCTCCAACCACATAATACTACATCAAAAGCAAAATCACCATTGAAAGCAGAACTACCATAATAATGAGTCCAGTTCATCTGTTTGGAAAGGACTTAATATCCTGTCTTCATGGCAGACTTAAGCAGCATAATTCGAGTGAATAAACGACTGAATGCATCCTGGGCTTTAGAACAGGAAAGTTGGGCTGGTAGTGATGAGGTAAGAGGGAAGAAAAGAAAGAAAAAAAGGGTGAAAGGATGGATAAAATATTAAGATTTTTAGTATCTCATCTTGAAACTGCTGAGAGTTTAAAATGCTGGAGGTATTAGTGGAGAGAAGATACTGAAGATTATAGCTGGTAGATGGGAATTCCAGTGTTAAGTCTGCAGTTTGCCAAGACCATCATAGCATGGCTAATCCCAAAGGAAAGGCACTCAAAACAGGTGTGGATGTTTATATGATATTCAAATTTTTGGGGTTTTTTCCTTAATTCACAGACTGGGTTGGGTTGGAAGGAACATTAATTATTTTGTTCCAACCCTCCTGCCATGGGCAGGGACACCTCGCACTATCCCAAGTTACTCAGAGTCCCATCCAACCTGGCCTTGGATGATTCCAGGGATGGGACAGCCACAGCTTCTCTGGGAAACCTGTGCCACAGCCTCATCACCCTCACAGGGAAGAATTTCTTCCTAATATCCAGTCTACCCCTGCCCCCGTCAGTGTGGGTTGAATACTTAATTTATATCACTATTTTGGAGATGTTTGAATAGAGAAAATTTTAAAGTCCTGATTCTCAGAAAGATTTGAACAGCAAAGTCTTTTAAGAATATCTCAGTCGAAACATCCATTTAAAAAGTTTTAGAAAAAGAGTTTTCAGACACACCATGTGTCACATGTGGCAGAACTCAGCTAAAGCTTTTGCAGCTTGTGCAGGAGGAAAGCAGCCACCAGAGGGGGACTGGGGACAGACAGTGATGCTCAAAGACTGTGTCATTACCTGAGTGATCATAGGAAATCCCATGATGAAGAAGGACACGCAGCACCCGAGAGTGAACAGTGCCTTGTGCGTGCGTAAGTACTTGGGGAACTCATCTGACACAGAGGTCACGATAGTCTCGATGGTGGCGAACTGGAAGACAAAATAAAGGGTTCATTTCAGTGCACACAAAGTGGTCGAGCTGGATATTAAATGATAGGAGAGAGTATTTCGAATCCTAGGTGTTAAATGCTCGGATGGCAGTGCCAAAGCCCTGCAAAAATTATTTCAGCATTGATGGCCTTACTTCATTCCTCTTTTTTCATGACTCACTGCCCACATGGGAAATAGCAATTAATTGCATGGTCCTCCAAACAAATACATAGGGAAATCAAAAGGAAAAGAATGAGACATAAAAGCAGTTTACCATAGTGTCTAATCCAAGGGTTAGAAGCATCAAAAAGAATATTATAGCCCAGAAGGGAGAGAGGGGCAGCCTAGTTAAGGCTTCTGGATAAACCACAAAAGCAATCCCAGGACCTGGAAATAAGAAAAATAAAGGCTATCAGATTCGATATTTCTTATTTACAGAAAGGCTTAACCATTACAGAGTTCGGCCTTACCTGATTAATTTCTATTTATACTGCAAATTTCAAATCACTTATTTACTCCAACTTTCCAAGCAGAACACACATTCAACCAGTATACCAACACACTGATCCAAGTTAAAACCAAAAAAAATTAGCAAGAATTGCGCACTGCAGCCATGTTTCTGTCCTGCTCTGTGATCAAATTCCTGCCACTTCCCTGCCAATTAGCAACCCATGGCAAACACCCACACCTCAGTGCTACAAGGATGAATGGAAATGCAAATACTCTTCTTCAACTCATTGCTTCACTGTTAAATGAGGAGAGAATATAAAAGATGCCCAGACCTGACACCAGACAGAAGGTAATAACTGCTGTGATTCTAAACAAATCCACAGGAAAACCTGAAATAATGCAGAGCACCAGAAATAAGGAGATGGACTCTTTTAAAGCCTAAATCAGGAATTTTCCATTGTTTTATTGCTGTTGTTTGATGTATTGGCCTTTAATTTCTATTTGCTTTAAAGGAAATGTATTTTTCTAAGTGCTTGGATTTGCCTGGGAGCGAAGGCTGCAGGGCTGTGGTGGCAGCATTACAGTAGGTGGCACTTCTTCTCTACTTATCCCAGCTATAGGAACGCCCACTCCAAGCACTCCGAAAGATGCCTCCTGCTAGGTGAGATACAAATGAGAGCCACGGTGCCCTCATGCCAAGAGAATGGGCTCCCCACTCACTCTGCCCTGGACATTTCAATTTAGATAATTGTAGCCAGCCCAGTTCCTCCAGCTGCACATGCTGCTTCTGTTCAAGAGAAAACTCCTGCTTGCTCATGTACTGAGAAAAATACAGTTTCAGCAGCATAAAAATCATCTCCTTGGGCAACTTGTGAAGTGCTTGGGGTTTCTTCTAAACAAAAGTCAAATATAGGAGTTAAAACACAGTAAAAAAACACTCAGTAAGTGCTGCTGCCTTTAAAATGTGCTGCAAAAAACATTACTTTTTGCATGTAGAACTACTATTTTATTTACAAACACCTCTTTAATCTCTTGATTAAAGATTTTTTTCTTGACTATTGGAGATAGGGGCTCTGTTTACACTTGCTGCCTGCATATAGAAGTTTAATTAAGTCTCAGAGTAATGAGTTCCCATTAATCACTCTTTTAGGAAAAGTTAAATTATGGAATGTGAAAATGCACACATCTCCATGTCAGCCCCTCATAACTCTCCTAGATAACACATGCCTGGTAGCATCCAACCACAGGACAGCAGTCACAGGGAGGTTGACTCCCATCCTTTCCATCTTTGGAGACTTAGGTTAGTATGAACTCTTTATAAAAGTCTATTAAAGCCTGGAAAACTCCACATATTTTATATGTGTTAAAATTTTAAAGTTCAAATGAACTTTCATTTTAAATTACTAACATTTTTCAACTGCACTATGTTCTTAATCAGAGAGTAGAAAAAAAAGAGATTGTTCTGTCTTTCCCTCCATGGTGTTTTAATTGTTCATCAGATAGATGAGGTTTTCCTGAAAGGAAGATTCTAAACAAAAAAACATTCTATGTTTTTCAGATTAATATTTTAGGAGAGAAAAAAAAAGGGAAAAAAGGGAAAAGCCCCTTCTTATTTCCATTAACATTTTCATTCAAGGTTTTGAAAACTTGAAGGGAGATTATGTTTCATCATCATTTTTGCTTTTTTCTCCTTTGCTGAGGAAAGAAATACAACTTTAGAATTAAAATTAAAATGAGGCAATGGCAAGAACTGGTTCTTGTCACCAATTCTTGAGTCTGCTTTTTAACTATGGTTATGCAACGCACTGCCTCAGTCCAAAATTATCCTTAATCTTCACTCTCTTCGTATTGCAAATTCATCTCCTATTACTTCACTAAATTTTGTTTCCCTCTGTCACGGAGTGCAGCAAAGCCTCACCCTCGTGAAATAATTTTGGGTGGTCTGAACAGGCTCTGACAAGTGCACTCACAGCTGTTTCCACACCCCTGGAACAGCTGGGAGCAGAGAGCTCCAGCCTGGCACTAGCTGCTGACTCCAAGACCACCAGTAAGCACTCAGCAGAGAAGGGTTTTTGACCTCCTGTGCTGAGGACGAGAGATGTACCAGCTGAGCCAAGTGCTCCCTCCATCATCCCTGACAGTCACATCCCTCATCCCACCTCTCTCCATCTCCTTGAAGCTTCCACTGCAGCTCCACTCAAGCACAGCATCTTCAGCTCTAACTCCTCACAAATAATTTTGGTGAGTGCAGTGTGGTTTAGATTTTGGGGCTGCTTGTGCTGTTTGTTCCAGAATGGAGGTGGAGTCTAAAATAAAAATATTGATGTAAACATTACTCCTAAAAGCTCCTACAACTCCCTGAGAAGAGGGTGCAGCCAGGTGGAGTCGGGCTCTGCTCCCAGGGAACAAGGGACAGGACAACAGGACACAGCCTCAAGCTGCACCAGGAGAGGTTCAGGCTGGAAATCAGGAAGAATTTATTCACTGAATGGATGTTTAAACTTTGGAGTGGGCTGCCCAGGGAGCTGGTAGAGTCCTCACCCCTGGAGTTGCTCAAGCAATGACTGGCACTTAGAGGTATGGTTTAGTTGGCATAGGGGTGCTCAGCTCTACCAATTAAGACCTTTCATATCCCCACTAATGACCTTCTCTCTTCACTACCCAAGATTCTAATCAGCTCTTCAGAAATGTTTTACTCCTCCGTGGAGACATCTCCTTGCTCCCCACAGTTCAGAAGCACAATCCACCCCTCATACCAGATTTCTCCCACCCTCCTCTCATCCAAAATTGCCACCACCAGAGATAACTTTTACCTTGAAGAGGATTTGACAAACAGCATCAGAGACAAATGAGAAAACCAATAATCCCTTAGACTATGTGAAGGAACCATCCCACCCTACCCTCCATCAGCCATTTACACAATGAGTTAAATGAGTCTCAACCTCCTTCCTTCTCTTACCAAACAAGTGATTAAGAGCCTTTAACTAAAATCTTCACTTCCCAGGGTACCTTCTCCTGTACAGAAATGCCCACATGTGATTTACTGATCCACACCAGTCTGAAGCCATCATTCCCACCTCCAACATCAATGTTAGCATTAATAACAGAGCTGGAAGTGCCACAGGGTGCCTGCCTAAGCAATGAAATGCCAGTGAGCTCTACCTTGGTCTGCCACAGCTTCAATATTCACTTTGAGTTCATTTGCCATGAAGCCAATAACTGAGAAGATGACAAAGCCTGCAAATATACTTGTGGCACTGTTGGTACACGTGACTATCAATGTGTCCCTGCAAAGAAAACACAAGAAGCTTGTTGGGATACACACAAGGAACACATTTTTACACACATATATTTCAGGAGTCTCTCATGAGCACACACATCTTGTAGGAATGCTGGTGAAGGCACACTTTTATAGTCATCAGGTGCATTGGATGCTGATCAGGGAGCACAGAAGTCTTCACAGCACCACTAGTAATCAGCTCTGCAAGCTTCCATCACTCATGTGCCATGTAGGAACCACAGGCCATGCAGGAGGGCAAGCACATCTGCTCTTGGCCTCTCTGAAGATGAGAGGCAGTCATGGTGACATGATTTGTAACACATTTTTTAACTCTTTGCCTCATGAGGACATCTGCTCTCCATATGAGGTATGGGCTGACCACTGCTGTCCAGGTAAGATGGTTTTTGTCTGTATCCTTCTTGTACACAGAATTTCAGGGTTAAGCTTTCTGTACCTTGCAGAACTCACTCAAACACTTTCCATCTGTAGAGGGAGGATTCCTTGGTACATTTTTCCATTGTTGTTATTGTCAACAGAATCTCAAGAAATCTATAGCTGAATGTCTTACTGTGCTGGATATGTCAAGACTTGACAGGAAACCAACCCTTATGAACCCCATCCATAGTTATTACATTCTTGCTAGGATTTTTTTAACAATATGTGTGTCCAGAGAACTTCCCCATAAAACACTACAACTTCAGAAAAAACAGGTCACTCACTTTAAATGTTTGGGCATTTTATGTTGGCTAGAATTGCTTATTCCTACTGCTATTCATTTGTCAGGAACAGAATGAAATACAACCTGAAAAGCTGTCAAAGAACCTCACTGAGCTGGCAAACTTCAAGAATTTCCAACAGAGCATCTCTTAACAGGAATGATTTTGTTAATTCTTTGGGTCTACAGAAAAAAATGACAATGTGCTGTTTGGAATCATGATGTGTGAACCTTCTTCCAAAACCTAGATAGGTTTGAAGTATTGCAGGTATTCATTATGAAATCAATTTATGCAAATTTACTGCAATTACAGATTTTTTACTATGTTTAAAATTAACATGTAACTGAAAAGTACAATTGCAGTATTAAAATGTAATGAATATAAAAATTGAAGGAGAAAATAGTCATGCTTCATTTCAGTATTCAAGATTGTGTTGTAAAATTAAAAATATTAGAAGTAACTAAGCTTTTCTAATTACTTCTACTTCAGTCTCCCATATCTCTCCCTAACACAGGTAAAGCATGTATTTGGTATTAGAACTGTAAGATTTTTATACTTCATTACCACGTATTCCCTTCAAAATTTTCATTAACATCTTCCAAACTCCACAAAACATTTTTAAATTAACACAGAAAGATAATATGATTCTTCTGCCATTTTTTCCCCTGATATTCTGATTGTATTCATTCATCAACAAAAAAACCTCACAGCCCAGGAATAGGATTTTCACAAATAGGACCCAAAGGATTGCTGGGTGGGAGTCGCTGACTATGTAACACTATTACTTTTCATCCATGTTTTGGGATAATTGTATTAAATTACTTTCTAGCGCTAGTAAAAATGTTTTTGAGATTCCTTTTTAAAATTCTGATCACGTTTCTTTTTAAAGTTAAGTATTTTGTATTCTCTCCTTGGAAGTCATAGGACATGGCAGTGGAAATCCCAAGGAGTGTTTGCTTTGAAGTCTTGATCTGGGAAAGTTTTTGAGCATCCTCTTGGGTGTGTCCCTGCGCATGCTGCTGACTGTCCTGAATCAGCACCTCTGGCGCTGCAGGAATTGGCAAAGGTTTGCTCCAGACTGGCTTTAAAGACTGTACAATAGCAGGGAAGCTCTCCACTAATGCCACTTGCTTTTGTGTTTTCCATCTGCAGACATTTTAGCTGGCAGGCTTTTGGATGAAAAGCTATACACTGGTGTTTTTCCTTGCAAAAATTGCTTTCAGTGATTTCAAATAAAAGTGATTTCAAATTTCGCAGCATGAAATAACTTTGTACACATAAAACCACGATGGGAGTAATTGGAAAAAGAAAGAACATTTAGGAGATGTAAGAATCACGTATATGGAAGCTGCAAGTTAAAGTCCTGCATGTTTCACAATGCAAACTTCAGCCCACTCTACACATGGGCTGTCCTTCAGCAGAGGCTGACTGCCAAGTGACTGTTTCACTGCCCACAGCTCTTGACACTTCCCAGATTGCACTTCAACCTCAACCTCCTGATTCTGAAATTGAGGAGCCAGTAGGAACTTTAATAAGCCAAAATGCTCATTTTGAGACTAGTAGATTAGGACCTGGGGAGAAGAGAAAATATACCAAACCAGGAAGGGTTAAATGTAAACAAAACCCACACACAAATAAAAAAGGAAAGAAAATGAATGGAAACAGTGAAAAAAAAAGGAAAAGTGAAAAAAAAGATGAGGAAAAAAAGGACAAAAAGACAAGAGGGGAAAGAAAGGACAAGGATAAAAAACTCAAGAGATAAGGGTCTTACAAACCAGATTTCTGCAAGAGGAAGGACAACTGGTTTTGGACAAACCTGTTTAATGAAACAAACACATTGCACTCTTACACACCTGTAGCAGTTATTATGGAATTTGTTGTATGAAGAGAGGGTAATTAGACCTCCCCATGCTGCAGACAGGGAGAAGAAAATCTGAGTGGCAGCATCCTTCCAAACCTAAGTAGGAAAGAAAATAACATCAGCTTCAGGAAAGAATGTTAGAAAGTTCAGTAACACTATTAAATGTTGCTGTGAGGGGATTAACACCTAATTACTTTAAATGAACTTTAGACTGATGGATGTCAATAGAATATTTAAAAGCAAAATCCTGCCAGGAAATACATCAGGCCCATTTGATAAGGAGCACTGTTCTTGTTGAGCCCATATAAAAGGACAATATAAACCTTGCTGTATGTGGAAGACACAAATACAAAAACTATATTGTCTGATACATATCAGTTCAAATACATTCAGAAACAAAATATACAAACCAGGAGGGAAAATCTGCTTCAGATACTGATGTTTTATCTGCCAGTGACCCTAAACAATACTTTACCCACATAAGACAAAGAACAAGTTTCCACAGATGACAGCGCTGCCTTTGCACATGGAAAATGCTTGCAGCAGACCCCAAGAGATCTGTATGATTTATTCACCCCAGCAGCTTTAAGTGCAGTAGCAAACCCACCATAGCATCGATCAGCTTCTCCCACTTGGGTGTGATGAAGTACCAGATCCCATCTCCAGCTCCAGGTAGAGTTACTCCTCTTACAAGAAGGATGATGAGAACTACGTAGGGGAATGTAGCTGTGAAGTACACAACCTGCACAGAGCAGAGAAAAGGTTACTGAAAGGGCTAAATTGGATAAGAAGAGAGGAGGGGAGATCTAAGTGCTACACCATTGCCTGAAGAAGGCAACAACTCAGGCTCAGAGACAACAGTCAGGGGATAAACTAAGAAAACAACAGGGTTATTTCCCAGGAAATTTGAAATTTTACAGCTCTTCTTGCTGCTGGAAACAGGAATAATAACATCAACAACAACAGAGGTAAGAGCTGGTATTCTAGACAGAGAAGGGAAGAGGGTTCCTCTCTCTGTCTGGAGAGGAACAATAGGAATTTACAGCTAAAGGAAAAATACCACTTTTGATAGTTGCCCAGAGTGAGCTATCACAGTTCAATGGAAATGAAATGAGAAGTGCCACTCAATAACACTTACATTTCTGTAGTTTTCTTCTATATTTTTCTGTATTTAACTAAAAAAAAAAAAAGCCTAAAGAATTCTTGTCACTCTTTGTACCTCTTAATAACTACATATCACCATGATGATAGTTCTGGTCCAAATTCAAAAAAAGGTAAGTCTGTGAAATTATCTAGACAGACCTAATCATCACAAGGTCTAAATACACAACAGTGGTTGTGTGTTTAATGTTTGAATAATCATCTAGAACACAGCTCTCTCTGTGGTCAAATAAAATGGTTGGATTATGGCCATTATGAGCTTTACATTCAACACAAAATCATTTCAAATATTTTTCACATTAGCATCTGGGTCTTAAACAAAACAGATTGTGGGATTCTACCACAGAATGGTTTGGGTTGGAAGAGACCTGAAAGATCATCTCATTCCAACCCCTGCCATGGGCAGGGACACCATCCGCTAGACCTGGCTGATCCAAACCCAGCCCAACCTGGCCTTGGACATCTCCAGGGATGGGACGGCCACAGCTTCTCTGGGCAACCTGTGCCAGGGCCTCACCACCTTTACAGAGAAGACTTTCTTTATAATATCAAATCTAAACCTTCCCTTTGCCAGTTTGAAACCATTTTTCCTTGTCCTGTCACTCCATGTCCTTGTCCCAAGCCCCTCTCCAACTGTCTTGTGGCCCCTTTAGGGAGTGGAAGGTGCTAGAAGGTCTCCTAGGACATCTCCAACTCCCAAGCCCCTCTCCACTGTCTTGTGGCCCCTTTAGGGAGTGGAAGGTGCTAGAAGGTCTCCTAGGACATTTCTCTTCTCCAGACTGAACAGCCCCAGCTCTCTCAGCCTGTTTCCATAGCAGAGGGGCTCCAGCCCCCTGAGCATTTTTGTGGCCTCTTCTGGACTCGCTCCAAGAGATTTATATCCTTCTTATGTTGTCAGCTCCAGAGCTGGACACAGGATTCCAGGTTGCTTCTCACAGGAAAAGAAAGGGAGAATCACCTCCCTCAACCTGTGGTCTGAGCTGAAGTGACTTTTGAAACTGCTTCTTGAGCTTTTCTTGTTGTTTCAAGAGGTGTTTCAACAAGTTGCCCTGATGAATTTCTGTGCAGTCAATATACTGACCTAATCTCTACATAAATACAGGATTTCTATCTCTAATACCAAGGAGTCAATAACTTTGTCTCTGACATCAGAGTCAGTATTTTTCTTGGCCAGTAAGAGTCACTTAGAGAAATATCCACTGCCACATCCAAACCCACATTATTATCCAGTCTCTTACCTTTCATGAAATATTTTTATTTATCCCACTAATATAAGGGGGAAAAAAAATCTCAACTTTCTCCTGGCACTCTGAGTCTCTAGGACTTTCTGTTAACTGCCAAGTGACCTCCCAACAGGTGAAGTCAGCTTCTAGAAGCAGAGGGATGGCTTGGAACTGGAGCTCTGTGACCAGTTCTAGGAAATTCATGTCTCCGTTTCCACTATCTTTATCCCAGGAAACACCTACTTATTTTCCTCACACACACACTGAGCTTTTTTAAGGTTCAGTTCTGATTTTAAAATATGTTACTTAATATCTTGATTTACATCACAAGTTCCCAGTGAAATGTGAGATGATTGCTGAATTTTGATGAACACCACACAGAATAGGGAAGGCTGGAAAGTACCATTTTTGCCATCCCACTGCTGAGTGCAGCTTAAGAGCTCATTTTAAATATATTGAAGATCAGAGAAAAAAAGTCACAAAAATTGTTTCTGTTTTGGCGAGAAAGGAAAACACAGACAGGAAAAAGGCATTTCAAATAATACTTAGTAATTTACTGAAAATATTTTCAGTAATTCACAGCCTTAAACAAGAGTGTGAGTCTCTAAAAACAGCACCCTGCTTTCTTGTGAGTGTACAATCACAAATATTGTTCTTACTTTTCCTGATGACTTGATTCCTTTAGCAAGGGAGGCATAAACAATCACCCAAGCTAGGAAAAGAGATAGAGCCAAGGGCCATCTAATCTCACCAGGATATTCAATTCCTGCTGAAATCTTCAATACAAAGTACCTAAAAATAAGAAAAAAAAAAAAAGAAATATAAAAAATTGGGGGGGGGGGGGGCGGGGGACAGGAAATAATGACAGCAACCACAGGCAGTAATTCAGCTCAAATTCCATTTTTGTTTTGCTTCAGCGTCCTCAGCAGTTTCTCTAGAAGGTTCCAGTGATTCTCACCGTGTATTATTTTATTTATCTGCATTGCAGTAGTAGATAAAACTGCCGGGCATGGGCCAACACCCCAGCTGTGCTAAGCACTACAGGAACAGAAAACAAGTAATCCAGTGTTTGAATTCAGCTCTCATCATTCCTAAGCATAAAAAATGAGCATCATTCACTGCCCTTGACTACTGTATTTCTGGTTTTCCAAGCAGTGATTTGTTGCCTGTCCCAGTGGATTTTACAGAAAGATTAACATAATTTCTCTAAACAAAGAAAGATCTTACTTGAAATATTCTTCACTCCCACTGACAAACGTTTTGTTTCCTTCCCTGGTGAAGTTAACCATGGTTAAGTTTGGATAGGCACTCATACAGAAAGTAGAGTTCTTGATTTGTATTTTTGGGTGGTCGCCGACAATGCAGGAATCTAGGAAGAAATGAGGTGGGGAAATAGAAAAATAAAGTGTAGAGATTTTTTTTCTTTTTAGTTTGGTTGTAAAATGACAAGAATGCATTAGATCATGCCTAGTTTCTTGAACTTTTGTTCAGGTGCCAACACCTTTTTCCAAAGGTCATTCACTAGGTTTGCTTTTTCCGTTTTCATGTCATTGTGTGTTTGGGGCCGTTTGCAGAAACGGGTTTGGGTTTTTTCGTTAAAGAGAAGCTTTTCTATAGACAAATAATTTGTCTTTAGCAGACACCCCAGGCTCCCAGCTGTGGTATTTTGTTCTGTGCTTTCTTGCATACACAGAGTTTTCCTCCGAGGGGGGAACAAAAAAGAGAGAGAGAGAAGGAAAAAAATAGGACTTTTTTAGTATTTAAATTGACAAATCTCATTTATCCCTGGTGAGGAAAAATTTAAATAAAAGTAGGGGGAAGTGCCCGGGGGATACAGATCACTTCAAAGTGACTTGAGAAGAGACCGTTCCTCCGTGCCGGGAACCTCTCCCGGCCACGGTCATCCGCAGTCTCCTCTGACATCTCCCAGGGGCGCAGCTGAGCTGCAGAAAGCTCTGGAAAACCACCATGGCCACAAATTAAAAAAAAAAAAAAATTAAAGCTGAGTATAAGCATGTCCCGACTTACCTAGCAAAAGTTTGGTTTTATCTTTACAGTCTGGCGTGTTCCAGGGGTTGTTACAGGAAGCCCAGGGGAGCACGGGTACAAAGGAGGCGAAAAGGTAGAAGAGTGTGTAGCACAGAATAATATTGTAGTATATGGCTATCAGAACCGAGATGATCAGCATGGCGATGCCGCAGCCTGCGGGCAGACAGGGAGACAGGAGGAAAAGCCATTAGTCCCTGGGGCGGCGGAAGCAGCGGGGCCCGGCGGCTGCAAAGCATGGGCTTCCTCTGGCACAGGGACGGGGACAGCCCCGCTGTGGGACGGGGGCGGCCCCTCAAGGGCCGCGCAAGCTGCGCGCTGAGCGGCGGAGCCCGCGGAGCGCCCGTGGCATGCGGCGGAGCGGGGCGCAGGGAGGCGGCTGAAGCCATGCAAGAGACGGAGTGCAGGTCATGCTCCCCAAAACCGGGCCGGAGCCTGCTCCGCTCACCTTGCAAGGCGGGGATGGCTTTCCAGACCGACACGGGGCCCTGACTAGCAAACTGCCCCAGGGAGACTTCCAGGAAGAAAATGGGGATCCCAGCTAGAGCCAACATCATCAAATAGGGGATGAGAAACGCACCTTGGGGGGCAGGGGGGAGAGAAGAGAGAGCAACCTGAATCACCCCGTGATACTGGGGACAACTTCGTCAAGACATTTTTCTACTAAAATTTTTCGGTTTGTTACCGATTCCCGGTGCCTCCAGCCTCGACGGGCAGGAGGAAAGGGGGTGGGGGAGAAGATGGGTGGCAGTTTTCTACATTTCCAGCGTTTGCTACAGACATTAAATACTCATATTGCTAAATCAGTATTTAACACCTCCCACTTGAAAGTTTTTACACGTAAAATGAAAAGGGTAAAAAAAAAAAAGCTCACAATTTAAAATAAATCTTTAAAATTGCCTCTTCCCTCACAGAAAACGGCTCTTACGGGCTCTACACGACTGTTTTCGATGATCACAGCACCACTATCCTCTGCTGAGAGCCCTTTCGAAGAGGGAAGCGGTTTACAGCAGCAAGGGTCTGAATCCAGTATCATCCACCGGTTCTCCGTTTCAAGAAGGGTCTCCGGTAGGAGAACCCATGCAAATAAACCTCCTCTTCTTCTTCCCCTTTTAAACTATTAACAGCATAACCCCTCTTCCAACTTCTCCTCGCCTCTATTCAACTGATCGACATTCACTCTATTTCAAACGAATATTTCTCAATCGGATCATTGAAACAATTTCCCCAAACCTCACGAAATAGCGGAATGTCTCGACTGGGGGTCAAACGTCCTCTTGTCACTATCCCGACTCTAAAGTCCCTCCTCTTTCCCCATCGCACCGATTGCGGATTCAGACCCGACTGTGTGTAACTGAGGCGTCCGGAGCCCTGCCTCTGTGATCAACACGCCTCTTCATTTTCCTCCCTCTCCCGCCAGCGCCAATTGCAGGTGTTTTTAAGGAAAGCGCTCCCTTTTAAGGACATCTCGCCAGGGCTTTCCTGCTTTCAAGAGGGGACCATAAAAAAAAAAAACAAACAACAACAAAAAAAAAAAACCAAAACAACCCACCACCAAAACAATACAAAACAAAAAACCCAAAACCAAAACGAACGCAAAAACCCCAACCAACCAGAAAAAAAAAAACCAAAAAACCCCAACAACCCAGGCAGATGTTTCACCAAGTGTCTGACGGTCTGAAGATGCCCCCACACCTCGGCTCAGCCCGGGGCTGGCTGCCGGGCAATAGGATGCCGCCGGCCCCCACTCCCCTCGTGTTTGTCCCCGCCAAAAAGGCAGGGACTGGCTCAGACCCGTACGGTACTGCAGGTAGAGAGACAGGAAAAAGCCATCATACCTCCCCCATTCTTAAAGGCCAGGTACGGGAACCTCCAGACATTGCCCAGCCCCACTGCATAACCCACCATGGAGAGGATGAAATCCAGCTTGCTAGACCAGTTCCCTCGGGCTTTATTTTCATCCCCCACATCGTCTTCCTAAAAGGGGGGAAAAAAGGGAGGGGGGAAGAGAGAGAGATGGGAAACCAGCCACTTTAGCAAACAAGCACGGCGGTGCTGCCGGCTTCACTGGAGGGAGAGCTGGCGAGCAGCGGTCGGGCAGGGAGACCCTCCCGGCCCTCTCCCCTGCAGCCGCCGCTGCCAGGCCTCTCCTTTACCAAAAAAAAAAAAAAAAAAAAAAAAACCACAAACACGAAAGAGGGATTTAAATCATGGCCCTCCACAGAGCGCTCGGGGTAGCCCGGCTCCTGATCCCCCGCTGCAAGGGAGATCGCCTCCCCTGGGGATGGAAGCCCTCGGTGCCCTCGGCAGGGTCAGGACCGACCGCGGTTCCCAGCACATCCAGGCGAAACCGCTTTTACCGAAGGAACAGCCCCCACCGCCACCAGCCCGCTCCCAGGGAAAATGCAGATAGGCAGGAGGACGGGGACAGCGTCGGGAACGGGAAGCGGCACCTTCCCGGCCACGCACCCACCGGCGGCATCCCCCTCCCGGGGACCTCTGACGGCACTGGGCTGATTTATTTCGGCCTGGTTTTGGTTACAGGGTCCGAGGCACGCAGTCCCCGGGGGTTTGGGCGGGCGGACAAGCCTGAGGAGGGGGAAGGGCCAGGCACCCTTCACGGCTGACGCTGGGGACAGGACCAGACCTCAGGCTGGGAGGTGTAAGGACGTGCGCACCCGCGCACGGCGGGTCAGAGCCGGGGTACACCTACAGGCACGGCTCGGGAACCAACTGGAATTACATAGAATGCTCATTTGTACCGCTGTTACATAATTAGCACTCGCCAGCACTACAGCACTGGGTCTAAGATCCTCTCTCCCCTTCTTCCTTCCCTCCTCCCCGCGGCACAGCCCCATCCCCGACTCATCTGCACCTGATTTTAGAACTTCCACCCCAAATCGGTGCTGAGTGGCAAAAACCTCCCACGAGCTGAAGCGGGGGAAAGAAAACCTGTAAGGGGACAACTCACCCCCTCCACTCTGCCAGGAAGAACAGAAGCGTTGCCATCTGTGCCCAGCACCACGGTACTCTGGCTCAAGGTCACCCAGGCGCCCTTGGCGTTGTTTTGCTCCAGCGTGCTCTTACCAAGGCTTAGGGTAGCGTCCCCGTCTGTGCTTTGCAAAGCGGGAATTTTGCAATGAGGGATAGCAGCTTGCCCGGCGATCCCTGCCCCGGGGCTAGGCTTGCAGGGAAAGGTTTCCACAGATTCCCTCCGGAGGGTGGAGTTGGCTTGCACCGGGGTGCTGCTGAGCTTGCAGATCCCGACTTTGGTCCTCTCAAAATCGCTTGGTTTCGCTTCTTCGGAGGGAAGGGTTTTGCTGTCGTTAGAGAGTGACCGGGAAAGCCTGACCGTCGCGGCGGGGGCTTGCGGAGGGGCGTTCTGCGGCTCATTTTCGGGGCTGATTCTTACAACTCCCGCACCTTCACTGGGTCCGGGAGCCACCGCTTCAGGGTTGTTCACAGGCTGCTTGCTCATATCCCTTTGACTGGCGTAATCCTAAAATGAGAACGTCACATATTTTACCAAAAGAAGAAGAAGAGAAAAAAACTGTTGGCGCTGCAGTGATTCTACGAATTTTTGTCCTCGTGCAGGAAACGCATGCGCCAGAAAACCGGGATACAGGAGTGTTGCAGAATTTCGAGGAGCCACGGCTCGCCTGCTTGCCCTCCCATTCAGCGTTAATACTCTGGGGGAAAAAAGAGTACGGTACACAAAAAAAACCCACTCCCCCCACCCCCCAAAAAAAAACCCCAACAACAAACCTCAAACAAATAACAACACCAGCATCTGCAAACCCGTAATTCAAGTTTAAATAAGTGTTTCTACAGCACTGCGCCGCCAGACCTCGTTAGATTTCACATCACGACTGTAGGATGCTCCCTTCCCTATCACCAGTGTAGAAAGATTCTTTAATTTTACGCCCCATTTCCTTTCTGTCATTCAACAATGCACATCGACTTTTTTTTTTTTTTAACATATATGAGCAGGAGACAAGCTGCCCTGTAGGCAGCCGGGGATGTTAAAAAACAAGTGAAATAGTGTTGGTGAACATTTCTGAGCTGGCTGCCATGCTTCAAAGCCCATCAGCAAGACAGCGAAATGCAAAAAAAACCCCAAAATATAACCGCACTGCCACAGAGAGATTAACGCCACTAACAGTAGCTTTCTCCTATTCTTTTTGTTGTGTTTCCGACTCACACAATGCTAAAGATTTTATTTAAGCGTCCCCTAATCATTAAATAGATTTCTGAAGACACTCCCACACTCACCTCTACCTTTCCCTCCAGCTTAAAACTACAGTTTAAAATGTATCTTCTTTTTATACATTAAGCAACCTGCAGGCAAACCCTACCTTCCCATCAGTTTAATGTTAGCTTTACAAATACACTTTCTTTTTTCAGAGTGTTTCACAAAACCCCCCGTCACCATTTCCGCCACAAGTTTTCTCTCCATCGTAATCCCACTCTCCCGGCACCAGGGGTAAAGGACTCGGTCACTAAATGAGTGCGTTTTGGGGTACCACCGCTTTCCCCGTGCTCGCCCCCTCCCCCGCAGCATCCCTACCCCGTCCGCGGGAGGCTCCGCGCTGGCTCCGCCGGCAGCACCGCGGACAGCTCCCCCTCCGCCACCGCTCTGTTCCTCCAGCCCTTCTCGGTATGGAAGAGAAGAAATCAAGCACTTACCATGTCTTAAATAGCCACAGATCGAGCCGATAGAGGTAAAAACAGCGGCACAGGCAATTGACAGACTGGATTTTCCCAGTTCAGAGCAAAGCTTTCTATACTTCCTTGGGAAAGACTGAGTTTGCGTCAGTGCATAGCAAGGTGCCCTTCGTGTGACATTTTCTTGATAATAAGAGTTTGATAAATCATTACCCTTGGTTTCAGATTTTAAAGGGACACCGAGAAGCCGGAGCGCCGGCTGGCTGTCACTCACGCGGCAGTGGCATTGCGTGTTCCCTGTGACTCATATGGGGGCTGATTACTAAACCGCAGCCAGCCGGGGCACGGAAGAACTTTCTTGCTGATAATTAGAGGGAACATGTGAGAAACACGTACTCCTGCACCCAAGGCAAGAGAGAAATGAGGAGAAACCTTCCATTTCTACTCCTCTTCCTCCTCCCTCTTATTGTAGTGTGATCCAGCTCCCTTTTTTAAAAATCTGCATTTCTGCAATTCGCAGATCAGATATTATAACAGCTTGTTTATGTACGTTATCATTTTATATATCCATATACGTGGATATGAAAATAAAAATATAGAGATGATCAGTTTTGTATCTAACCACATTCCCATGCACGGGGTGAGAAGTCCACTATGTGTAAAGTACACAAACACATTTAAATTGCGTCTTTCTTGGTCTCGTTGCAGAAAATTGCATTATATCTTCTATTTTTACTGTGCCTCATGGGGGAAACTCCAATTAAACGATACACACAATAAAGCAAACTTCTCTTTCATCAGAACTGTCCGAAGAGCAGTCAAGTGGGAGCAAAGATGACGGCAACAGCCCTGAAGTTGCTGGTGTTGTTCCCTCACCCATGAAGGCGTTTATGTTTGATTATTGGGGGGGAAACTATTCCTCATTAAAAGTCAGGTGTTAACTGAGAATCGTTTTTGCAACGAAGTAATTCACACCTAATCACCTCTCATAGGTGTGATTTGCTACTTGAGGGGCTTTCTCAAAGATTTCTTGAGCACAAGATAATTTTGTTCACGCTGACAAAAAAAATAAAAAGCGCATTGGCAAATCGGGATGCTCCCTACGCAACCTTCCCAGTCGTTTCAGCGTCAGAGACGCTGTTCATCCGCATAGACCCTGCTGGTGTCAGCCTCTTCGGAGAATATTTCACATTTTAGCGTAAGCAGAGTGGAGCGTGCGCCTATGCAGGGGAGGGGAAGGGAGGGGAGGCGGGGGCTGAACTCGCCAGCACCACACGCGTTTCTTCGGCGTCCTTGCTTTTACGGGTTACGAGCGTTTGTTTCGGCGGACGAAGTGAATAAAAAATCCGCGGTAGCCCGGACAGCGCTGCAGAGCCGCGGGCTGCGCGGTGCCAGCAGGAGCGGCCACCCCCGGCAGGGACAGGGCAGCTTTGTTCCAGCCCAGGCGGCCGAGCTGCCCGCAGCGCCCGGCTGCGGCCCCGGCTCCCTCCGTCACACCTCGGCACTGCGGTGGCAGCTGAAACTCACTCGCCGGAATTATTGACAGCCCCACGAAAGCCGAGGAGCGAGGGGCCAGCAAAGCAGAACGGCGAAAATCGGTTTTCGCCGAAAAGATCAGTCAGTCTCGCAGCTGAAAAATGCTTTTGCCTCCCAGCAGAGCGGCAGAGCACGTTTGCAGCACAGCTGTCGTTAACCCGCGGTGGTGCTTCGCACATCTTCCTTCGAGCGTGGGGGTTCCCTGTGCCATAGGTGTATAATTACAGTACGCACATATAGGTATTTCTACACGCACACACTTTCACACACACTGTCTGTAGATTGTTGTACTTTCCTATCTTTAAAGTCACTTTTCTGCCTCTGCTCTGTCATGCAGAACAGCAGGCTGGTCTCGAGGGAGGTGTCCCGGCCCACTGCAGGAGTGGAGCGGAACTGGATGAACTTTAAGATCCCTTCCAAGCCAAGCCTTTCTGTGATTCCATGTACTCTCCGCGGGTCTATTTAGAAATCGAGGGGCGGTCACAGAAGCTGGCATTAGCGGGGAGGGGGAGAAGCTGGTGGTGTTTTGCAGTGTTCCCTTCTCGAGGCATCCTCCAAACGCAGAGCGATCTGTTGTTATCTCAGCTATGCTGACCTCCAGTTTACGTTAATGCCTCTAAAGGCACGGGCCGAATTAAAAGCGACAAGGCAGTAGTCTAAGAGGTATTTTGGTCGGGAAGACCCCTAAACGTCTTCTAGAGTCACTGGGTTGACTGATTTTGTTTTCTCAAAAATCGGAAAAGTCACTCTTCTCGTTCTTCTCCAAGCTCTATTTTTGCTTTCTCCATCAGCATTGAAACGTGAAATCGAAGTTTCACCCCTGGAAAAGGGAATCGATCTCCTTTACTTTCTGAAAAGGCAAGAGCACCCCTCTTTCCCCTGTACCCCGGGGAAAGCCCTCGGAGGGGCACGGCCAGAGGCTCTCGCTGAGCACCGGAGCCAAGGATCCATTCTTGGTCAAGAGGGAGACCCACGCAGAAACACGGCTCGGTTGGCAAACATTCTCCTTTGTCCTCCTCGTCCGTGGCCGGCCCTCGGGGCCGCACAGCCCAGCTCCCCACCGCCCCCGCCTTCTCACACGCGGTTTGGGATGGAAACACCTGCTTTGGTCCAAACTCCGAGTTTGGATTTACGGTTCCTTTGAAAACCAAATCAAAACCCTCCAGAATGGGGGTTTAGCGCCCCAACTAGCAGCCGTCAGGGTCATTCAAATGATTTTTCTGAGCTCCTTCTCACCGTCCCTCCCGAACGCCTGTCCCGCAGGCGAACCACCCTCCCAGCCCACATGGTGTACCAAGGGATTAAGGAACAGCACCTGTCTGCAGCTCCCACCAGACACCGCCCACCCCTCCCTCGGGGCTCTGGGGAAGTCACCCACCCTCGACGTGAGACCCTTGTGCCTGGAGGGATCCCGGTTTTCTTCCCAAAGGGAATAGCTGGGAGGGAAGGCGGCTGCTCCAGGGCGGGGGTCGCACTTTTTCCAAAAGACGGGAAGACAGCCCCTCCCTTCCCCGGAGGAGCCCCTGGGGACCCCTGCGAGAGGTGCCTCCCCCTCGGGGGAAGAGCTGCCCGCAAACCGAGCCTCAGCGGCCCGTGGAGCAGACGAACGAGTCTTAATTACTTTGTCAAAGATGAAAAATAGCAGTTGATTTATTTTTCTCCCCTCGCTGGCCATCTTTCCTCTTCCCCTGCTTATCTTCGCAGATGAGCAAATACACGAACGAAGGCGGAGGAGCTGAACCCCCGGGAGAGGGTCCGGGGCTGTACCGCATCCCTGGCCCCGCGGGCTCGGAAGATGCTCGCTGACTCCCTCGCCCCCCCGTTCCCTCATCACAGGCACTTTCCCGGCTTTATGCCGCATTCGTGCCGTGTCTCAGTGGAAAAAAGCCAAGTCACGACAGGAGCAAGCGATGACACCTCTCCACAAACACCCCAAACACGCCCACCGGCACCCATGCAGTTTCAAACCCTGCGCTAAAATCCCCCGTCCCGGCTTCTTTATGACGGAGTTAAGCATTGCAGCCATTGATCTTAAATCTTTCTCCTCCCTTCCCGCTGGAAAGTTTGCCTAAAAGGGGTGGAGGCAGCCGCAGCAAGAGCCTCCACCCTCTTCCCTGCTGTTTTCTCCCACGACCCCCGGCCGCAGCCTTTGCGACCTCCGCAAGTGCCACCCTCTGAAGTCACAGCCTGTCCCGGGAAGCAATTCCCACGGCACATTAATCCATGCACCTCGCGGGAGGGGAGGTTTCCTTCTTCCCTCCTCTCCTCGGGCTCTTTTTTTGTTGTTTTTGCGGCAGGGAGATCGTGGCAAATCCAAAGAAATACAGCATTGTCTGGAGTTCTCCATAGCAGACGGCCGTTTACACTCTTTGCTCCCTTAAACCTAAAAGGCAAATACAATAGTGAGGATGAAGATGAGTGTGAGGACCCCGGGGAATGCCTTTAAACATCCACTTGACTGCGAACGAACAGGCTAAAGGCAATCAGATTAGAGGTGTTAAACGATAGCTGTGAAATGCACTGGTTCAGTCCGGACCAAGGACCTTGTGGAGCTGACTTGCAGTCAAACGTGGTTTTCACCTGTTCTTGCCTCTCCCATGGGGAAAGGACGCTGAATTCAGGCAAGTCCTCAGCAAGTGCGAAGGGCTCCCGCTGCAGCTCAGGAGTCCAAGAAATGGGCAGGTCCCCATCGCTGCTCTGAGGATGCACAGCTCTCCCCAGTGAATAAACCTGCCCTCACCCATGGCTTGGGGGTCTTGCAGAGAAATTACAGCTTTGGATAACAGGGAGAAGTTAATGTATGTATAAAAAGGGTTATGTCTTTTCTCATAACCAAAAATGGTCTTAAACCATTGTGACATAGCAATCCATAAAGCAAAGCCAAGAACAATATTGTATTCACTCAGCTGAGTTACACATATACGCCAGCAAAAGCAGATATCAATAAGCCAGACCTTGCCAAGGGACACTTCACCTTCAATTTCTTGTATTTCCCTTTTAATTCTATCTATATACAAAAAATTGTATAGCCTTAATTCCACCGAACAGTTTTCCCAAGCAAAGAGCACGGCCCCTTTCTTAAGGCAGAGATTCACCTTACCAGGCTGCAATATTTTGCCTCTCTCAGTTAATTATATTCAAATAATGAAGAGACTGTAAAAATCTTTCAAGTGATAATTACCTGTTATTTTTATCCTGTGAAATGCCTCAGGCTCATCCTGTTATTTATTAGTTCTCCTGTACACTTTCCAATTGTCTTAGCTCACATAACTCACTGGATGGCCCCTGGATTTGCAGATAATTATTGAAGTCTGGTATCCTGATTGTAAAAGGAGTCGGTTCCCTGAGAGGTTTAACTTCTTCTCTGGAGACCACTGTGAATAACAGAATCAAAAGAAAGGGGGATCAGGTGGGGGGAAAGCAGAAGCATCTGGAGGAAATCTCTGCACCACTGGCCAGGCATTTATGCTCCTAACAGCTATTTCCCCCAGATATACATGTTTCTTCATTTGTCCAGACATTTGCCTTAATCACAGGGCATGAGCTCAATCTAGGACATGATAACCACAGCTCTGAACTTTCACTTTGCGATAGAACACAGCATTTAAAAAGACCCACAACATCTATTTAATGAAGAAAAAGATAAGTAGATGCTATTTAGATCTCTAAATAGATTTCCATGATTTACCCATAAGCAAGCAAGTCAAGGATGGTTTTTTTCTGGTGCCACAGTAAACTCCGCACTGATCCTAGTCCAGTCACTGAACTTAATACATCCCCCTCTTCAGGAAAAATTGCCCCTGTCCCTATACTGCAAACAAAATAAAAATGCATCTTTTTGTCCTAGTGGTGCTCAAAACTGGATTAAGAGCAGTAGTTTCTTCCAACTGTACTAATACACAGTAAGTTGTGTTAGGACCAAGAACAGACAGAGAAGACCCCTTGAATCCATGCTGGCTGCATGCAGGGAGAGCTGCAGAAGCAACACACCCAGGAAAGCTTTGCAGAGCCATCCAATGCTTCTGGATGTCATCAGCCAGGTCACTTTATCTCAGTCTCAGCACAAACCTGAGAGGGGGGATGGACAGTGGCTGTGGCAACCGTGGGACAGAGAGGCTGGGGCAGCAGCAGGTCCTGGCTCAGTGTGGCAGCAGCCCTGATGCCAGACAGAGCAGGACAGGGAAACGGGGACAAGGAACTGGACATGGGGGGACATTCGATCATAGCACATTCACAGGGAAGGTTCACCTGCAGAAAAGCGCCCAAACCACCTGCAGAGGTGGGTTTGCTTGGCACACTGACTCAGTGTTGAGCCATCAAGCATCAACTCAGCCAAATTTCAATATTAATAGAGATTAACACTCTGAGCAACACCGCCTGAAAAGAGCAGCTCTTCAAACTGTGGTATCTTGGTCACTTGTACCATTAAGGTTTGAACTCCTGGTCAGAAATTTGGAAAGAAAATATCACAAATATCACAAAACAAGGGAAAGCTGATCTTCTAAGCAGATTCCCTGGGAGGACACCATGAGTACCCACCCCACAGACCAGATTCTAGCAGATAGCCAGTGCATTTTAACATCATGCACCCACTGCCTTTTTCACTTCTGACTGGTGAGTCAAAAGGAAAAATCACAGCATGCACCTCTGTGAGACTGAGGTTTCTCCAGGGTCAGCAACATTGACTACATGGTCCCATTTTAAGAAAAAACATAACAAACAGTGATGTACCTACTTTAGTATTTCACAAGGCAAGTTGTGACAGTCATTTGGGTTCTGATTGGGAAAAAAACCCTGAAACTATTTTCATGGTCTCTCATGAGAAATTCTAGCTTTGTGTAGACCCAAGTTCTTCACATTAAATTTTTTCCTCTTTCACTGTGAAAGGGGAAATCCCCCAACACAGTGAAGTGGGTATGGTGATTGTCATAAGGGATAAAAAAACTGTGATCCTCTGTCAGCATGGAAAAATCCCACCCTTCATCTTGCAGAGTGCCAGTTGAAGAAACCCATCAGGGCTGATAAGTCAACCCAGTACTGGAATGAAAGGCTAAATCAGTGAGTGGTTTGTAGGGTGTTCATAGGCAGTGAACTCTTCAGCTCATAAGTTAAATATAGCATTATTTTGGCTGAAGAACAAGTGCTGAGGGCAAACTTTCAGCTACAGCTTCTCTCTCTGGGCTACCTATTCAAAGGGCATTAATAATGACTCCCCTTTCAGAAGCAAATTTGTCCCAGTATACTTGGAACAGGTCAGTGGGAATATACTGGTAAAAACACTTCCAACCCTCCTCAGCAGAGTCCCATTGTAAATCCAGAGAGAGCCCTTATCCTGGGGTCTGAGCCTCAGCTCTGAGAGTGCCAGGAATGCCAGCACTGCACAGCTGGGAACATCCCCACAGCTGAGGAGCAGGAGATAGGGATGCATTACACAGCCACTTTTCAGCTCCATTACACTGTCAGATGGCTCAGAGGGGCTGTGGCATCGCAGCAGAGAATCTGGCTTACAGCTCGTGCACATGTGGCTGTTACTCACAGCCTCCTCAGCTGTTTGTCAGAGCTCCAGAATCCCACAGAACCATCTCTCTAATCCCTCGTGCTGATCTGGTCATGCTGAACTAAACCTGACTTGCAGCATCCCTTCAACTTTAACTCTGGAGAGACAACTCCAACATTATTCACAACAGAAAAAGTTAAATACCCTCGGATGATCTGTGCATTTCACTTAGGGTATTTGGTTTGAATCAAAGACATTGAATTGCTTAAAAATTGAAAATGCAAGTAAGTCTCTACCAGTTTATATACTGACATCAGGTTTAAGCATTCCCTTGAGCACAAATTTCCAACTAGAACGACACTGTTCTCCCAAGGTACTAGATTCATTGTTTAAGTGCTCACATTGTTAATTCCTGTGCTTCATTTTCTATGTAGCTTCAACAATGAGTTCCAAATGTACTTGATGCCTTGGTCATATGAAAAATTCAAGGTGATCCACTATCTAAGATAATGGAAAACTGAACCCTGACTACAGTGTCAAGATCATTTTCTTATCAAGATTCTCAGCCCACTCCTATCCTTGTTAGTGAGATGGTAAGAGATGCAAAAAAATAATCACCAGAGGTACTTCAGTCGTCAGCTTGTCCCAAGCACCTTTTTCATTCATTTTTTCTTTGCCCTTTCCTAATAAAGCCCCATTTATCTGGGACACTCAAAAGATGTTTTCTCATCACATTGCAAAGGACTTAACAAAATACAGCTAAATACCATCATTTCTCTTTTGCAGCTAAAGAAGCAGACAAACAGGCCCAGCTTGGGCAGCCAGAGGATGAACCAGAGAAGGGAAGAACCTACCCAGGATGATGTGAGACTGGACCTTAGTGCTGCCAAAGCCCCCAGGCGACCTCAGGCACATCACTTCACCTGAGAATTTGAGTGAACATGGGCAGCAACCTCCATTCTTTCTGCTCCTGCTCAGCAATATCTCCTCTGAGATCAGGTCTGATTCCACGGACTTCATGCAATTTCATATTCCCTTGTGTGACCTCTCAGTGGACCCCAACAGTCTGGGATAAAAGCATTGAAGTAACTAACTTAAAAACCTATTAGATACCACCATTTTAGGCAAAAGCAGGAGGATATGGTTATGCTGGCAGCCAGGGGGAGGTTCCACATGGTTAAGCAGCTGAACCAAGAGAAAGTGGTTAAGCATCTCTTACCAATACCTTTGGGCTCAGGCACTCCCAGCTTCCTGTCCCCCTTTCCTCAATAAACACATCAGTTATGGGGGGATCTCCATGGCTTTGCCATGTTGTCATGCCACTGCTCCACACCGACTCCCTTTTAGAAAAGTGGAAACACATGGCTCACTGACACAAAAGACATCTATGCAAAAACCAAGAGACATCCAGAAAGCAAGATTTCTCCATTCCAAACACCCCCAAACAGGCCCTCAAAGTTTCATGGATTTGTATTAATTTTTATGCTTGGTTTGGGTTTTTCTCAAGTCATGTGAGAAGTTTCATGTCCCTTGCTCTTCCCTACACTAAAATAACAGCCTCACCCTACTCCTTGCTTCCTTAGTGTTCAGCTTTCTCAGGTCTCTGCTTATATTTGTTTATCCACACTCCCCATTCCATCTTTTCCTGAAATATGTCCCAAGACACTTACACATCAGTACCTAAAAACACAAAATTAAATACAACTTCTAAAGCATTTAAAGGTTTTTGAGTGGGGTTAGGATCAAACAGTGCTACGTTAGATGCCTACCCTCCTTAGAAATTCTAAAAATCCATCTTAATTCCAAACAAAGCTTTACAATGAAACTTGAAATCATATTAAAAAACTCTCCCTCTAATTTATTATTTTAGATATCTGTCTTTTTAAAATACATGCAGTAACATGAGCCAGAAAACTAATTGTGTATTTTTAGTTTGAACTTATCAGATTTATAAGCAAATCAATTTACTGGGTCTTGGGAAGATGGTAGCACTATCCATTGCCAACTACCAGTTTGCATATTATTTAAACATACTAAAATATAAGTCAAAACTCACATATTTGAAGCATAATTCTCATATTTCATCAGTATGATTGCCCTTGTTACTGCACTCTTCATTTTAATATAGCTAATACCTTATGAGGTTTACTTTTTCTGTATGATTTTGTTCTAAAGTTAGAAAAATCTTGCTTGGTGACATGTTTGACAGGCACCATTGCCTTGGTGTGCAGTATGGTGATTCGTTTCATCTTTCATGTACCTCTGCATATGTGTTCTCCATTTCAGATGCTATAAAAGCAAAAAAATCTTATAATTTTTGAAAGACAATCCAAAATATTTGTAAATAGAAATTTTACATAATAGAATTTACAGAATAGAAATTTGTAAATAGAATTTTACATAATACTTTTTAAAGTAGTTGCGATACTTTAGTCCAAACTTCCAGTTATTTCCATGGGAGATATTCCTAACACTTAAATAAATGTTTCAACCAAAAAGAATGATTTAATACACCTTTGTCCCCTGACAAGGTATGATGCAGGGGTTATGATTACTTCCAGTCCACCTTGCACAGTTTCTAAGGAAACAAGATACTGCATCAAATTCTTCTTTGTTGGAGCCTACACATTCAGGACTTTGCTGAAACTTGGCATCTGAGCATCTCCAGGTGTCCTTCCTGCAGAACTGTAACTTTTTGGATTACAGCTACCAGGTGTACCAATGGTGGTTCATTGAGTGACACTCTGAAGAATTTTCTTAGGCATTTTTATTTCCCTTCTCCTTTCCTTACTCTGCTTGTCTGTTTAAAGTGTTTTGAGACTGACCCCTCAGTTCTCTTCAAGCTGATACAAAAATCTGAGAGAAGCCTTTTGTTCACATACCTGCATTGTGACAGTGACATCTCCCTTACAATCATAAACACATTCCCCTTTAATTGCAACAGGGCAGATGGATGAGAAAGACATGTTTAGTGAGATGATATCCTTTGAAGAGACTTCTTGACAGTGGGAATATTTGCTTTTCCATTCTGCTGCCTCATCATTGGATGTAGGGTGCAGTCAGGTGGGATGAGGTGGGCTGAGCTGCCTTTTCCCCACTCCAGTCCCCAACAAGGGAATGGCCATGGGGATGATGAGCCAGAGGGTCAAACCCCAGAGACAAGTTATGCCTGCCCAGATATCTGCAGTATAACCACCTGGACCTACCAATTATTTCAATGTCAGCTCTCTCATCTCTTCTGTGCCAGAGGAAATTTTTCACTGCTTTACAGGAATTGTTACACAACTGACAACACAGAGATATCTTAGATCCAGAGGAGGGCTCCTGCCTCTTTCTACCCAATTTGTTCATCTTCAAGGAACACATCATTACTCAACTTGGAGTAAAAACATTTAGACAGACAAATTAAATTGATTTTGATGTCTGGAGACTTTAGCCTGGAGAATTTCACAGAACTTGGCCATATGTTCCTTTCTCCAACTTTCTGCTGGGATTGACAATTATTAGTGGTTACTCTTCAAGCATAGAGAAAAGAAGTCCGCTTGATCTGTAGCAGGCAGAGAAGCAAATTCCAGGTACCACACAGCACTGATCCTGGGGAAAAGCAAAGAACCCCCAAGAAAGTGAAGGAGCATACAGACACACACTTCAGCTTCGAGACAATCACAATTTGAGAGCAGGTGTGAGATACAGGGAAAGAAACAAAAAAACCAGAACCAGACTGGAAATGAATGTACACTCCAAGGAGAAGCAGTAATAAGGTCTGCAAACCAGAACTGTTTCCTCTGCAGAGATGATCTGAAAACTACCAGCAGCTCCTGATATCAGCTGACAGAGTCAGCAGTGTTCAAACAGGGCTGATCCAGACCTCTAATTATTTTTTTTAGGCTAGCAAGGCCACCACAACCTGCTTCAAAACGCAGATCTAGATACAACAGGCAGGAGGACTTGAGAATATGGCTTCCCCTTGGACAGAGGGGCAGTGGAAGAGGGGCATGTGCATGCTCAGTATTTACTTTTGGTGTGATTACCACTGAGCGTACAAGCCTGGAAAGCTCATATGTGGAGCCAGAATAGGATTAACATCCATGGCAGCATGGTATTAACACCTGCGGTTTATTTGTCCCTCTCACATCCCACACAATCAGAGGGAAGCAAGCTAGAGCAAACCGTAGTCCCTGGGATGTAGTGCAGAAAGATGAAATGTTATCTGCACCATCTCCCCTGGCCCTTCATCAGATCCACGTGTAACCCCTGCAAAGATCCTCCAGGTAATAGCTCATCTCTCTCCCTTCCGTTTCCATGCTACTGAGCATGAAAAATAGCTTCACAGTGTGAGCTGCAACAGGCTGCAGGGAGTGAGCAGGAAAGAGAAATATGACCTGCAGAGGCTTCTGTGAAGCACAGAAAAATGTAATAGGATCTGGTGATGTTTTCTTAAACCACACGCTGCTCTAGGTTGAGGTAATTACCAAGTTGCAGGTAGGCATTTTATTGCCTTTTATTAACATTTCCTGTCACCTACACTGTTGTTACCAGCTAGGATTATGCATTCCTCTCCTTAATCCAGCTTCATCTCTAGAGAAATGGTAAATTACACTTGGCTAACCCCATCTGAGTTTTTATTCCTTATGGAAGACAGGCAGGGATGAGGCACTCTGGAAAGAGATTATATGTTTAAAATATTTTATGCAAAAAAGCACATGACAGATCTTCCCAGTGCCTCAGCTTCTCTGGTTCCCCACCATACCACCTTTTCAAAGAGACTGGTGAAGTGTTGCTTAATGCATAGCACATGTCAAACAAATCAAAGTTTGATGCTTGACCACTTCCCCTCCTCCCCAGATAACAACAGCTGCACATATCCAACTGTGAATGCAGATGGGGAAGGAGATTTGAAAAGATGCATTTGTCCTCTTCCAAAGGAACACTTCAGTGATTTAAAAATACAGCCAGCAACCTCAGAACATGCTGAAGGGCAGATTGACTAGCCATGACCTACTGAAAACAAGGTTTATTGGTAATATATTAGGTGGGCATTCTGACTAATGGGAATGGCTTCATTTTGCTCTCAGTGCTGTAACATGAGGTACAAACACAGGAATTTATTAGAAACATTCAAGCACAGAGCAGTGCCAGAGGAGCAATGACAGAATCAGGAAAAGCACCCATGTCCTGGCAGGCATATCAAAGAGTAGCATTTTATCAAAACCTAAAAAACTCCCCTGTAAGTTCATGGAAAGTCTTTTCTCAACTCTGTAGACTGCCATCACAATTTCTTGTGGGAATAAATCCATGTGAGCAGAGAAATGGTGGCACTGTGGTAACAGCTCAACCATTGCTTGCTTATTCCACTGACTGAAGCAGAGTTTTTAGATGGCAGCTACAAAAGCAGACTACAGGATCAGAGAGTCACAGCATTGTTAGCTGTGGAAGGGACCCTAAAGCTAATCTTGTTCCAACCCCCCTGCCAGGGACACCTTCCACTAAATCAGGTTGCTCCAAGCCCCATCCAGCCTGGCCTTGGACACTTCCAGGCATGGGGCATCCTCAACTTTTCTGGGCAGCCCGTGCCAGATGATGTTATAATATTGATTTTGTGGAGGTTTTCCTGCTGACAGCTCTCTTACCCACTTCCTTCAAACGTCTCAATTACTTCAAAAGTAATTAACTGTCACATGGATGAATAAGTCAGGCATGAAATATCTGATTCAGAAAAGTAGTTCTGTGTGAAAACCACAAAATTCCATTAAGGGCTGGGCTCAGCCACAACCTTAACTCCATGGTTATTCCTTAGCCAGATGTTGCATTTAGGTTTTAACTTAAGAATTGACCAAAACAATGGATTAAAAGGACATCTGAAAGCCATGAAAGATTGAGTGTTTACTCCCACCCTTATAGCATGTCATCTGCTTGTGGGGCTTTTTTAACATAGGAAGATGAGAAAAAGCATGACATCTTTTAAATATAGAACATAGATCAACCTTTTCTGAAGAAATGACATTCAGGAAGTCTGTTTTAGAGGAAAAAATTTTAAACTATCTGTCACTAAAGGCACTACAAAGGAGGTTGCCTTCAGGTTTTTGAGGAGCTTGCATTCAGAAAGGCAAACTTTAGTAAAAATATAAATCTCAGTTTCATCAAAGCAATAAAAAAAAAAAGAGAAAATTAAAATCCCTAGTCAGTTCAGAAAATTTTGATCAGAGCTGAATAGTTTGATAATTGAATAAGGATCTTAGCATTTTTACCTCAACATCCTCTGTTTCTGACAACATTAACCTTCCTGGGTTAACCAAACACCTCTCCTTCCATTTTCCTCAGCTGGCAGTGTGTTCCCTGCTGCAATTTGCTGTCATTTGCAAAGGATGTCGGTTTATTCCAGGTGAGAAGTTAAAAAGATTGGGGCTGCCTGTCCCAGCTAGGCTGCTCAGCCCAGGTCATTGTCACCTGGCACCCCAAAGGAGCTCAAACTCACTGCAAACCAATGGTAACAGCATTATTTCTACCTCTGGGGACACCCCATAACATCTGTTATTCTCTAAGCTAAATCCATTTTGGGGTCTCCACAAACACAAGAGCTGTGACTGCTCTACAGGCACAATGCTCCCCAAATTAACATCAGTGCATGTATTAGTATGAGGCAAGAAACTTTGCACTGCTTTTTCTCCTCAGTGCAAGGCTTTGTATTAATTCCCAAGCAAGCAGTACAGCACAGTTTAACATCTGAGTCACAGAGAAGTCCTCCTCCTCCTCCTCCTCCTCCTCATATCCAATTTTCCAGTTGAGTAGCCTTTGTTCCAAGAATGTCCAGTGCTGTGACAGGAGTCAATATTATTAAGAAATTCCCTCTTTTCAATGCTCCTCTCTTTGCATAACCCATCAGAAGGTTAAATCAAAATTCAATTCTACTTACCGAATCATACTTGTATTTCAGGTTTAATTACCTAAATCATTACCCAAAGTGGATCAACACTCCTTCAAGGGAGCTCCTTGTGCCACCCAGGACCTTTGGTCTTCTGGTGTGTCTCCCACCAGCTCACTTTCCCTCCTGCCACCCTAGAGCTCTTTCTTTCATCCAGGCAGCCTGTAACGCTCAGGGAAATAGAAGCAAAAGCTAAAATTCTTAGCAAGACTGACTTTATAATGAAAAGTACTGCAATCAGAGGTACTAGAGAGTGACTGTTCTGGAGGGTGAAGCAAATATCTATTAATTAGTTTGGACAATACTGGATGAACTGTGTCAATTTTACAGATTTGCATTTATTTATTTGTTTATTTATTTATCTCTAATTCTAGTCTATGAATATCACCTGCTCAAGTGTTAAACAAATTAAGCCAGGTGCAGTGATCCCAAGAGGCGCACACCTGGCACAGATTATATTGTAGTAGCACTGGCATTATGTCCAGGAGAAGGGTTTTCACCAGAGGTAACTTCCCGGATGTGAGTATCCTCTAAGTACTTGAATCACTCACAACTTGTTCCTCATTGCACACTGCTCTGGGGTGCAGATGTGATCTCTCCCAGTTAATGCAAGTCACTTTGGAAAAAATCTATCCATTCTTTTGTATAGGAAGGGATCACGTATCAAAATGCCAAAAAGGTAAGAAAAAAAACCTTGAAAAAATGGGTACCCCGTGTTTCACCCATTTCTCCTTGGAAGAAAACAAAATCATTTGGAAAGCCTCTCAAATCACCATGTGAAGGGGGATTATTTTAGCATCTGCCAATTGAATCCAAGGAGAATAATTTTATTTGGGTTGTAGTTCTTACTTGTGAAAGGCTAACTTCAGCCAGTCTGCTTTCCATGGGACATATTTGCTCTCACTCTGTTTGCACTGATGTTTTGAGTAGTACCCAAGTGGAAAATAGAATTAACATGTTGAGTAAGCTTTATTCGTCTTTAATTTGTTATCGCTGTCATTAAGAGTCTTTTATTTTACTTTGGTTAATTGTTAGAGGAACAGCAACAGAAATGTTATAAATCCGGAAATTGATTGTTTCATGGTAGAATTTTTCCATGGGATGAGTGAGTCCTTTTCATTCATCATGGAGGAGTTCAGAGAGTGCTGGAACCTGGAGGCATTAGTAATTCAAAGAAATCCAGCAACACCCTTGCCATTCAGAAAGGGATAGAAATGAAGTTTGTTTCTATTTTGATATATGGGACTAAGCAAAGCAGATAAAAATTCTGAGCTAAGTGGGCACTGGGAAACAGACACACATTCAGGTGCTGAAAAAGCACGAGCTTTTTAAGTACCCTACTAACAACTTCTGGGTGCATGGTACCTCACTAGCAGGAAGGCTTCTCCTTTTGTCTTTGCTGCTCAGCAATACCGTTAAAAATACCGCTTTTCCCTGTGAAGTTAATTATCTACCTATGAATTTTAAATAAGGTCAAAAAAAAATCAAACAGCATCTGTTTAAACTTTTACTAAACTTGGAAAACCGAACCATCTTCAGGTTTCTGCCCAATTATATAAAAGCAATTCAAACTGGATGTTTTCTACACCTATTTAATCATGTAAGTCCTTCTGCAAATTTGTCTGCAGTGCTCATAACACTAAGAAGCCAGATTTTCCCTCAAATTTCCCTTGCCTTTCCATGTATTAAGGTATTTGTCTTTCAATTAGATGTCACTACTTCACCAGCTTTAACATCTGTCAATGCCTGGATAAACAAAATAATGTAAAATGTCTTTGCAATCTCTTGGAAAGTTTGCGTATTCAGACACATGCCGATGACTTTATTTTTGGTTGCCTTTGAAAACTCCTAAGTGCCATTACTATGCAGGTAATCAATGTAGTAAAAGCAGTAGCAAACTGTACCTTTAAACCTGGTTTCTAAAAATAAAATTATCACTTTAGTCTTCAGAGAAGCCTTTACTGTCAACCCTTGATCTTCCAACTCCCCCTCCTACCTCTTCCAGCCAGCCATAGCTGGGCTGTGTCATTGCACAAACCTCGGGGAAGACACACTTCTGCAATTTTTCCTTCAGATAATTTAAACCAGGGACAGAAAATGCTAAGAGTCATTACTACTGGGAACTTCAGGCACTATTAAACAGAGAGCAGAGAAACATCCTTGAAATAAAACTCTTCAAACCTTGCTGGCAGCCTACATTTTTAGTTAGAGGCTATATCTCCCAAACCAGCTCTCCGAATCCTCCGTAGAGCTTTATTTGAAATTGAGGCTTTGCTTTTCTCTGGATCACAGAAGCTGGATCTGTCTCATTACAACACACCCCACAGGACAGAATTTAGAAGGTCAAACTGAGGTGTACACACAAAAATCCTATTAAGAGCCCCCAGCATGGTGCTCACTGAAGAGTCATTCAGTAACCAAGGACCAGAAGCTTCCAAGTTTGTCAGTCTTGCTCAGCTGCTCTCTGAAGGGTAGAAGCAGCAAGATAATTTTACAGCTTAGCTAAACATTTAAAAGCACCGCAGAAGACAAGATTAAAAACAAACCAAAAAACAACATATCATTAACATCTAAATAAGAAGCAGAGCTGTGAGCATCCACACCATTTTCAGGTGGGTTATTTATCTTCAAGTACACAGACTCTGGGCAAAGATTTGCAAGAAGGTGGCAGGCCAACCTTCAGTTTTTATCTGAATAATAAGAGAACTTTTATGAATCACTGGTCAATCTAACTCCTCTGACTTTGGGCTAAGTATAACGTAAATTGCTTCAGCATGAACAGAGATTGATAACTGCTAGTTAAGAACACTCCTTGAGAAAAAGGTTAACTATGGGACTAAACATTCAAAACTTCTGTCCATGCAATGCTCTTCAGAAGTGCTGGACTTCATTGTTAAGCACAGCAAAAACATACTTTCAAAAAAAAAAAAAAACCCTGAACCCCCCAAAACCACTCACATATACAAACTTACATGACACTGCTAATTCCTACCATGCAGGTTCCCTGGTTTTGCAAATGAAGGCACTTTAACATTAAATTTGTAGTTGCCACCTGCAATTTGGGGCAGGCAAATTTTATCCTCTTGGAAAAGACACGCCGTTACCCCCATGTATTCATTTGCCTTTTGCTGAGTGCAAGTTTCCAAAAATGAATTTATATAAAGTGAATTAAGGATCCTAAATTTTCTGATGTTGAAGAAAAGGCTCTGTTTATGCATAAAATTACACATTAAGGAAGGTATCATAATTCCATCTTGTATTTCTTCACGCACCTGACAACTGACCTGAAATTACCCATCGTTGTATTCATTTTTTCTTTATATCTTCCTAGATATGCATCATAGACCCACATTTTTTAATGTGCTTTAGCAGGTCTCCATTAGCAACAACAACTTACTCATACATTTCAAGGCCTGTGACAACCCTTTGTCTGTATCTGTCTTATTGCATCTGCATCCCATTTCTGCTGTGCCTGCAAATCAAGCATGCTCTGGGCAGCACTGGTTGCTGAAGCAAGGATTAAATTTGTACAGGGGTTGTTGCACCTCCCAAGAATCAGCTGCACATTCAACATTTCAAATGAAAAGGATCAGGGAGAAGAGGAGCAGCCTAGGATGGGACAGATCTGGTCATCAGAAATCAGGGATGCTGTCAGGGCATGTTAGAAGTTCAAACAAAATGAAAACCAGCACCAAATCCAGAGCAGGAGAAAGCCAAAGGCCAGGCACAAGAGAGATGCTCTGGAAAGGAGCCAACAGCAAACAGCTCTGTGCATCATGTCAGACAAGAATCCAGGGGAGAGCAGCCACCTCCAGTGGGGTTTTTGCTTCTGCATCAAAACCTGCATCTGTCCATAGCAGTACCAGGGAAGCAGAGGGAAGAAACAGGAGAAAGCAGATTTCTTAAGAGAGGCAGGTAAATAAATGCCTCACTTGAATTTCAAAGTTACAGAGATCTAACCCATAGGATATATAATTTTGATACTTCCTAGTCAGGAAGAAGAAAAGACTTTGTCATGTAAGATGTTGCTGCTAAGAAAATAAAACCTGTGTGGTAAACCAGCTCCATTTATATCAGCTGGTGTAACAGACAAATGCTGTCAGATAAGTGAAATTCAGGTTCTCTGCAACTTACTTTTTTCTTTCTGTTCTGAATACAGGAGCACACACTGAAGTAATAAACTGAGGTCTGAAATTGTGACTACCCTAATTGCTAAAAAATATTTAAAAATTTGAAACACCAATGACTGATGAACAAGTTGTTCCTACCACCTGGAGGAAGAAATGTTTCCATGAGTTATGCAGAATTCCAGCCATTTTCACACTATTTTGTTTATTTATTAATTTTTAATTCAACTACAGATTATTTGCATCTTTGGCCACATTGACCATGTGCCTTAGAATAAAGGATCACATTTGTATGAAGGATTACTATCTCTTACTGGATAAATTCAAGGGCATTTCTACCCTAAGTAGTTACTTTCCACTTTTCTGCCTCAGATTCAATCATTAGAATTCCTTTAAGAGAGTAGTTATTGATCACGTTTCCCACAATATTCAATTATTTGAGTAACAATTAGGAAATGTAAATAACTGATTGTGCTGTCAGATGAATCCCATATTTTACAAGTGCAAGACTGAAAAAAGCCCCCTATAATTGATGGGTTATTTCCACAGCATGCTGTGAGACACTGGCTATTAGATCAATGTTCACTTGTGCATTTCAAATTCTTTGAAAATCCAGTGCCTTTATCAAATGACCCTCCTCAGGCTTTACATTAATGAAAGTCTTTTCAGAACATTTTCCCACTGGTTAGATGATACCAAATCCTCTGTTCTTGGCAGAGTTTGGGTTTTTGGGGGTTTATTTATTTATTTTATAATAGCATTTACCTTTTTCTTTTACACATTTTCAAGCTTTTTTTGTCTTCATTTTTAGCCCTGCAACCCAAGCCTACACAAACTCTCTACCAGGCTTTGCACTGCTATCCCTTTTCATTCTTTTCCTTCCTTTCTTGTCTTCTATGGCAGCATTTACACAAACATAGAATCTGCAGAAGTATAAAAAAATTCAAACTGGAAGAGCCCTGAACAAGACCAAAACGGATATATGTCACCAAGCAGGAAAAATGCTAGCAGCTCACTGAGACTCACATGTGTTTATCACTGTAGAGCATTCACACTTCTCAGAGACTACTGGGAAATAAAACTTGCATCTTTCATTTTTTCTGTGTGTGCAACTGTCTCGTTTTTTATGAAGTTTTTTTATATTAAAGCCTATCCTGAAAATAGAATTTATAAACTGTGTGCAGTCTCACTTGCATAAACTTAGGGATCTAAAATCAGTGTGAGCAATGAATTCACACTCGCTAGTGGGTGAACACAACAGCCAAGGTGCCCACACGGGTGGCTCTGCCTCACACCTCTGGAATGAGCTGCCCAGGCCAGGTGTTCAGCACCTGAGCATTCCTGTTATGTGAGCTGAGCTCCTGAACATCCACATGTTAATCAGGGCATTTAAGGGGTCTAAAGGGAATTCAACAGCTTTCACATAGGAATGAATATCTACATGCACCCCCCTCCCTTGAAGTCAACCCCTGACTGTCCACAGGAGTGAAACCAAACCCACCCTTCCAGCAACTGCTATTTGTTTGTTGTGTTTTTCCTAAAGCTGCTAAAATACACACTTCCATCCACCTATGCCCCGACAGGTTAGCAGAGAAAAAACTGTAGGCACAAATAAATGAGCCATCACAGGATAGACAGAATTTCCAATTACACAGAACACAAGGAAAGCAGCAACTGCATTATATATATCACACTGGGTTCATTTATTTAGACAAATGTAACTGAAATGTGTACAAACTTTTAAATTGCAGAAGTGTAATAAAAATATCTTCTTTGTTGCTGCTGTCTTGCAGTTGGAATTCCAAAATTATTCCCACTGGGATTTTCCAGCTACTGCTGAAGTGCACTGACACATGATTGAGCTGCTTCTTTCATAAAAAAATACTATACAAGGATTTTGCCAGTGGAAGAATAAAACACTACTGAGAGATCATATTTATTGTTCCTTACAGCAAGACTTTAAGCTCATTTTTCCTCACCCAGCAGTCTCAGGTAACCCAAACCCATCTTTCTTGCTTTCCTCACATCACGTGAAGCAGCAGAATCTGATTTTGTCGTAAATCTTGGTTCTAGGTAACTTTTCCATATCCTTGTGTGTGCACACACACACAAACCGAAGAGTTTACCATTTTTGGATATTTCAAAACACTTATCAGCAGTCAAACATAGCATTTGAATTGAACACTTCCCAGACATGGACAGAGTTTCACTGAAGGCTGTAGGTCTGCTGTGCGTCCTTCACTGAAAGGGTGATGAAGAGGGACCGCGGATCCTTTCTGTTCTTGCGGACTGTGATCTTTCCTCTCAGGGCCTCTCCTGCAAAAGTAAGAAGGAAATTGCTCTGGTTACAGTATTGAATGACTCACAGTAACCAAAGATGCATTGCAGCCATGTTGCATGAGAAGCTGTTACCAATCAATCAGAATTTTAAAAGTCTACAAAAGTTTAAGTTTTCGAAGCTCTTGATAACAAACCTAAGTCAAACTAACTGCAGTTAAACGTGGAGAAGTGCTGAGTTGTGTTGGATGCTTCACTCCTCAGAGGTTCACCCAAATTGCTGATATGCCAAATATTTCACTCGTGGCTGGGGAAAGCCACTGTATCCCTTGGATACAGTCACCATCTTGGGGTGAAACCATGCAGGCACAGAAGCCTATTCCCTTCCTACTGTATGGGCCATGTGGTTTTTATTTGCACTGCATTTCATTTAAGTTCTGACTGGGTACTTTTTTTATCTGGAAGGAAACTACCACAGAAATCTCTGTGGCATTTCAAGTATATACATTATTAATTGCAGGTTTTGTTTTACAAAGTGTCAATGTCCTGAGCTGATAGGTATGTCCTTCAGTCACATCCAGAGCGAATGCTTTTAAAAACCTACTCTCAATTCCTTTTCAGTCCTTATTAAGACCTGTCATTTAAGGAATATTTGTAAATTAGGAACCCATCAAATAGAAACACGCACATTTGTAAATTTGTACATTCAGGAAGTCCACTGCTGAGCCACCTCATCCCATCATTTCATACCCAGAAGAGCTACATCCTAACAGATGATTTGCTGAACACATTACAGCAGGCCATGATCCCAAGCTACAGCAGTAAGTTCCCTGCTCCTCTCCCATCAGGCCTCCCTCGCCCCATTCATCTTCATCCCTCACACCAGCCACATCCACTGCTGCTACTTTTCTATCTCACTGGATCCAAAGTATTTTCCAGCTGTTCATTACTCACTGTGATTTTAAAAGCCATTGCTAATATCCTGCTAAAAAGCTTTCTTACTGCAAAAATGAAAACAAATAGCAATTTCAAAACTAAGCTGGTTTCAAATTCAGGAAGAATTTTGGAGGGCTCCATTTGGCAGAATTCTCAGCTGCATCCACAAACAGTAAACTGTCAGAAAGTTCAAATTATGAATTATAAATGCAGGACATTTTGTCAAAGGCTGCAGTACAAATATCAAAGAAGGCTTATCAGCAAGAATGACTGTAGTACCAAGGATGAGGAGAAAAAAATTTTTTTATCATTTTGGTTTTTTTTTTTCTCATGTGACAGTTAGCTGGAGATTCCACTACAATTCCTGTGCAGTTTTGTTATGAGGAATCAAAAGACTGACATCACACAATGCAATTTGCAGAGAATTGTGAAAATGGTTTCACAGATTATTTTAACAGAGACAGGTTTGCCAGACATAAGGACAAGATAAAGAAAAAAGGGCATTATAGTCTCACTCCAGCTAGGAAATTTAACCGAATTTGAACACACAGATTTTCAAAACTGCTACAAAATTACCTACTTGATTTATTTTAACATCCTGTGATAACAATTCAGTAAGAGTAAAGAGCCTCTGAGAACTAAAATTCTATTATTTCAATTAATCCATACTTCAATTTTCCCATTTAAAACATTAATACAAAACAATAAAACAAAGCAAAAACTTAAATGTAATTTTTATAAATAGCTGACTTCATAGGACAGAACCCCCAGATTCTGCTTGCAAAAACAGTTAATGAAACAAAGCATTCCATTCAATTTTCCCCAGCTATTCCTTATGCTGTAACCACATTAAATCTGCTTTTCTGGGCAGCCTTTTCCAAGGGCTGAAGCAAACAACAGCAGTAACAGAAAGGCAGTTCTGAACAATTAATCAATGTCATGTAGATAGAAAATGACGGATGTTTTCCCCCATTCTCTGTCCTAGGAGCTGCCTGGAGGAAGCTGTCTCTGGGACTCAGCTGCATCACCTTGCTCTTATCACGCTCAGCTGAATGCAAGTAAACCACACAGTGCCATTGCAGTTTGATTAGGACAAAACTGAATCCATTACCATCCCCTCCCTGCATTTTTATTATCCCCTGGGGAGGCTTGAAATTTTTCCCCAAATGGAAAAAGCACAAGAGTTCAGGAGAAGTGCGGTATAAGCTTGGCAAGTGCAGGAAAAATACACCCCTATGTCCATACTGACTCCCTGTCACATAATGCATGTCTGGTTGCAGGCTCTATAGTGCACGTGCTCTGGACACTCAAACCAGTTTATTTTGGTTCTGACTTTTACCACCAGTAAAACTGTAAGCAATTGCATCTGTCACTTATGTTTGTGCAATACAATCACACATGGGGCCAGCCTGCAGTCTGTGAGCCAAGGTCTCTCTCAGTGCAGAGATCCCAGGATCACCAACAGTGTTCAGGCCCAACAAATCGTGTTTTTTCAGTCTATAAAGGATTTGATCAAAACCAAAGATTCTACAGTCCCTTGCATGCATATCCATAACATGCACTTAAAGCTTGAAAAGCCCCATGGCATGTAATGTGAGGAACTACCCTGCCTTTCAATACAACTTGGTGTCTTCTCCCTCTTTGATCACAAAAAAGACTCAAAGAGTTACCAAAGGCAGCCAGCAATCAAGGTCTTTCAGGTTTCCTTCTTTTCTTCCCATGGAGGAGTTTGATGAAGCTAACAGTGGGACAAGTAAGAACACAGTACTCAAACCATTATTTATTCTGAACCCCAGAAATTAAATTCTTAAATTCTGAATTTAAGAAACTTATGAAAGAGCTCACTGGAATTGTTTCAGAGAGCCGCTAGAAAACTGCACTGGCTTTGGGCTAAAGACACCTTAACTACTGAACTGCTGGTGAAAAGTACCTTTACAAATCCCCTACACTGTAAAGAACCACTGAGTGGGTTTGTGCCCTCCCAGTCACAAAGCAGGAAGATTTGATACCGCTCTTCACAGTGAGGTTGTCCTTGCTGGAGGCTAACAATTTAAACACAATCTAGTTGAAATAACTGGACCTGCTATCTAATGCAACACTGAGCTCTAGCATGCAACAGAAAAACCAACAAGTCTCAAAAGAGTCTGGAAGAGCTGGGTAGAAAGCAGTTTCCAGATACCATCTATCTTCTGAAAATGGAAAACAAGAAAAGACTGAAACAGTTTGTGGTGGGACCAAGAGCATTTCCCTTAAACTCAGGAACTTATCCTTAATCTACCCATTCATCTTCTTAACCTGCAGGCACCTGCAGCTGTGCAGAGACTGCCACCTTCCCCTTTGGCCACTTCTACTGCATCTCCAACCCAGCGTGATCCAGCGAGCAGTTTCTGTTCTGAGCAGCAGCCACTGCCTTTTGGTACCATCCATCTGATCTGTGATAACCCTTCTGCTGGGCTGGCTACTTTTATAAAAGTTACTTTTGTTTGCCAAATCCTTTCTGTTGCATCACTGTTCACCCTCTGCTGAAACTATCCCGAGGTTCTGTCTTTTCCTTTCATGCTCTGACTATATTTTCTGAAGAGTTTTTGCACCAAACTGACGTGTTGCAACTGCTCAAGACAGCCTAGGAATGAGGCTGCTGTGAAGAAGTCTGAACTGCCAGCTGAGCAAGGCAAGGCAGGCTTGTGTGGCTGCCTGAGGTAACCTGTGTGCACTGCAGGTGACAGAGAATCCCAGACAGCTCGGGTACCACAAAGAGTTGCCACATGAATGATGAATGCAAGGTCCTCCTCAATGTAGAGCTGCAGTGGCCAAACTCACTCACCTAGAACTAGGCTTAATTCACCACCTTTTGTAGTGGAGATTCTAAACTGTATAGCCTTGTCCCAAGCTTCCTCTCAGCAATGTGACAAAATTCCGAGAAAACCAGATTGTTGTTGCTCTTTGAACCATATTCCCTTGCAGCTGCAGAACTTGCAAAGGGAGGCACACAGAATGGCATCTGTGTCATCAGTCCATCCAAGTTTTCCTGTCTAAATATGGAATTTCTATTATCTTTCAATGAGACAGAACAGCCATGGGAAGAGATTCTTTCAATTTAGTGCCTGAAACTCACTAAAACACCTAAAAATGTTTCTGAAAAGTCAGCAGGATCATTTTAAAATGCAGATTTTGATAAATACAACATAAGACTTGCCAGACTTAGTGTGACCTCAAAATTCAAGTTTTAACATTTACTAGATTTTAAAAGCCAGCATCACCTTTGGAGGTGCCACTTGTAAATAAACAAGAAACAGAATTCTATAGACACCATGTTGCAGCTGGAGACAAGCAAAACAGACACTAAAATCTTAATTAGGAACCAAATTATCCAACTGGGATGCACAATATTGAAGTATTTCAGTATAGGATCAAAACGTTCAGACAGAATAATCGTGCCGGCATTGTTTTCCTACTTTTAATAGTGCTGTCTAAGTAGACAAATCATCATTTTTTCAGTCTGTAAATTTACAAACAGCTTTCCAATTACAGAAACTGGGGAGTTAAAGACAATCAAGGATTTTACAGGAGCTTAGTCATGTGAGTTCTGCTCCAGCTTTGCCGTGCTAGCCCCTTTAACACCACAGAAAAACAAATCAAGGTTTTATTTTCACTGCAAGGCAATATCAAGAACAGGAAATGCCGACAATAGGCTGTTTTATTGCTAATAGAATTTGCCTGCATACAGAGCTGGGTTTTAACTTAATGCATTGTTACTGAAAAGATTCTGTGGGCCTTTTAAAATAGTTTTTGTAAGCATTTAATTTATTTACTAAATTCTTGAGACAACCAAACAAGAATGATGTGATTTTTTGTTTGCTTAACAGGAATATTTCAACAAACAACAAAAGGAAGAGACTCATTTTTGGACCACTAACGAGAAAAAGATATTGCTTTGGCATCTCAATTTCAATCTTCAAAATAAAGACATGTTCAAGCTATTAAAAAGGCTCTAAGAGAAGGCTGGTACTCTGTGGGGGGTCTACAATACATCACTGTTTTGTCTGAGAAAACCCAGGATATATTGCTTCTTTCTCCAGTTTCTTTAATTTTAATTGCTTGCTAAACAGTTAAAGCATATCCAACATGCTGATGCTATTTTGTTTGACTTGACTGAAAATCAGTTTCAAGTCTCTTGTCACAGTCCATGAGGAAGAAGACTGGCTTTTCAGAACACGAGTAGTAAGAGGCTATCCCCCACTCACACATTAAATCTACATTAAATGAACAGAAATTATCCATTAAATATATCCATTATATACAAAGCTATCTACCACAGGTATCAAGCTGAAACTCAGCAGCAAATCATAAGTATTAATTAGGTGTAGATTTTATTGCCTCTCTCCAGACCTTTGGACCCACAATTAACCTCTCCCACTTTATCCCAGAGATGTATAAACATCGAACATGGAATGCAGGCTGCAGCAGGACTGGCAAAGGAGGCAGGATGAGCTCCAAGGCCCATCCTTTGGCTTGCAACTGGCTTGATTCTGTTATCATTAGGATAGATCAAAACATTCAGTATTTTTTATGGCTGAGAAAATAGATCTATTTTTACAACAAATAACCTGGCATCAAACAGCTGAGAAAATTAGCTAGTTCACACTGCAGAACAAAACAATTTTGCCATGGCATAAAGGAGCATTTTCCAGTTAAATACCCAGCAGGTTTGGATATCTGTAAGCTCAACCTCTTTTACAGAGCAAAACCAAATACAATCAGTGCTTTATAACCACTCCAGGCATAGCCCCAAAAGCTATAAAGCATCTGATAAGGGACTTTTAGTCAGCCTTACTATTTTACTTGGAATTAAAAATCTGAGGGAACCATTTTTCTTCGCTGGGGAAAAACAGCCACTGCCCTATCTGAAAGATGCATTCAAAAGAAGAAAACATACAAAATGTGTTTTCTACCAGCAAATTTCTCTTTCACAACCTATTAAAAAGCTACAAGCGAATGCCATCATGGGAACACTGGTCAGATTATTGCAAGAGTCCAATTGCATTATTTCTGTTTATTTCCCCATATTTATCAGAAAAAAGAAGAGTTTATCTTGACCAATGGCATTCTGGCTTGGATCTGCAATAGGGTGAACAAAGGACCAGGGCAGTGACTGTCCCCCAGTTTTGGGCACCGCTGAGGCCCCACCTCGAATCGTGGGGTCAGTTTTGGGTCCCTCACTGCAAGAAAGACTTTGAGGTGCTGGAGCGTGTCCAGAGAAGGGAACTGAGCTGGGGCAGGCTCTGGAGCACAAGTCTGAGGAGAAGCAGCTCAGGGAGATGGGGGGGCTCAGCCTGAAGAAAAGAAGGCTCAGGGCTCTCTGCAGCCTTCTGGCTTCTCTACAACTCCCTGGAAGGAGGCTGTAGCCAGGTGAGAGTTGGTCTTCTCCCAGGTAATGAGCAACAGGACAAGAAGAAATGGCCTCAAGTTGCACCAGGGGAGATTTAACTTGGACATTAGGAAAAATTTCTTCATGGAAAGGGTTGTAAAGTACTGGAACAGGCTGCCCAGGGAAGTGTAGATGTGGCACCCAGTGACATGGTTTAGTGGTGCCTTTGGAAGTGCTGGGTTAATGGTTTGACTCGATGATCCTAAAGGTCTTTTCCAACCTTAATGGTTCTAGGAATATATTTAGTCACAAGTGCATCTTCTTTGCTGTTTCTCCCGCGGCCATAATGTATTTCTGAATCTAAGAATTTAGACAGAGGGCTGATGAATGCTGGCAAACACAGGGATGGATGTAAAGGCTTAAGGGATGCAAATGTGTTTAATCTAATACAGTTACTTTTGCCTCCAGTTAACCTGCATCGAGGAAAGCCCTTTTGAAGACAGAAAGTTTCCTCAAAAGCTCAGTGCACTCAGAGTGGAGCTCAGTTCAACACACCAGGCTGAATGAGAAGTGGTAATAAGCAGTGCTAACTCATTAACAAGGGGGACAAGAGAAACAGCTGGAAGTGCAACTTCAAATAGATTGCAAAATGAGTTTGAACAGTTTGCTTAGTTGATAAAATGGAAAGACTGAAGAAACAAAAAATACAGCTAAGCACAAATTATCCAGACGAATATTCAAGTCACTATTTTGACAAAGAAAAGAATATAAAAAAGTAAGATAGGGAAATCTGTACTTACAACAACATGTCTTGAGGGAAAAAGATTTTTGGAACAATGAAGGAGAAGGATCAGAGTCAGAGGGAATGGCTTTTCCAGAAAAATCACATAAATTAACATACATTCCTATGTAAGTATCAGGAAGCACCTTCTGCTTGATGGGTTTATGTCACCCATGAGCAACAAATATCCCACAGAAATTAAGACTGGGATTACAAAAGAAAAGGAAATTACATCAGGAGTTTCTCTCAGAGTCTTCTCTAACACTAGAAGCAAAAGGCAGACAATCCTAGATTTAAGTGGTAATTTCATAGTAGATATAAAACCAGACAGAATGGGCAAAAGGATGGGAAAGGGGAACTCAAAAAAGGACAAAGAGAAGGAGACAGGCAAAAAGAAAGAGAAACAGCTGTAACAAGATTTGTTATGGGAATAATGTTAAGAAATATGAGCTAAAAAATAGGAAGGAGGGAGTTACAGCACAAGTCATCTTGAAGGTCAACTTGGTTGTGTTCACTGCTTCAGAGCACATTGTTTCTGCAGCTGCCTTCAGAAAGTCACCACACCTAGACTAGAACTCTAGGCTGGGGCATACCTCCCAGTAATTTCACAGATCTGAAATATGTCAAATGATCTCTGTAATATGAAATAATGTGCATATTTTAACAAATGTCATTGCACTTTAAAAAAATTCACTCTATGACATTGAGATTTAATGAGTAGCAGCAAGGGGATCTTAGTCAGCCTTGTCTAGAAACAGAATCTGAAGAGAACACAAGCCAACTATGAATGCACAAAAGCACGGGTGCACCCCAAGTGACAGGACCTAAGAAAGTGCAAATAAAAATTGTTTAAGAATATAAAGTCAAAGCACGAAAGACAGAAATTATTTCAGATATCACAGACCTCAGTGCCTTTAGGAAAGAAGCTCCTGGTAAAAAGTTGTCATGTCTGATAGCTGGAAGAGGCAACTGTGGAAGTTCAACTGAGTGCAGAAGCATCCACACAACTTCTATTCCTTTCCCCCAATACGTCTGGTCTATTTATGAACTGTTCAGGTCAGGACCACTTATTACCACCACTTTATTAACTGCCCAGCAGAAATGAGCCCCATTCTGAGGCTCCTCCTTTGGTCCTGCGAGTATGTAAAGAAAAATGGCCCTCAAAGACAAGTGATTCATCACTGGGTGAGAGTTCAACAGTGGTGAGTAAATATCTAGTGGCCAACTGGACAAAAACAAAATAACAGCATAAAAATTTAATTACTTAATTTCCTTTGATTATAAAAAGACTGTGAGAGTCTGAAAGAAAGTTCTACAGGAGTAAGAGGTTAAGGCTTATAATTCTTGACTTGTTGTACATCCATCCTCTTGCATGACCATTGTATGAGGGTCATGGATAGGGGTCTCTAAAGCAAGGAATATTTGACTACTTGTATAAAAGTGCTTTCAAGACTTCACAAATAGAACTAATTAAACCACTAACAAGCATCACTTTAGTCTTCAAAACCTCACCTCAACAGTTTATCATCCGAATTCTGTTCATCCCTGATGACAACAAAAACCTTTTTACTTGCATCAAATTCAAGGTGAAACTTATTACAGTACTTAACCAATTTATAAAAATTTACAGTGTATCAAACTAACCTATTCAATACTTCAACAGCGCAAGTTCATGGCTGTGAGTTCTTTAAACTGTTTTCATTTTACAGAGTAACCCCGCCATGACAGATACAACCTATGCATATATTCATGATCCTTTTAAACATAGGACAGTTCAGGAGGGCTACAAGAAATCCTGTTCAACCACTTGACAAATGTGACACTTCAGAATATTAGCAATGTCAAAATTAAGAGAATGTCAATAGCAGTGTTCTGGTCTTACAATTTTCTGCATCAGAAATGCTTTGATACAGAACTTTTCTCACCAAATTTACAGTATGGAGCTATACAAGTATAAGATATATGCCCACTTACAGGGTACTTATGCATACATTTATGTGTAATTTTAAACAAGAATTTTGTACACAGACACTTCCCTGCTTTGCTGAGACAAAAAAATTCCTCCAAGAGCAGCTGAAAGATTTATTTACTAGTTCTTTTTGACACTTACGTAATTTTGGAAGTATTTTGTATCTAGATTTAATGGTAACAGCACTGTAACACAACCACTGTTGCACCACAACTGAATTTAAATATACCTGCTTCTACAGGAATTGGCTTCTCCAGGAGAAAAACTGTCTGTTTCCAGTGTGTTTTGGTACACTGGGGACCAGTTGAAAACAAGACCTGCAATGGGAGAGTTCAAGAGTTTGATTAAAAACAACCTTTTTCATATCATACCACATCAATCAATTACCAAACACAAATGCATATGAAGTCTTACAGCAAAACAGACCCACTGCCAAACACCTTGAGGCAGGTGAATAAAATAAAATACACCACCATCCTCATCTCTCAATGATATTTTTAAAATGCATAACCCCAAATACTCACCTTGTTACAGCAGTTCTTCTCAAAAAATACGTCAAAGTAACCAGCAATTGCCTATAAAAAAAGAGGTGAAAATGTGACACTCAAATTCTGGGATTCATATATGCACTTCCTGGAATTTCTACTCCTTTTCAAGTGTTTACCAAGAGGAACAAGCTTATATTTATGGTTTCAAGTATGCTAGTAATCCTAAGTAAAGGAAAAAAAAAAAAAAAAAGCTGCCATCACACCTTTGCTCTATTTGAGAATATTCAGCCCACTGTAACTGCATTTTATTTCGTACCAGATTTTAGTATCAGTTTTCAAAACAACCCACACACCTTAACTGCAACCAGAATCATATATAAGAAAACAGCCTTTCAGATGTGCAAACCCACAAAACTCAGTCCTTGTCCTGTCCATGACCCTCAGTAAACACACACCAAGTACGAGGGATTCTGCATGATTTGCTCACTTGCTGTGTGGCTAAACAGAATTTCCACAGGAGCTCCCTGCAAACAGAGGCAGAGCAAAAGCAGGCAGGGAGTACTTTTCTTCCTCTTCTACATGCACAGATAAGGAAAAACATTCACAAATGCTTCCTGCTGGCCCTCCTAGCAGCTAATAGTTTGTAACTCTTCATATGATTCCTTCTCTGTCCCTCCTGCCATCTGACTCCTAACCTCAAGAACCCCTCTCTTCAGTGCCTAATTTATTAGTGGGACTTTTCTTCCAGTTTGAATAGGAAAAGAAAACATAGACTGGTTTGGGTTGGAAGGGCCTTAAAGATCATCTTGTTCCAACCCCCTGCCATGGGCAGGAACACCTTCCACTAGACCAGGCTGCTCCAACCCCATCCAACCTGGCCTTGAACATTTCCAGGGGTGGGGCAACCACAGCTTCTCTGGACAACCTGTGCCAGGGCCTCATCACCCTCTCAGGGAAGAATTTTTTCCTGATACCTAATAGATACAAAATGTTCACACACAAAGCAGCATATCAACGCTATTAGTCACTCAGTCTTTTAATGCTGGACTGCTTTTTGGACAAAAAATGGCTTGTGAGAGTCCAAGAAAGCCCAGATAAACAGCTGGAAGATGCTAATAAAATATCCACTCCAGTTTCACCTGTGAAATCCTGTCCATGCTCACCTTTATTTGCTTTCTCCTGTCCTATGAAAAGGCTAAAGCACATCAGACCCTGGTGCCAAGGCCAAGTTGGGCTTTTCTATCACATCAGCCTGAAGAAATGACCCAGAACAGAGCTTTTGAGTAACCACAGCTCCACAGCTGAGCTGAAGTTACTCAGCTGGGGGACTCCCTCTGTCCCTGTGATGGGAGGAAGGGACTCTCCCCACATCAGCTGGAGAGCATTCAAACAAAGTATGTACCAGTGCAATGATGGCAAGCCTGTTCCATGAACACTCACTGCAAACAACCTATTTTAACCTCCCTCTTACTGCACTAGGGGTTTTCTCCTAGTCCAGGACCAGGAAACTGGTTGCTCTGAAGAGTTAAAAAGGACAAGTTCTGTAGCACACTCGTCATACAGATTCACACACAGATTGTGATGGAAAAAAAAGTCAAACATGCTTACAAAATTAGGGTATAGGGTTTTATCATGATGAAATACATAATATAAGTAAGTCATTCTGGTATTTTTCCTCTCCAGTATAAATCCAAACCAGATGTTGCCAACACGGTGGAGAACACCATGCGCTAAAGCAGTAAAACTGCGCTAAAGCACCTGCTTTTCAACGAAGGGCACTCCAGACAAGCCTGGCAAGTTCCAAATTCCAGCGTGGCTAAAGAGTTAAAATACAAAACTTATGAAGACACTGAGAGCCCTTCATGACAAATGAGCATCAGACAGTGGAAAGAGTGACTCTTCCAACCTTTTAGTAAAGTCCTATCACTCAATCTGAGAATCTCATTCCCAAGTGAATTAAAGCCTTGTCTCTAACATGCCTTTTGAGTAAAGACTGAGAAGGTTTTGACAAAGTTCTATTGACCCATCAGACTACTTTCATTGATGCACAATCTTTTCTGGACATTAGTCAGAGATATACCAAGTCATAAAAACATTTTTCAATCATCAGCTCAATACTGCTGGTATACTTACAAATAACACCTAGGATATGATTACTGCAGGAAAACAAGGTTGTGACAACAAAAATACATCGAGGAGAAAAAAAATCTGGCTTTCAGAGAAAACAAGACAATTAAGCTACATCTTGGATCAAAAAGCCAAAAGCTTCAAGCAGACAAACCATAGCTAAAGTGGATGCAATTATCCATACACTTGGTAACAACAGGTGACAGAAACACCCTACATGCTACCCTGAGAAAAGGCCCCAGATAACTGTTTTTTGGGGTCAAGTTCAGGTTGAAAAGAAACTCAGCTACAAGCAAAGAAAGCGTTCCCTGCTGCCTCCCCTGCGTTAAGGGAAACAGGATTTGTACCTTTTGTAAATGACTAGGATAAATAACTGTTTTATTCTTTATAATATCAGTGGTTTCCCTATCTGAAACAACCTGAAACACTGACTTTGAATAGCTAATCCACAGTAGTAATAATAATTATTACACATCACAAAGATTGCCTTAATCAGAGCTCCAGGGATTACAGAGAACAAGAGTTCTACATTGATCCATTAATTTCTTCTTGTTATGTTCTAAAATGGATAGATGTCCTTCAATATTGAACACTGAAATAATCGTTGAGCCAAAAGAAATCAAAACTAGAAAAATATTATTGCTCAAGTTCCTGAGGATATGCTCCTGTGAACAGCTCTGGGCATTCTCCAAAATTCTGTCAGTTAAAACTGGGCAGTGGAGGCACCCCAAGACCAAAACACACACTCTGGTGAGTTGTGTCAAGAGGCAACCCCAGCCCTGCTTAACTGGACAGAAATTATATTTTTAAATACATTGAGGAGAGAGTTTAAATGACATTTTGAAAACTAACTGTAAGAGCACCTATTGCAATCGAGAAATCTAATGAGTATCTTTCATTAATAATTTTCAAAATGTTTTTGAACCAACTAAAAGAACCAACCACACACACGGTTTGATGATCTTTCTGAAAACAACTATGCAATTGGTTTTTACCAACGGTGTGTTTAATCTCCAACTCTTCTCTCATATTTTAAACCTGTAGGAAAATAAGAAGTCTAATACCAAACCCAGCAGTTACTGACCACCTGCAAAATTTGTCTAATACTCCCTTATGACAGCTATTCTACAAGCCAATTACAGCTGAGGAACTACAGAAAGCAAAAAAGCACAGAATAAATACATCTCACTTTGATGCACATAGCCTGTGGCTCACCCTTTTAAAGTAAGAAACTGAAAAAGTTTAAACCTGCTGTTCAACAGAAACAGTTATTTGCATATATCCAGGTAATAACATCCATCTCAACTCTATGCCAAAGCTTCCCAGTAACTCCAGCCTACATTAACTACCTCCTTTTCCTCTCCCTGATTTCACATGGAAGATTTTGAGTGTTAGACTGCATGTGTCACCCTGCCAGTAACATCACTTTGAAAGGCACTCAATTTATCCAAATAAGACATTATTTTCATTAGGTAAGTTCAGTTTTATTTCTGAACAGACACCCTATAGGAAATACTAAATTCACCAACTGTTCTCATGTTTTGCATGGCCCTGCATAGTTTGTGTACATTCATATGCTCATTCAAACACAATGCTATGCTTAAAATTTTAATTATATTGTTCGTGTTTTCAGATATTTCTGCTTTTGAGCTGTTTTGTCCTATTTTGTGTGCCCCAGGCCAAAGGGATCTCAAGCCAGCTACACAGATGCCTACAGACTCCTTACAAAGAGCACACCCAGCCTTCCTAAAACCTGCCAGGTGATTCTGTAGAATGACAAAAGAAAGACTTGGAGGTGCTGAAGAGGCTTCAGAGAAGAGAATGGAGCTGGGGCAGGGTCTGGAACACAAACCTGATGAGGAGCAGCTGAGGGGCCTGGGGGTGTTTAGTCTGGAGAAAAGGAGGCTCAGAAGGGACATTCTCACTCTCTACAACTCCCTGAAAAGAGGCCTTGAGAAAATGGCCTCAAATGGCACCAAGGGAGGTTTAGACTGGATATTAGGAAAAATTTCTTCACCGAAAGGGCTGTCAGGCATTGGAACAGACTGTCCAGGGAAGCGGTGGAGTCACCATCACTGGAGTGATTTAAGTCATGTGAATGCAGCACCTGGGGACATGGCTTAGTGCTGGACTTAAAAATGCTGGGTTAGTGGTTGGACTCAATGATCTTAAAGATGTTTTCCAACCTAAACAATTCTGTGCCTCTGGAAAAGTACTGAAGGATACAAGGGGCAACACAGTTCAAATTATTTGTCCTCTCGGTGTTTTGCAAAAGGCTTGATACAAACCATTAGAATTTCTGGTTTTGCATGAAGCAGTGGGAGTCACAGAATATTCTGGGTTGCAAGGGACACACAAGGATCATTGAGTTCATGGCCCATATGGGATTGGTGCCTCAGCCTTGGCATTATTAGTACCATGCTCTGACCAACTGAGCCAATGGTTCAGTCTTCCTTGAAAGAGCTGTGCAAAACTAAAATCTCTGACAGCATCACACAGGTCTGTTTCAACACACTCCAAAAACCCCTAAACCAAAACAACCAGCACCACTCTTACGGCGTGTTACTGTATGCACTGCACCACTTCAGAAATGATCTGGTATCCCACACTGATGTACTGGGGAAAAGAAGACAAAGAAGGTAGAAGTAAAGTACATGCAGATGATACTTTCTTCAATTTTATCTACAATCACTAGTCCTGTTAAGTTAAAAACAAAATCTCATAAATCTAAAAACCGCCACAAATCACAGTTGAAATACTTGAAAATAAAAAACTAGCTGTAAAATGGTGGGCTTGTTTACAATCTTCTTTTAAGGAATTGATACCTTCTTTCTTTTTGTAACTTGGTGTTTTATGTCAAAATGCACAATTATGTATCTTTTATGTTTGAGTGCATTTCAGAAAAACACTTCTGTAAAAGTGAAGTCCAAAATACTTTCCTTTCATTTCACTTTTGAACACTATCCCAAACTGCAGTAGCTATAATAATCACAAGCATCTATTAAATATGCAATACTACAAACAAAGAGATTTCCAATGCTTACAACTTGAAGGAAGATTAGGTCCTCCCCTCTTGTATAATTTATCACATGCAGCAAAATATAAGGAAAAAAAATCACAAGTGGCACACTCGAAGCAATCACAGACACATGCATATTAAAATGAAACATAGGGCTGGCCAGATTTTCATTAAAGGTTTCTTTTACAAGAAGTCAAACTAAAGAAAAGGAACAAGCAAATAACTTCCCCATAAATTCTAAATGATGCTTTACAACTACTGCCTAGGATTCTTTTCTTCTTGTTTTTAATTTTTTTAAAGGATAATGGTAACAGTTATTTCTCCTTCTGCAATTTCTCTCATCTTTTTGCTACACCTTTGACAGCTCATTTACAACTTCACCTACAACTAATCAGTAAGAACTTAAATCTTCTCTGGAAAAATCTTTCAAGTGCTAGTCTCCTGAATACCATGAAAGAGGAAAACAAAAATAATGACTTCTAAACTGGTAATAAATAACTACAACACCAGCCTGACACATGCTTGAGCCTCAAAAGACAGTAAATATTGGGAAACACTACCTAAATATTATTCTTCTTGTTCTCAAATAACTTGCCAGGAGAAAAGCCGAGCTACGAGGACAAAAACTCCAACCCCAGAACAAAGCCAATCTATTTACCCAGGGAACTAAGGTGGCCAAATAAAGAATGAAGGAAACATTTAGGATCAGATATACATTAATAGATATACATTACTGAGACTGCACAGCAATATCCTATAAAGGTCAACAAAGAGTTCCCTCAACTAAGAATAAAATATTCCTGAAATTAAAATAGCAGCCATGAACTCCCACCCGATTTTGTCGACCACACATTTTGATGAAGAGTTCATGCAGTTTAAGGTCTTCATCCATCACTGAGGGTTTCTAAGGTGTCCATGCAAACATATGAAAAACCTGTAAATTAAGCAGGTCCTCCCACTAAGATTCACCTGTCTTCAAACTGTTTTTCTTCCCTCCCAGATAAATGATTTCAAGACTACTTTTCCTCCCCATTTATTTACGTAACATGCACCAAATATAATAAAACCACAAAAAGCTTTAACATACAATAAATGAGTATTAGTACATATTATTTACACTCCTCCATTCAGAGCCTTTAGGTGAAGTGCAAAGAAAAGTCTAATTTTAATTCAAATACATCTGAATGCTAAGGTTTTTTTCCTAAAGAAAATGGCTGGCTGTACGTGCAGCATTTTAACAGAACAAAACAAATGAGACTGCTCAATTCCTTATGAGAACTCACAGGCAACCTTACTAATTCACTTAGGAACCAGGAAATTAAAAATTATCATCATCACTATCACCTACAGTGAGTAATTTATCATTCTTGCTCTTCAGTAGTATCATGTACCAACAGTGAGTGGCTACAACAAATACAATTAGACAGCTGGCCACAGAAGTGGGAGATAATGTGCTTTTGATGGAGTTTATCCAAGCATGGAGATGGAATGTTTGTCATCCATGCAGCAGAGTTGCTGTGGTTTTATCACAGGGAAAAGAAACCCCTGGCAATTAAAACCCAGTGATTTTATGTTTTCAAGATTAATAATCTGGAGATCACTGCAGAGGAGGCTACAGGTAAGTAAAGAGCTGAGAAGGACTAGACCTGCTTTGTAGCATGGTAGAGTAGTATTTCCTTTACTTAGAAATCAGGCATTTGAGCTGGGTTTAACTGTGGTACCCAAACCAGATTTCTAACTTAAAAAACTTAGTTTCTCACATAAGGTTGGAACCGAAGATTCCTATGTTAATACTTCTTGTTGGCTGCCAAGTGGAAGACCAGATATTAAGAAATGAAACTGCCTAACACTTAAAGAAATTTTAACCAGCAAAGATTTTTCTATAATCAGAATAATTTTCTCTAGTCAACTCAACTTCCTTTTTCCTCCTGAAGGTTTTAATACATCAGTCACGTCCTCTAGTTCATTATCCTTCTTTCACCCCCTTCCTCCCTCCCACTTTTTATACACATCCCCTGCTCTTTGACAACATCTCCTGGGAGCAATGAAGAGATACTGCCATTTTCCTCTCAGGGGATATTGTTATTCAGCTAGGAAAGATCAACCTTGATGGACTCACAGGGGAAATGCTTGCAAACAAAAGAGAAAGTTTGTCAATTGATTTCTATACTGAGGGTAATCACCATTATATTTTATCTCAAAAGCTCACACAGTGATCAACTTAGAATACAATTAATGAAGTATTTTTCTAGCAGCATCTACTAACTGATATTAGCCAGATGTCTCATTAAAATCAGCAGTGACAAACCCTAGCTCTTTATTAGGAAAATGCACTTCTGCAGGCTAATTAATTTTTTTTTTTTTTTTTTTTTTTTTTTTTGCTATTATCTTTGTAGGACTGAAATCAAGTCAACTTGCAATAAAAGTGCTTTGGAACAATTTCATATAATGATTCCATGCAACCGTTTCACGCTTTGAAAATCTTCAATCTTTGAAAGCTAAAATAATGATAGATAAAATTAATGCTAGAAAATACTTCGTTGTGGCAAAGCATGTGAGGAATAAAGGAAAAATTCACAGAAGCAGTGTGTGCTCTGAAAAAAGCCTTAACTACCCCACCTTGTCCCAGGACTTCTAAAAGACTAACTAGCATATACAAGGTCATTTTAAAACATTTATTTTTGCTTAATCATTTTGTATTTCTTATACACTTTTTTTTTTTTGAAGACTTACTTATTTTCTTGAACATCTGGAAGAAAAAAACTATTTAGAGCCTAAATCATTTTTTAGGCTATGACTCAATGTATTACAGGATCATCTGCAATACACTCAAGATGCACCTACAGTAAGACATGAGGCTGATCTCTTATGAGCACGACTTAATACTCTGCTAGGGTGTTTTTTTATTTTTGGTCATAAAAAAATATGAGGGTAGTTTCAAATAGGTGGAAGGACAAGCAAATCAGAAGCATCAATGCTATGCTCTTAGTTTTGTGAACCGCACAGCTTTTCTATTTTACACAAGCTCACCATGATGGCTGGGAATTCAATGTCCTCAGTACACTCAATCCAAACCCAGAAAACAGTCAGCTGAGGAAAAACTAAGGACAGATTTTAGAAGAATTTAGCATTGTTTTATGTGGGCAGATAGTGCTAGGACAAGGGGGAATGGTTTTAAACTAAAAGAGGACAGATTTAGATTAGTTACTAGGAGAAATTATTACTGTGAAGATAGTGAGGCCCTGGCACAGGCTGCACAGGGAAGCTGTGGCTGCCCCATCCCTGGAAGTGTTCAAGGCCAGGCTGGTTGGTGCTTGGAGCAATCTGATCCAGGGGGTGGGATCCCTGGGCATGGCAGGGGGTTGGAACTAGATGATCTATAGGGTCCCTTTCAAGTCAAAGCATTCTATGATTTTGCCACAGAAACATGAAGTGAAGCCTCTCCTGACTGAGGAGTCCTGGGGGTGTTCCAAGTCATGATCCGAGCAAATGTGGTAATGAGTTGCTAAAACAACTACATTATGGTTCTGTCTCCTGCCAGCTTTTCCAGCATCCTGTCCTGTTAGCACAGACATGCAAACAGGCTGATGGGAAGAAGCAGCACACCCTGATGTGGCTGTTACTTCCAGAGATGCCAGCTGAGAGTTCAGCTCTTCAACCATTAACATTATGTTGCACATTCCAACCAGAAGAGCCCACAGCTCTCTTTTCTAACTGCTTGCTAAATCCCATCAGTGCAAAGCTCCTGCAAACCTAAGTTCAGCAACAGCAGCCCTGCATTCCATGCTGCTGACACACCTCAGTGTAGCAATGTCTCCCTCACACTGTGGGGCATGCACACAGTGCCGTGGGAGGGAGCATGGAAACCCACCCCCCACAGCCAGGGACACTGCAAACCAGGAGCTGGTCTGCAGTAGGATCCCCAGAACAAATAACAGAACTATGTGCCCCTACATTTTCCAGCTGCCTGGTTTCTAAGGACAGATTATTCAACAGAACCAGTCCTAGCTCTGATGGTAGCACTGCTCTGGTATTAGCAATGCTGATGGCAACACCAGGAGGAACACGACAACCAAATCTGCTTCCACACTTCCATGGCTGAGGAAAAGCTGCTTTGAAATGAAATACAAGCATATAAAGATGGATTTCCTAATTGCTGGTTTTGTGGAATATTTTTTGTAAACAAAGCGATGTTCATATTTAAACACCCCCCTCCCCCCAAAAATCGTAAGAGACAAGTACAAAATCCTAGAATTTTGGGAAATGTAGGCAACTTTCTCTTTTTGTGCAGAAAATGAAAAGCCAGCAGAACAACAAAACACATATGCAAATAAGAAAAACATCAAATATTATTTTCAAAGAACAAATTGCAATCTTAAAGCATCTCCTCAAAAATTCTCAACATAAATAATGGACTTTTATTGTTCATTTACTGCAAGGTTAGGCAGCCTGATATGATGGATGAACTGTCAACCCTCAACTAAACTTCTACAATCCATCATAGAAACTGTGGAAATTTCACTCTAAGTGTCAATAAACCTAAATTATGAACTGCAAAATACTTTACAGCATTCTGATCATTTTTTAGAACCTGCATTCGCTGCAAAATTTCAGAAACACTGCTCTTCCCCCCCTTCCCTCCCCTTCTTCTTGGAAGTCATAAAATGCAGGTATACATCTTGATTTATACGCCAATGATACCACAGAATCACAGAACAGAAATGAAGTTTTTGTAAGAGCCTAGTGCTGGGGAAAACAATATTTCTAAAATAAGCTATTTTGATTTACCCAACATCAGAAAGACAGCCAACATTGTGTAAAGATCTCTGCTTAATCAGTTACTAAAATGTGGCCATATTAAGAAAATTAAACCAGGGTTGCAGGGGAGCTTGATCTCAAATCAAATCTGACCCTGCCCTGAGGCAACTAGATTATCCTATGATATCTTAAAACAGGAGGGTTTTTTTCTGTATGCACAATAAAATATACATATTTCCATTTAATAAAACAAAAAATGTTACTGTGTATTTACTTAATTTGGTGATAACTGACAAATAAATATGAAGTATTTGTACACACCTACTAATTAAAAATGATAATGATTGTAACGACATACATTGGAAAATTCCACTTTGTAACACCAGCAGACTCTTATGCAGACTGTTACACTGCAAAAACGCTGGCAAACGCAGCAGTATGAACTAACATCCAAACCAGGAATTACATTGCCTGATGCAGGCATCCAAGATTTTGTCATCAGCCTAAGCAATTTATATCATATAGAAACATATTCTTTGTGTCCATGTCAGAGGAAGCCTGCAGCTCTTCTTTGTATACTCGTGCAAAAGCCCAATAAACCTGCTCAAGCAGACTTAATCTCAATATATTAGAAGTAAGTTTAAAATTACCCCTTTACACTTGATTTTATTATGTGACTTAAGCTTGAAACTCCCAAAAGTTTCAGAATACTCCAGACTGCAAAAATTTCAGTTTTTACTATAGATTTCAGAGTGTAATGCAAACTTTTGTCAAATTTGATTAAATTGGTAGAAAGCACTTATAATTTGTATTTAATATAGAAGCAAATTAGTGAAATTACTGTAAAAATTAGGCCATCCTGCCTTTGCTTATAACGTAGTGTTGGAAAACTCAATGCATTACTTAGCCAAGCTAACACCAGACTTTCTTGTATTTCAGAAAATGGGCTAGAGAACAAAACAGAAAGATCCCAGTGTTAAGGCTCCTTACCCTTCCCTTTCCTCAGCTACCTGTATTATCCCATAACACCATTACTGGAATTTTACATCCATCTCTCTTTATAGAAAGAGCTCATTTGACACCTCTATACTGCAGAAATTAATGTTTCAAGGCAAGGACTGATGATAAATTAAGGATAATTAATACATTGTCTCTTAGTCCAATGTGATACCGACCATGTATGAAGAAACTAAGATTGTCTTACCGTACACTGTGTGCTCATTGTAATGCTCAGGGTGAAATCTGAAGAGAATTCCAAGTCTGGAGTGGATGCAGTATTACAATTGATATGCTGTCAAAAAGGGTAATAAAATTCTGTCAGTGACAGTGAGGAATGCCACTTCAGATCTCCCTTCAGATGAAGGTTGTTCAATTGTTCTCATTATGAGACAACTTCTATACGGCAATACTATTTCAGCTTTCCAAAAAATGGGAGGAGACTAAAAAACTACCTAATCCCATGTGACAAAACACCTGAAACTCTTCTTCCTCACATGCCCAAATAAACAGACCGTTTGAGTAGTAGTGGTATGGAACTACACATAGTAGCTCAGTCTGTTCAGGAAAGTTGCTTCTTGATGGCAGCTGCCCGTTGTTGAGAGGAGCAGTTTTCACAGGCATCTTGACCTTGTTCATGTAGTCACATGGTAAACTACAGCATAAACTGGTACGGGTTAAAACTGGGGGGTTTTGATTTGCCAAATTGGCTTTATATCTATCACAGAATAACTAGTTTGAAAGAGACCTTTGGAGAACCCCCTTTGCAGTCATTCACTGGACTCACTCCAGGAGAGTCATCTCACTCCCACACTGGGTAACCCAAGATTGGACACAGCACTCCAAAAGTCATCTCCCTGGGATGCAAGAGAAGATGAATCTCTCTTGAGCTGCTGGTGATAAGTCCTCTTCCTAATGCAGCCTAGGATGCTGCTGGATGCCTCTGCCACAAGGGTGTGAGTTACTGGCTCATGGTCAGCTTGGCATCAAGCAGCACCCCCAGATTCCTCTCTGCAAAGCTGCTTTCCAGCCAGTAGGCCCCCAGCCTCTTTTAGTACATGGGGTTATTCCTCCCTCCTCTCTGCAGGATTTCTGAATCCAGCTCTGGGGTCCTCAGCACAAGAAGGACATGGACCTGTTGGAGTGAGTCCAGAGGAGGCCACCAAGATGATGCAGCACCTCTCCTGTGAGGAAAGGCTGAGAGAACTGGAACTGGTCAGCTTGGAAAAGAGAAGACTTAAGGGTAATCTAACTGTGGCCGCCAGCACCTGAACAGAGCCTACAAGAAAGATGGAGGGAGACTTTTAAAAAGAGCATGGAGTGACAAGGGGGAATGGATTTAAACTAAAAGACAGCAGGTTTAGATTTGATATTAGGAAGAAATTCTTCCCTATGAGGGAGGTGAGGCCCTGGCACAGGCTGCCCAGATAAGCTGTGGCTGCCCCATCCCTGCAAGTGTTTGAGGCCACACTGGAGGGAGGTCTGAGCAACCTGCTCTAGTGGAAGATGTCCCTGCCCAAAGCAGGGGAGTTGGAACTGGATGATCTTTAACCCAAAGCCTTTTATGATTTTTCATGCTGCCTTGTCTTTCTTTAGGGAATGTTTTCCTTCCTGAAAAGTTACATTATGAACTATACAGAACAAGCAGCACACCTGATCTGAGCAAATACACAGAAGTACCTTCTGTAATAATCATAATGATGAATTGGAACATTTTAAAACTTTCCCTACAAAATATAATCCATTTGTTCTGTGGGATAGCTATTGATTAAAACAATTTACCTATAATGCCACTGTTCCTCAACTCATTAATTTTACTGCTTTGTACTGTAACTCCAGCAAACGAGCACATGCATTGATTTTAAGTTATGTTAAAAACCATGATGGCTAAATGAGAACAAATGAGTATAAAGCCATTCAGCACAACAGTTATGCTATATTCTGCATGATGACAAAATTTGATAAGCACCTACACCTGAGCTGAACAGTGACTGCTTGCGACAGCATGTATTAGAAAGGGACATGCATGCACTATTACCAGTAAAGCATAAAGTAAATTTGGTTTTGGATAGAAGAAATCATAGAACAGAACAGTCTAAATGTGGGAAAATTACCTTACTAAAAGCTCAAAGTTGGCAAAAAAAGCAATTGATACAAACCTTCCAGTCTTAACAGCAAGAACCTTACTGCACTTCTATAATTTTGAAGATACCAAAGTTTGTGTGCCATGTGAATTTTTGCCCCTCCTCCATAAACCAAGGAAACTTCTAATCTGCCTACTAAGCATTAGGTAATATGGTACCTTAATGACACTGGCTGTAGATATCAGTGTGTTTGGATCCAGCACCTCCACAACAGCTTCTGGAATGACAGCCTTCTTCATACAAGACATGTCAAAGCCATACACATCTTCCCAGAAAAGTAGCTTGTCCACATGTTTATTCATATCCCCAACAGCTACTAGACTGATGGTGCACAAGTCAGGATAGACTGTAATAACAGAAACAGAGTAGTGGAATTTTATTTTAGACACACATAAAGAGGACTGGTTTTTTTTCTTTTGGCTTAAAGTGATTAACATCTTAAAAGAATAAATAAAAGAACTTTTTTTAGCTCTTGGACAAGACACTTTTTCTACTACTTTATTTTTTAGAGTCCCATTTGTCCATAGAAGAGACTAGACACAAAAATTTAATTTTCACACACTACTTTAGTATTTCCTATTCATGACAAAATCTCTTTGTAGTTGAATCCCACTACCAGGAAATGATTGGAAACTTGATGACTGAAGAAAATAATTTGGAACAGCCTATTCTGGCTTCTATACAGAGACTAAAAATATATTTCATAACTGGAGACAGACACCCAAACAGAAATTCAGGTGAGGGCTTTGTAATAACAAGAAGCCTCTGTGAAAAGACCTCATTTTCTGAAAAGAGCAAGTATTCTTACTCAAGAATTTTATTCCTGTTTGCTGTCAGCTCTGGCTGATTCTTAGCTTACAACCTAAAAAATTATTTCTGGGTACTGGAAATAATCACTTTTCTGTCTGCATCTGAAGAGTAGGAAGTGACCTGACAGAGAGAAGAGAACCTCATTGATTCCCTCCCTCCCACTTTCAGGATAACAGCTATCATTCTTACACTACTTTCACATTTGCACTTTTCCTTCTCCCAAGAACATTTTCAGAACAAGTAACTATTTACAGCTTTTACAAATAGTAGTGGAAGACTGACATTTGCCTTTTTAACAGCTGCCAACAAAGTCAGTCAATCTCTTGGCAACCTCAACTGATTGGAAAACCTACAAAGAACAGCTGGTATGTACACAGCTGTCTATAACCCTAACAAATAGTAAAAGGAGCTCAATTTATATTTAGCTGGGTTTCTTTTCACAAAGAAATTCCCATGTTTTGTTCTTCAGAGTTTTAAAGCCTCTAAAGCCATATACATTGAATTCTTGACCTGGTTTCAGAGCAAAATGTCAACTAAAACACCCTATTTAATTTTATTTTATATTAATACATGAAAGGGGCAGTGTTAATACAACTGAAGCCAAGTTTCTCTCTTCTTCCCCAAAATCTGGTGAACTGTAAAAATAATTTTGTCTTCAGCTCTATTTGAAATTATAGTTTATCAAAATGAATATGGAGAAATCATTGGTATAGCATGGTCGGTCAGAAAAGCAGTACTTTCTACCTTGCAAAATACCAAAGATAGAAGCAGCAAATTGAAATCAGACCTTTCATATAGTGAGAATAGCTTTAGCCCAAAGGAAATATTCTTATAAATAGTGATTATAAAGAATAACCTTGTCGAATTTTTTTTGTTATATAAAGACAGTAAAGGAAGCACACTGACATTTTTCTCACTGGCTGACTATTTAAAGCAGAATAAATAAGTATCAGCAAGCTTAAATTGGAATCCCATTGGTAAAACCATCATCACCCCTACTTTGCAGCATTTCTCCAGGAACAGCCTACAATTAACCCAGCAATACAAAGGCAGTTTGAGGAGAATCCAAACAGGAGAGCATTCAAACTGTCCTGTCCAAAACAAATCACTCGGTTCCAGCACACCTGACAGCTGTCACACAAGCACTAAACATCACCATCTGGCAGTGGGAGTATCTGCAGGTAGTTTCTGGAGCCATCACTAAGTGAAGTGTGTTTCTCCAAGCTTTCCCACTGCTGTTTAACTGTGTGTGTGTACTACACTTGCCGTTACCTCACAGCATTTCACACCTTCAACAGCAACCACTGATGCTCCAAGAATTAAAAGACAGTGTGATACAGACAACAAAAGCAAGGGACAACAGCCTTTGAGGGATTATTTTTTAGGGGAATAGGTTTCATAGGACACAATGGTATGGTGAGAAGAGAGATGAAAAGACTGGCAGCCCCTGGTTACAGAAACACACAGGAGCATTGCAGTGCTACTGGAAATGAAAATGAAACCCACAACAAAACGTGATCAACTACTTTATAAACTTCCTTCCTCTAACTAGTCCAAATTTCTGGGACATTCTGTAAACCAAAGAGAAATTTAATCACCTCTATCAAGCATAAAATATTTGAACTAGATCATAATCAGTTTTCGTTAAATCTTTGTTCTCATGGCAAATCCTTAAATCAGCACTGGAACTCATGATGGATTATACAAAGTGCTTAAGAACAAGGGAAAACGTAAACACAAAATGCTCCAATTTAATCTGCATTTTTACTATTAATAGCCACAAACATAGACAATGTCTATTCAGACTTCACAAAAAGAAATCTGTGTTTCACCAACAGGGCTCAGGCACAAGACTACAGCAATTCATCAACTTCCAAATTTACAGACCCACCCATGTCCTATACACTGTACTGAGATTTGACTGAAAACGTAAGCAAAGCTTTCTGAAGATCAGCCTAAATCATCTAAACACTGCAGAGTTTTGTACATGTTTAAAAGCATCTGCATAAATATGCAATTGCCATTTCCCCATTATCCTTGATCTCCCTGGAAATCCTCTGCTCTTTCTGCAACCCGGTAACATTTTCCTGTGCAATCCTGACAGACTTGTCATTTTTTTTCCCATTAAGCCTATAATTCAATAATTATTCCTTCTCACAGGTGAAATGAGCAAAATGCTGATTGGACAAAAGCACACACTCCTCAGAGCTCTCCCAGATTCATTGCTTTGACCATCTGTGTCCTTCTCGACTCGGTGCCCACAAGCCATCCGTCACCAGGAACAGCTCACGTGGTGGGGAGAATATGATGGGAAATCCTTCAGCCCTTAGCAATGCCTCACAAACTTCAGGACGCTGAAGGGTAAGACAGCAATCCTCCAGATACAGAGAAATTACTCCATGTGAATACCATCATCATTTTGATGTGAACGAGCATTATGCTTTGAATGTATTATGTTTTGAATGACACCTTCCTTACCTTTGTCACCCCTCGCCAATGTGAGCTGGACTCAAGTGTGTGAAAAAATCTATACTTGAGCAACAGCTCTAAAGAACAAACAGATGGGCCCTGGGCAGCAAAAATGTTATGTTCCCAAATAAAGCTATTCTATACCGTACACATTACCCTAGATAGTTTGGCATAATCCACTCCAGCATGCAAATAGGCTGAACTGAAGTAATGATGATATGACTGACTGAACACATATCTGGAAATTTGGATTCTATTCCCGGCTCAATCACTGAAAGATCTGGTCAAATTGCAGCTGCTGCTATTGCTTTTTCCAGGTTTCAAACATTCTCTGTAATAATGATCTTGGGCTCAATAGTACCAAGTGGCTTTAGACAAAATAAAGCAGATTCAGGAGTTTCTCTGGTAAGGCTTCACCTCAGAGTGAACTCTTAGCTCTGGCTCATGTGGCTTTGGATGTGCAATTCAGCTACACTGCAGAAGAGTCTGTGTTGCTGAGCACCCTTCTCATGGACCCAGGGCACAGCCATTCACCTGCTGGACAAGCTGGCAGAGGAGCAGCAACTGCAAGCGCCTTAATGATACTGTTAACAGAACTGAAAATCCTATCAGCGCCTGTACAACACTGTGTGCTTTGTCAAGAATCAATGAAGCGCCCAAGACCATTGACAGACCCCAAAGGATGAGTGTACTGCAGAACCAGGATACCCCATCTCTCAAAGGAATCTCTAGGAGTTACAAACCAATAGCAAACCTACCAACAATAGAGTTTAAACAGAGGTTGAAAATTTTTGGCCCTTCTCAGAAGGCTTTGGAAGTAGTAATTAAACATAACTACTGTCCCTGGATTTAACTGTATTGCAGTGTAAAATTATCAGCATACAGCTACACAGAGCACACACCTGTGTTCCTGATGTAGCTGGACTATTCTACATTACCGAAAACAAAAAAGCTCTTATTCTGTGACGTTGCTCAAGTGGCTACTAAATATTCTAAGACATCTCTTGCTTGTATATTCAGCTTTGTGAACAACTGCATAAAGCCCATTTTTCCTGCTCCACTCTGTAGTATACAAAAGCTCACTGCAATCAGAGGGAAGCACTGCAGCAAGCACTGTGACACAGTCATTAATCCAATCATTAGGTCAGTGTCGTGAAACTGTGTGCATGGTTAGCACAAAAGGGGAAAAAAACCCCAGACTGAAGACTACAATTGAAAAGGTCAATATGAAATACAATACTGACAAAGGAATTAAGCACATGCAGAACTCGTGCACAAAGCTGCATCACAAGAGGAATAAATATTTATAGGCATTTAAACACTGCTGAAGACGACACTATCTTAGCTACTTAAATGGGCAAAAGAACTCTACTTCAAAGCAAACCCTTTTGTTTTCTCACAACCCTGCCCTCAAGCCCTAAAAATAAAGAGCATATTACCATCAGGATAAATATGCTGAACTGTAATAGTGTAATTCCATTAGTTATTTCATGTGTTTGAAGCTATGTCCTCCCCACACAATTTCCCTCCTTCAGAAAAACACCCTATCTGCTTTTCTTCTAATCCACAGTAGCTTGCTTGAACAGTATCACATCTTACAAGGTAAAACTTATTTTCCTCTGTTCCTAGTTATGCAGAAACTTGGATTTCAGGAGAGGAAAACAAATGCCCATATGTGTGGGAAGAATTAGGGAGGAAAAATTTAGTCTGTACTTAAGAATAAATAGCCCCCTCTATTCTTAAAAACACCATTAACTTGAGACCTTGGTACCCCATCTAATGTTCTTCTATTACTCATACAGTAAATTAATGCCTTGAAGCTCCCACTAATGGAAACATTTTTCACTGAGACTGGCAACTTTCTCATCCATGCATAGCTTATTCCAAGTCTCCGAGTTCATTTAGCTTCCCCCCAGAGCTAAATTTATTAAAAGAATTGAGCACCAACCTGAGCCTCCCTGTGCCAGGTACTTGTCCTTTGCATAGATGACAGAATCCAGCATTGACTCGAAGAGAAGGAAGTAACCCTGTTTGTAGAAAAGAAAACTTAGAAATCATTGTGTTTCTTAGGCAGCCTACTTAGTCCTGCTACAGATGGACTTTATCAACACAGTTTAAGAACATTTTAAGCCCATACACCCAGAGTTTCTCAACAACAGCACTGTCACTTCAAAACTTGTTATATAAAGTATCATCTTTAATTTCCCAAACTGCAAGTATGTAGCACACAAAGACAATAAATATGCCAGCTACACCAATAATTACCCAACAAGGGTCCTACAACATCAAAAGACATTGAATTCAACTCGGACCAAGTAGAAAGCTGCATGTATTGATTTTTTAGTAATAACTGTGAAGTTCCAAGAAAAATAAAAATAAATAATGATAAAAATCCCTTCCCCTTCAGATCTGCAAGTAACAGTAAAACTATTGTCAGAGAAAGACCAAATGGTATGCACCTTTGCTTCTTCATACTTGCAACCTGGTGGTGCCCTGTATCACCCTGGGCAATGCTCACTAAGAGAGGTGGAAGTAAATCATGTACCAAAGACATCGGTTCTCTGGGTGTTCTATATCATTTAGCAGCACCCAGACTTGCCAAATTTCCAGGATAAAACTGGTTAGAACTAGATTTGCATAGGGCTTTTTTGTGTTGGAATTAATTTTATGGCAGGTTAATCATACTGCTATTGGTATTTAGAGTAACTTTATTGTAAACTTCAGTGAGTCGTTTTCTGAAACAGGGAAGCGTTCCTTATTTAAATATTTGAGACATTAAAAAAACCCATATAGCAGTATTAAATAAAACTAGCATTTTATAGAGAACATCCACTTTCTCAACTACTTCTAAACAAACTGCAGATTTATGAGATATACAGCCCTTTGTTTTCCAGTTTACTTACTGATTTTATACCTTTCCTGTCCTCCAAGTCTGAGCATCATTGTTACTCAATACTGTAACATATTTCATCTACATCCTCACAAGATCAAATCGAGACAAATACTAACAAAGATTTTGAATTTTCATTTAGCATCCTAATTTTCAATTTGCTTAAAACACAGCTTAGCCACATGGCTTAATTTATACACTGACTGCCAGTAGGCAAGAACAAAATGGACAACTGAAGTCCAGACTTCGGACCTGCAGTCCTGCAAGCCCAGTCAGCAGTAATTTAACAAAGGAAAGCTAGGAAGCTGCACCAGGGAGGTTCCAGATCGGATATTAGGAAAAATTTCTTCACTGAAATGGTTATAAAGCACTGGAATAGGCTTGCCCAGGACAGTGGTGGAGTCACCATCCCTGGAGGGATTTAAGAGTCCTGTGAATGCGGCACCGGGGGACATGGTTTAGTGCTGGACGTTGAAGTGCTGGGTAAATGGTTGGACTCAGTGATCTTAAAAAAATGCTTGAAGTTCAGAATTGCTTATAAATGCCACCATCTGCAGCCTTGAGAACGAAAAACAAAACTGAAAACCCCAGAAACCTGAAGCATGACATATTTGTATTCAACAAGAACACAGTGTGAAAATAATGGCCATGTCCTTTTCTCAGCCTGTTTCTTCTGGTAATAGTGCTCCACTGAAAACTTTTCTTCCCAGTCTTGCCTGTTCTTCCACTTTACTGCCCAACTTCTGTACATCCTTAGAATAAGTCCCAGAAGGAAGACTACTGCTTTGTGAGCAATAGGGTTGTTAGTTAGCAAGCTTTGCTTAACAGCTGAAAAGGCCAGGAGCTCCAGTTGCGTCAGGCAGGGATAATTCGATGCCCGCAGCAAGCCAAAAGCACAGCATGGAACCACAGTTTTGTTTTTTATACTATTATTCCTATCGCTTAAAAATAGAACATGTTTAGCTCACAAAAAGTATTTTTAGACGCCTTTAACTGAAAATGAGTTGTTTTCACAGTATTTTAAAACTAACCTCTAGGACATATTTAACACTACTCACCAGCAAGAGTCAGTAACTCACAAAGTGACATTTTTATGGTTCAGCTCTTTACTTCCTTCTTTCTGCCCACTAACTATGGCTGCCAACCTGTGCAAGAAGTAGAGCTAGGAGGCACTCTCTCATGAGAAACACAGAAAAATTCTCACCGTCCCTTCCCTGATCCTTCCACTTTGGTACTGTTGGCTCTCTCCCCAGTCCCAGTTCTCTCACCTCCCAATTCATTATAGCATTCCTGTAAGTTACATAAAGCATCAATGGTACTGAATCGAATCATTTACAACTTACACATTTTGCTCAGTGTGCTGTGCTCATCTGTAGTGTAAATTAGAATGCAATTTCCCAGCCTGCTGCCCCACCTGTAGGGGAGCCCTCTGGAAGGAGAATTACACCTGACACCTTCTCCCCATGATGCTATGGGAGACTCTTGCTTTGCCCCCAAAAATGGTCAAGGATTTATTTTTTCTTAAGCATGTAGTGACACCCTCAAAATCAATCAGTGCAGAGATCTCTAGGATACAAATCTGTGAGCTGCATATTATTAGTACAGTCTTGATAGTGGCTAAACTAAGGCACATAAAAGGTGACACTTTCTCTGTTAAAGACAACCCAAATGCCCAGAACACCTTAAATTTTATGCTGTCCCATTATGCATTTCCTACTAAAAAGCTGGCCATTTCCTTCTCAAAAGGAACGTGAAGATCCTTATTTCTTGTATTTGCAAAGCTGAAACAAAATGTTCTCCAGCTAACAACAAAGCCCCATGTAAACAGATCTGGACAGGAACAGACGTACACAGCATTGTGGAGTAACTCTGTCCAAGCACACACCTGCCCTGCCTCATGTCTGCCCAAAGAGACACCCACTGAATCCACAGGAATGTGAATATTGCTACTTTTCTTATATGTCCTTTATATCTGTATTCTGTATTCCTAACAGAATTATAAAAGGCTCGTAAATTTTTGATGCCTTAATATCCTGTCCTGTTGATTTTTTCCTATTATGCAAATATACTAAAGCATTCTTGTATTTATTTTCATTTTAATTCAAAGCTACATAAAAATATTTTACCAATTGATCAAAATGTAAAGTATTGCAAGTTCTTTTAGCTTTAGTGCTTCAGTATTTATCATGATAATCTTTGTGGAGAAAAAGAGTTTAAGCTCTTTCAAAGCATCAAAAAGTGGCATTAGTGTGTTTACAACAGCAAGAATTAGCAGAATTTTAAGTACAGCAGAAAAAAACCGTGTAAAGATAGAACTGAGAAGAAATGTTTAACTACTGGAATAAGCATTGTGTTTCCCCTCTGCCTGCTATCAAAGATGCATTTTATTATTTTCTATAACATTACTGAACCTGGTCTGGTTCTCCAGATTCAGTAAGCCCCAATACTGAATATATAATGAGATGAAAAACAACTATCAAATCACTGGCCCAGAGAGTCGACTTTATCTTTTTTAATCCCCAGGGGTATAAAAAAGTGCATTATTTTCTTAAACTGAAATTTCTAACTACAAGATTTCCACTGGCCTACAGAGTAGAACAAGTTACAGAAGGTATGCAACACAGATTGGACAATAGATTCTGATTTCTAATACAAAATTTACTCTGGCATTAACAAATGCACAGAACTGATGTGGCCCACTCAGTGTCATGAAAAATTACATTTTATTTAACAAAATTCCCTCCAAACCTGCAGCACATTTAAATGACAAGCAGCAGCTACACATAAATTCTTCAGCATGCTCTGCTGCAGCACCATCTCCCACATGCTAAGTTTGCCTTCATGCCGATCTCTCATGTATGATTTAATTAAAAAAAGGAAAAAAAAGGAAATAATTAATTACTGACAAAGCAAGCTCATAAATTTCAGAATCACAGTTTGACTTGGTCAGTATGCACACCCTGTTGTTTCCTTAAACAAAAGTGAGAACAGCAAATGGGAAGATGTGAAGAGCAGAAAGGTGATACCCATTACTGGTGTTTACAAAAAAAAAAGCCATGCAAGGGAATAACTGTGTATCTCTCACAGAAACAGGGGAAAGGAGGAAGGAGAGAAAAGATGGTTTCCAGTGTTTCAGATATGCTCACTTCCTTGTCCTTTTCCCTAGATCCTGAATGCCTCTGTTCACAGCCCATCCTCACATAATTTCAAAATTATTTTGAAAAAAGAGAAAGAAATAAAAAGTAAGAAAACAAAAAGCAGGAAAGAAAATATTAGCTATCTGACCAAAGATATGATTGAAAGACAAGTACCGGGTTGTATCCTCAGTGTATTTTAATCTGACAGTCCATCTCTTCTCCAGGTTTATCTTGTATAAAACCCTACTGCACATTCAGGACCATAAAGCACTGCATAAAAAACCCCAACTTATGAGTACATGTTGTACACTAACACTACATTTGAGACAACCATCTCAGGCAATTGTCTCTCACAGTAAAGCCCCTTTACAAACAAGAAATGCAGATATTCTCAAGTGAATAAAACTTGCAACCTTTAGCTTTATAGTTCTACTAGAGAAAGGATGCAAAAGCAATACTGATGGCAAAAAAAATCTGCACACAGATGCAGCTGTGCAAGAACATTCCAGTAAAGCATTACATACATTTTGTTTCTTTCTGCACTCATCTTTTCAATAAGCAGCCTATGAAGTTTACCCTGCCTAAGTATGTGAGCAGTAACACAGTCACCGTTGTATGCTGTATCTTCCTGCCCAGGAATGCATGTAAGTCGACAGCCTGAATAAGGGATTTATCTGTAGGTGACTTATTACAAGCAGACAAGTAACAAAATACTAGAGCCTGGTAGTAGTAAACAGATTTTTAGTTACACAAATTAAGGTTTTTAAAGGTTTCACACATCAGAGCTCTAGGCAGGCAAGCAGGATGATGCACCAGAAGCCCTTGCAGCCCTGATACAGACCATCAAACAATCCTGGACAGGGAAACCTCCACAAAAACAAGGTTAAGAGTGGTATTTTATATAAAATCCACACATTCTTACATCCAAATAACCTTTCTCCAAGAACTGAAAGACTTTCTCCTTAGAGAACCTGTTTGGTTATTAGAATGGGCTATTACTCAGCATTCTTGTATTCTTTCCCAAGACAATGTGGTTTGCTGGGTGAAGTGGCCCTTCAGCCCACCCGCTCTCCCTTGTGCTCCTGGCTCACAGCACACAAGAAATCCCTTGTGTCAGGTTGCAGACTTCACCAAAGTTTTGCTAAAAAGAAAGTCCAGCTGTCTTTGGAGTGAAAGTCTGAACAGCTTTATCTGGGCCTTTGGAAGTCCAACAGGCCCTCCATCTTCAGCAACCTGCCTTCTGGACAGCAAGAGAAGAGCTCACAGCTCGTCACACCTCCCACTGCCTCTCTCTGTGTTTTACACACTGGGTTTAGTTGAACACTATCACAACAATGTCCGGGTCTGATGGTAACATCGTCAAACACACATACTTCAGATGCCTCAAACTGCATTTAGTACTTTACAAACAAGTTCATTGCTCATTTCTTCCACAGGCTTAAATAAAACCACTGAAGAGACAGTTGCTCTTCATTCAGCCTCTAAACCCTGGAGCATGAAAAAAAACATATCCAGAGGAATTTAAATTGGGAAAATATTATTTTGGAAAATGGTAAGTATGCATTTGAAATATGAATTTCTACATAGACACACATGCACTCACATACACCTGCCCACTGTGTAATATTTAAGATGCTTCTCCCATTTTTCCATAATTTAAGGGAACAAATTTACAAATGAGAGGGAAGAATAGCAAGCAGTTTGTGGCAGTCATAGGTCACTTCTGCAATTAAGTAAATGATCATCAGAAACCATCCCACTGAGATGCTCATAATGCAATGCTGTACCTTTTGTAAGACACTGCTCTATGTGACAGCTTTTTCAGAAAGCCTAATCTAGAAACAATCCTGGGAGAATGCAGTATTTTTCCTCTCTGTTGCCTCATACTTGTTTTTAATTTTCTAATGTCCCAGACACAGCTCTAAACAGCAAAAAAAAAGCTTATTGTGTACTGGTCTTAAGCAGCACTCTGTACCAAGCAAAACAAAGCTATGGCTCCACAAAAGGGTTTGACATTACTTAATCTAAAAGTAGTTTGTTTTCTAAACTGCACTGCGACTTTTCATATTCTTGTTACAAAGCAAAACATGAGAATTTTTCTGCCATTCCATACAGATTCTCTACATAAAGAGACAAAGCCTGACATATACTGAATTCTTTTTTGCTCTCATGAATCAGTATTTCCAACATTTCCAAGCACTTACATTCACATAGTAAGAACAGATTTCACACTGTATCATGTAGGGAAGGAAATGAAAAAGCAAATTCACCCAAGAAAGAGAGACGAAGAGGAATCTTCATCTGCATACAGGTAACATAATGTTCCTTTCTCAACAGCGTTGGAACAGTGTGCACACTGTCCAGCTATCAATCTTACTTCCACAGAATTGTCCTCTTTATCTCTGTATTGCAGCAACCTATAACTATCCTAACATTCCTAAATATTTATAATACCTAATTAAGTGAAGTGCACATGACAATGTAACTACAACATAAAAAGGTAAATTAGCACACAAATGAAAAATATGCAACATTCAATACAACATTTCTTAGAAGAGCTGAGTTTTGAAATCCTTTACTTCACCTTAGAGGCACTGATTTACAACATGTCTTCAGCTCACTTGCCTAGGTTCCCTTTAAAACCAAATCTTGGGCTCCAGGAGGAGAAATATGATTTTGGGAACATTAATCTTGGTGCATGTATTAGGCAGCTGATCAGAAGTTTCCCTGAAAGACTATAATTACATTTCTAGTGAGGCCACCATACTGTCAGAAATCACCAACCATAATGTGCTATTTTTAAATCACTGTTTTAAGCCATTGGCTTAAACTATCCTTGAAACTAGCGACCTCAACACTAAATTAAGCTCATGCTTCAAATAATGTACATTACAGCAGTGGAAGAAAAACTGCAGATTTCTAGTTCATTGATATATGTAATATTAAATAAAGATTTAAAAAAAAGCAAACCAATTTATTTTCATCTTTCCCTGAAAAACAGGTAGATACGTGTGGATCCACAGTGAGCGCGGTCCCCCAAAGGCCCTTGTATATAGCAGAATAGCCATAGTTTGTTAAAAAAAACAACAAACCCCACAAAGAAACAAGTAACCTTGAATATAAGTTTTCATAACTGATCTTAAATTTTAGGCAGAAAGGCATTTTTAAGTCCCAACAGCTGGAATTAGCATGAAGAAAAACTGTGTTTCGAAGTGCTTTTTGAAGGCCTGTGATATGAGCATACTGAATAGCAGTTTACCAAAAAAAAGTTCCAAGAGAAGTTTCCTACCACATTTTTGATAGGAACAGGCATTTCTATGTCACTGTGAAACTCAGGCTGGCACTGGGTTTTGCAACACGGATTTCTTTATTAGGATTAACAGCAGGTAGCAAGGACAGGTGTGTAACAGTTATCAGCCACCACATGAAAAAGGTAACAGGCCAACAGCTGAAACCCAGTGGATTCCAGGAGATGGCTCATTCAGACACTGCATTTCCTGCTGTCTATCACACTTATTTTGTACTTTTAAAATCAGTGTTTTTACTGTTATATTAAAACTCAGCAATGAAAAGCAATGCTGTTTTCAAGCTCTCCCAGTATCTGCAGGTTTCCAGAGGCAGCACCTCCCTTCCTTATCACCTTTCCTGCACAGTCAGGACAGTCCCTAGCTGAATTTGCAGACTGAAGGTATTTTACCCATCAGAATGAGCTGGCTAGATGACTAATACAATATTTCTCCATTACTTTCACCTGAGCAGCCAGAACAGTAAGACTGAGTGCTTTATTTGCACTTTATTTGGATTTGCAAACCAACCACATAACAGAAATTTGGTGCACCTACAGCAGCCTAACTGTACTCAGAGAAGCTTGACTTGAAACAGCTTGAACAAGAGGGATCAGGAATTGTGTCCAAGTACCACATAATCAGGACTGCCATCCCATCTCTATCATTGTCAGTGACACTGTTGGAAGCATGATAGATGCTTTGGTTAAAAAAAATAGCATCACTCATAGAATAACTTTTCAAATTAAATTAAACACATCTTCTTCCTGAAAATAACTTTAAAAGAATAGTCATGCACCTTACCATCCACTCAGATATGATTACATCCACTTTTTCCAAAGGCAGATCAACTTCCTCGATTCTTCCTTTGACTAATGTAATAATGTTTTCAAGTTTATTTAATCTACAAGTCAAAACATAAACAAATTAGTTTCTATTTCCAATTTATGCTGTCAAGAGAGATATACTGACATCTGTATTTCACGTTTCTCCCCTCAGAAACTTTTTGGTTTAACTAATCAAGAAGCACTGGAATGTACTATTCCTCAGTTATATTTCAGGGGGAACATTTCCAAGTAGCTAAAAATTGCAGCAGATTTAGTGCCAGGAGAAGATGACAGACAATAGATCTGTATACCTCCAACATGCCATGCATGCAAATGTGCAAGCTTCAGAAACCAGGAAAATAGAGAAGAGGACAATTTAAAACTGCTGGTCCTCTTCATTTACAAGCTGCTTATTCCAATTTCTCCTCCTCTGACCTCCACAGCAATCAGAGCCTACTCACCACACCAGGATAGCAATGGAAATTAACTTCCTTACAAAGCTGTTTTGCACGACTTGGTTTTTTATTTAACCAAACCAGCTGCAAAGTCACCGAGAACAAACCTTCCCTCTAAATCAGTACTACAGTTATTTCACAATAAAGGCACCCTCCCCACTGTGATTTGGGCAAAAGCATCTGCAATGTTCAGTACCTGCAGTGATCAGGTACTACCTCATATGCACGTCATGGCACAACCATCCTGCATAAGGAGGGAGGGACTGTGACAGGACGACACGTTTTGAAACAAGACCTGCATGACAGTGAAATCACTAAGTGTGTAAATGTTTGAAATGTACTGTTTTTCTTCCTGGCAAATTATATTAGTCTTTCTTGCACTTATCTTTATTACCATGGCTATGGACAGGACAGGAAAGTATTCTCACCACAGAAATTTATCTACCCACTGCAGTTCTTATCTCTACCCCTTCCCTCCCTATCCTGATATCTTGCTCTTACATTCTGTCTGGTTTTCAATACAAACCAGTAATGACATTAAAAATTCCATCTAAAAGACAATGGAAGAACGATCAGTATGAAGGGAGGGAAAGGAAAGGGTCAAAGGTCTCCTTGAACACATGGGCTGCTGTAAAGATCAATTAAATCCTCTACACAAGACAGTCTTCTGTTAGAAGGCAGCAGTTTATTACTAATATCCTATTTAATGCTCTAAACAGAAGTTAGAGCATTTGAACCAGAAGTTCAAAGTGAGAAATGTTAAAGAGCTACCACCCACAACAATAATTTAAGAAGGACTAAAAGAGATCTAAAGATAACTTTCTAAACGACCACATCCAAGGACATGATTTAAATCAACAGAGAGGAAAAGGATTAATTTACTACATACTTGTTTTCAACTATAATGTTTAAAAAACCCCAAACCAACCAAGGCAATTTACACATTGTAGGAAAAACTGAGATGCTATTTAGGAAGTCTGCTTCAACTTTCTATTCTAGCTTAACAGTGATGAGTGACAAAAATCAAGTCACTCACTGTGCTAGAAATTTTACAGGGACTATTCACAGCAAGAAAAAGAAAAGGCAATAATTTAGTGTAAAATAAGTTTATTTTTAAGGCTACTCAGGCTATGTATTCTGGTTTACTTACACACATGGGTTGCACTGTTTCCAGTAATTAGCATGCTAGAAATTAACCTGAATTTTGGGAGGGACAAAAGCTCTTGAGCACATACTTGAGCCACAGGTGGAAGCACGCCCCAGCAGTCATTTTTTAAGCTACAGAGTTGTTTAGTGTTCCAATAAATATTTGTTACTCCACTGCAACATTGTCAGCTTTATTCCTTTAGCAAAAGTAGGTTTAACCAGACAAATATAAATTGTTTTGATGTGAACTGGAGACTTTAATGTGAATTGAACCTTTTATAGCAGAAGGTACCTATAAATGTGCAGCCTTACTGATGACTTGCTGTGTACTTCAAGTGGCAATTCATCACTCTTAAGAGTTTAAGAGCTTTGATTCATTGTTTTTCTTAGAGGCCTGCCCTTCTCCTCCCCAAAGATAATACATATTGACTGTTACTTCTACTCTCCCTTAAGTATAAATAACACTCAAAGGACTTTGTGCACTTGTTGAAAGTTGTAACAGCCCTGAATTTGTTATCTAGTACATTAGATATAGAACACTATTTCACATTTGCAACCATTCTGAAAATGTCAGGGACTCATGGGAAAAGTTCTCTTTAAGGAATGAGTTCTTGTGCTAGAAAAGCATTTTAGTCAAAATGCACTTAAGGTTTAACACGGTGCTTTTCCCAAGCAGATATTTATTTTACAGCATAATAACATAATTTTACAGCATCCAAGTGTGCAGTGCTGCACCACCAATGTGTAACTGGTACCTAACAAATTCTGCACAGACAACATTACTTCTGTACCACTTGAGCTTGCACAAAAAAAACCTGTCACTCCCAAATTCTTCAGCATCTACCTGAATTTTCTTTTTCAAAGTTGCTCTTACAAAATCAACCTAAATGAAAAAACCTACAGGCTTCAGGTATCAACAGTGCACATGTACACCTACACTCCTCCTACCTCACCCTAGGAAATCCTTTGCAAGTCTTCAGATGTCATTGCTTGCTTTTTACCTATGCTCAGCCTCCCTACATATTCTCCCTAGTCAAATTAGTGACACGTGGAGTGGATAAATGAACCAGGAGATGGGTCTATACCATAAGGTTCAAGAGTTGAGCGGAGGAGTACAAATCCTAACTGGTAGCCAGGTACCAGAGGTGTCTCTCAGGGTTCAGTGCTAGTTCTGACACTAATGAAGAGGACAGAACACACTTTCAGCAATGCTGAATTAGGGGAGAGCAGCTGACAGGGTAAGGCTTTTATTTTCTGTAACACAGCCAAAATATAGAAATTATTTAAAATTCCTAGAAAGAAACAGAAAACTAACAACCACAACTTTTCCTACCTAATGATGTCCACGGCCTGATAGATGATTTCAGATTGGTCAACTCCAATCACCTTCTTCGCGCCTGCTTTGGCAGCAAACATGGAGAGTATTCCAGTTCCACAGCCAACATCCAAAACCACCTGAAACGAATACATGAAAGCAAAACCATCTTACTTCCCTTGCTATGATTTTTCTACACCTCTTTCTACATCATATAGATATGGATACCATATTCCAACAGAAGGAATAAAGTCTTGCTGTTACATGCAGAGATATCCAAGTCAAACTGCAGTTCTAACTCCACACTCTACCATCTTTTCCAGACAGACAATGAAGCACACTAACTCCAGCTGCAGATTAACCCAGTCACATGGGAAACAACAGCAAGCAATTACGTGGGAAACACCTAAAATGTTACACAAACAGGAGAAAAAGGAAATTATAGCCTGAGCAATTTTAATCACTGAATCACTGATAATTGAACTTAGCACTGGCACTGGAGAAACATATTCTAGCTGCAGATTTTAATTAACAGTCTATTCAGAAACTTTATTTAGGAATTCTCTGCCAGACATGGCCACAGTGCCTCAAAACAGCTATGGCTCAAGATGACTAATTTTTAAAATGGTCACTGGCACAGTTTAACACCTAGAAATACTTTCTGTCTAACACTATTCATAATCAAAATAGAGCTAAAAAAATCCAGTTAAGATGGAATCCCTAGAGTTTTCATGAAAGAGTAAATTTCACCACTAGAGCTGCAAAAAGTACACTCAGCCCAGTAAGATCCATGAAAATCCCTGGGTTTTTGTATATCACATATTAGCTACTACAGGAGACTGAAAAAATGTGAAGCAACTAAGAAAAGAGTATTGAATTTATTAGTAAGTAGAGTTGAGCTGCCAGCAGTTTTAAGCTTCATCAAGAGAGATTTCACCAAGTAGCCTTTTCCAGGCCTTGCTATCTAACAGTGTATTTCTTCTAAGGGCTGGAAACTTCTCAACAGCTAAAAACACAATGAATGTGTTACAGTAGATTTTTAAGCTGAGTTCCAGGCTTGATGTTTCCACAGAATTACGGGGGCTGAAAGGCATCTCTGGACATTCTGAGGGTGTATTTTACTGAATTGGCCAGATCATCAGCGGTCTTATTGTTAGACTCCTATCTAATATAGCTAAGCTTTACTAACGGCATTAAAAAACCCTAAGCACTAAGCCAAAAAATGTGCTGAAGTCTGAAAATCAAAACAAGTTTCCTAAGCACTCATATCAGGTACAGCATTTAACCGTGAACAGAATCAGAACTGTAAAAACAGACTGCCTTTCCCATACATGAGCCCTAAATAGGAGAGTAAATACAACTTAAGTACAACTGAAGTTGACAAGAATACTGAGTCAGAATTACCAGTCATAGCAAGAATTTATTAGAAAGGAAAACTGATTTCACTGTCTCTTCTCCTCAGAGCACACAGTGCTGTAAAACCTATCCTCACAGCTTTCATTACATTAAACATTTTTCCAAAGAAGGTATCAAATCCCTCAGTAATCAATCCCACATTTGAGATCTATAACCCCATTTTACAAAATATTTCAAGGCAATAATGCACCCTGCTGCTGATACACTTTCCAGCTTATAAGCTACTGATCATTCTTGCTTTGGCCCAACAAAACCTTGCATTTCACCTGACAAAGAACAGCAAAGAGAATGTTGGAGTGCTCTGCACCTCAGGTCTGCTTGTCTTCCTTGCATACAATTTTATACATTCTGATGAAGGACACAGAACAATGATCCTGGAGCCAGCATGAATGAAACCAGCTGTTTATCCCTAGCAGTACAGTGTAAAGGAGCTTCTGCTGTGGCGGTCTGGGAAGCAATGACTGAAGAACTGACTGCCACCTGTCTTGGTAGAGCCATTTACAACCTGGAAACAGACTAAAAAGCATCAGTACGATGACTTTTTACAGCAGCTTGTGCAGAGAGAAGGGAAGTTGTGGATAGAGTTACTTGTTCCACCTGCAACTCTTTTGCAGCTATGTTTCAAAAGGAGTCAACTCTACAACTCAGAAGTTACATGAGAACATGCTATGGCTACAGAAATCCCGAAGTTGAATCTGCTGGAGACAGGAATAGAAAATAAAAATCAATATTCTTCCAGCTGCTGACATCTCACACCCCCCAACATCACCTATTCTAACATTTCACCTATGGTAGTTAACAAAATTACTGAGCCATGACAGCTGGGAGCCACAGCCAAAAATAAACCACTGTGAAAGAATGATCTTGATGTACAGTTGCATGAAAGAGAGCAATCACCACAAATTGGAAAAAAATCAAAACAGACACCACTTTGGACAGATGCCCTGGTCACTTAAAAACCCAGATGGAACTCATCTACCCTTAGGCAGGGGATGGGGTGGAGAAAGAGGCACTGGAGAGAAAATATACAAGCTGGAATAGGTGTGAGGAAGGGAAAGACAAGCAGAGTGATCACCAATTAGCCTAAGGACAAGGGTCTATAGCTCACGCATTCTTGCAGTGATCACATATGGCCTCTCACCAAATACCTGGAGCAGCTGGACTGGTGATTTGACTGCACCATAACACATGGCAGCTTCACATCCTCCTCTGCAGTCCAATCAAAACTGATATCCTACTTTCAGTGACAGAAAAAATTACTTTAAACTCAGAAAAACAGGAGGCCAGGGACTTTGGCCAATTAAATTAATTTCATCAATGAACTCTTAGTAGCACAGTGGTTTAAAAGCACATTTTATTCCCTGAATATGGCATTGATGCTTGCCTCAGACTTCAGTCCTTCAACAAAAACTAAGTATGGCAACATGCTTTACTAAACAGTTATTTTTCCACCTAAAAATAATTTCATTGTAAAATGGACCACATTTCCTTTTACTGAGTACATCCACCTTCATTACTCCTGTCAGGTAACCTGAATTGTCCCATTCTTATCTCAAATACATTTGACAGGTTGAAAACAAAGGCAGCAAGAAGGATTCATTCAAGTTTTAATAATTTATTTTGAAAGCTGACAGAGAACAAACAAATTGGCTGGCTCTGAATACAATATGCACAATAAACGATCCTAGATACTCTGTTATCATCTATCACCATGCAATCACACCTCTTTAGTATCCTAAAGGTTAGGATGCAGACTCGCATCAAAAGTGGATATACAAATTCAGCTCTTTGAAAAAGCTTCTCCTGAACTACCTCACAATTCTCCATTCAGAAAAAACCAAGCATCAGCAGCACCATGTGTTTTCTAGGGAGGAATACCATAGGAGAGTTCCAGGAAATACAGAATCAGACTTTTTCTTTTTTTTTTAATTGTAATTAAAATTGAAGGGAAAACAGCCTTTAAGTTGGAATTTTCACTCATTAGTATGGTTCTGAAAGCATTATACAATACATTAAGTTAAGCAAAGTATCTTACACAGCTCCTTCAGCAGAAGTGTGTAACAGATGTCACTTCAAAGCCAGATTTCTGCAGAAAACTCCATATATTCTCCATATCAGTGTACCAAGAGAGTTACATCATTTGGCCAGACACGGAAGTTAAGGCACTGGTCACATGGATGGGGGATACTGGGAAATCAACGCAACTGAGAATCTGCCTTTCAGTTCAACCTCAACACACCATGACGAGTTTGGATACACCATGAATTTGAGGTAACCTTGATTGAGAAACTGCTGCAAAAACCATGTTCAGAAATCAGTTTGCAGATGTTGCAATAACCGAGATTTTCTTCAGAGAAGTTGAATGCTTTTACACAGAGTAAGTGCACACACTGTCTAAGCCGTTTCCTGAGCATGTGTATCTACTCCTGGGGCTGAAGCAACATCGACTCTAACAGCTAATCTACTTTTTGCTTTGAATGTTCCCAGCGTGTCCATACAGCACAGGAGAAACACTATCAATCATGAAAAATTACTGTTCCACAAGGCCTCACATTTTGTGTAACTTCAGATCAGTCTTACCCTGTGAAAACCTGCAGTTATCAATTTTAGGGGCATCTGTGAAACTAAATTTCTCTCCGGGAAGTTTTCTTTCCTTTATTGATCTTTCTGCTTTGTTAGATGAGCTGCCCACCTACACACTCACCTGCATCCTTTAGGCAGCTGGCGGCATAATTCTAGAACACTTTTGCTTGTTCTCTCACTATAATCAAAGGGTGTAGAAAGGTTTAGTAGAAACAGGCTTATGACATGAATTCAGGCAAAAAAAGGAAGAAAACTATTTCCTATTTTTTTTTCCTGCTGTAGTTGCCAATTGAAAACTGAGGTAGAACATACAAAAAACAGGCATTATCAAACACTGAAATACTTCCTGCCAGGACAGAACTGTATCTCTCCCACCTTTCCTACCAAGAAAGGCTGAGAGGATTGGGATTGTTCAGCCTGGAAAAGGCTTTGGGGTGACCTAATTGTGGCCTTCCAGTATCTAAAAGGAACCTAAAAGAAAGATGAAGAGAGACTCTTTACAAGGGCCTGGAGCAACAGAACAAGAGGGAATGGATTTAAATGAAAGAGAGTAGGCTTAGATAGGATACCAGGAAAAAATTCTTCCCTGTGAGGGTGGTGACGCCCCAGCACAGGTTGCCTAGACAAGGTGTGAATGCCCCATCCCTGAAAAAAAACATTCAAAGCCAGGCTGGATGAGGCTCTGAGCAACTTTAGTCTAGTGGAAGGTGTCCCTGCCCAGGCCAGAAGGGTTGGAACTGGATGATCCTGCAGGCCCCTTCCAACTCAAACCATCCTACAGTTCTGTGAACTCAAAACACAATGAACTCATCAGAAACAGACAGCAGAAATACAAAAGACAAGAAGAGGATCATTACTGTACAGGGGTCATAACTACTGTAAAATCCTAGTGAAATCCCTCCTCACTGCAACTGAAATACCAGCTCAGAGTTCCAAGCCCTGTAATAATAACAGCCCAGTCTGGAGACACGAAACAGCACTAATTCAAAAAAATCAGTTACATATGAATTCTTTCCTGGGCTTCCAGGACATTTTTACTGTATCAGGCATACACAGAAATTCACTTAATCCTGGTAAAGAGCCCTCAGAGAGATTCCACCTAATATCCTCCACAAGAGAGGCCCAACTTCACCCCACCAAGATAATTAATGAACCCCCCGCCATGGCACACAGCACAATGACAATAGAGATCACCACTGCTCTTATCAGCATGCTGCACCCTCCAGCAGCTCAACAGCTCTCCACCACCTAATAAAGCCAGAGCACATTAAATCAAATCCTGGCACTGCAACTCTCCATTCCCAGAGCTACAGAGTAGCTAACCTGCAGGTTTTCTACCACTTGAGACAAAATAAACCACAGAAATTACTGTATCTTCTGAGCAGTTTTACCCACCTTGTCCTTGAAGATATGTGGGTTTTGATAGATGAAGTCACGATAGCTCTCTGTACGGACTTTATCCTATTAGTCAAAGAACAAAGAGGGTTCACTTTTTCTACTTAGGTACAGCATAAAACTCAAAAATGCTGAACACCTTGCTTTTTAACTTGGCCTAAGGATGTTTTGTGCATCCTGTACTTACATGGCCCCTGCAATCGTGACACTTCCATATGATAATATTTCAGAATTTACTGTGGCAAATGAAGCCAGTTGCCTCAGCTGGAGGAAAAACAAACTATTTTGTGGTTTCCTGATTCTGCTATTTTTTTTTTCAATGTTTCAAAGTTCTTAATACCTGTTCATCATTATCCAGGAACAGCAGTAACAGAATGAGAATACTACACCAACTTTACATAGAAACCCCCATACAATGGTGAAAATTTGAATCACAAGCTCATAAAATGTTTTGTATCATATTTTGTTCTCTGACACCCCTGTGACACTGAGATTTCTTTAAAAAAAAAAGTTCAGCATCAAATTGTTTTTATTTCTGAACAAGCTGCAAATTTGCAATCTGATGACAAGCTAGTAGTTAAAGCTGTACAGCCCATTTTATGAAAGTCCAACACAGTGTAAGTTTGACTGAAAGACAACAGGGCCAGAGAAGCTGGAATATTTTCAAGCATAGAACAAAACATATATGGTACTTAGTATATCAAAGCCAGCAGCATAGCTCGGTTTACCAGCAAGGTAATCTATTAAAACATTGATTCTCTTAACATGCATCAGCAAGTCCACAAATTGACAGCCAAATACAGGTTTTGGACTTGCTGTTGCAGTTCAAGTGTTGCAGAAAATGTAAAAAAAAATTTCAGCAATTTTTTGTCTAGAGCAAATAATGCTGAAGTATAAAATCCCAGTGCTTTTATTGAATCTAATCTTTTTCTACTGCAGCAAGTTAAGAATTTCTAGAAACAACAGAGAAACAGAAATTTTCTACAGTGAGAAAGAACAAAGCCTATTTTGATAAAAGAACGAGATCGAAAACAGTGACTGAAAACAAAGGATATGATAATAAAAATTCTGGAGACAAAAATTTGAGGCTTGAAAATGTTAAAATCCAGCTTTAGGTGTGAAAGTACTATCACACACACATGACCCAGAGAAGCAGCTGGGGTTTATTTCAGAAAATTCTACTTTAAAATCCTACATTATTAATATTAATAACAGAAACCCCGATCCTTTAAAACCATATTGCATTTGCTATGGTATTATATTCAGAGCAACTATTTTTAGTACTTCACCTCTACTGCAGTATATAATAGGATTTGCTGAAAGGACCAAAAAAGTTCAAAAATAAATAATCAATTGAGAAAGCAGCCAGCTGGAAAGCTTTCAGCCTTGCATTCTGCCCCTCACATTGTGTCAGCACTGCCCCAACTCATTGCAGTTGTAGCCACAGCCAAGCACTTCAGGTGTCTATTCATCAGTCCCCTTCTCCTACTCAACACCTCCACGTGATGATTTCTTGGTTTATTATATTTATTTTTAATTTTTAAAAATATCATTTAAAAATAATTTATTATATTTAATAAAAAAATTTATTAAGATGTCATCCACGAAATTCTCAAGCAAAAAGGTAGAAAAAAGGAAACACCAGTCACTTGACCACTGTGAAGTAACAATATTCTTGCTCCACCTCTGAAGTATTTGCAGAAAAAACCCCAAAATTGAAACTCTGTCTCTACCACTACCAGGCATAAGGAAAAAAAAAGGTTTTGAGACTGAACAGTTTCAGAAATGGGCTTACAATTCAGACAGCAAGACTGCTTTCTATAAAATGTTCATGTAGTAAGCCACTATATTTATGTAAATATGGTAAACAGGAAAAAAAAATCATAGTGAATGCCTAGCAAAAAGAAAAAATTTCAATGTGCACAGAATAAAAACAATTGTTTTCCTATGTTTTGAAAAGTCAAAAGTCTTCTTAAAAGCATTCTGACAAACATACCCTGAAATCAGTAAAATGCAATTTTGTACCAATTTCCTCATGCAGAGATGCAGATTTATTGTAAACTTTATTAGCCAGCAGAAAGGCTTCCTCATCCTATAGCCTACATCATGTCAAATGACAGCTTTATACAGCTGCAAAACCAAACACCTATCATTTTTATTTATCTTCAAGACTTCAGTTGTATTTTTATAACCAGATGTTTTGGAAAACATTCTTCTACTTCTGCAGCCATTTCTGTGCTTCTGTAAAATCCCCTCCCCTTAATATTAACCTCACACTCACACTATTCTTAACACAGATGCATGTGTATTTCTGCACTGGGGCCACTAAATGATTTACAAAGCTGAAAGCTTTATATGCTAGCTGCAGGGACAAAGTCACTTCACAACTCTGTATTCTACTCTACGTTAGACAGGAATTTTATTTATTTATGCCTTAAAATGATAGAACTGCTCATAACTTTCACAACTGTGACATTTTCTCTGAAAGGAAGCATTAAGAGATCTTAATTTACAAGTTAATTTGAAGCTGTTGGGCTTTGTGCTTGTTTTTTCTTATTTTAAAGTTAAAAGGGCATGCATAGGTTTGCCTTTGAGAAGTTTTAAGCATCATTTTTTTTTCATCTTTAGCATATAAAAGGAGCATACTGTTCCAGCTGTTCAATGTCACGTTATTAATACACTGAACTGTGCACAAGTAACAATTTCTGTTTACCCAGTGCAAGAGAAAACCGCAATATTTGAGAAATGGTCTTGCCTAACAAATTTAAATTGTGAGGAAAATATAAAACTAAAGAAAAATATTCACTGTCTGTACTATGTTTTATCCTTCATGTTTTAAACAAACAGGAAAAAGCTACTTTTGGCAAAGTAGAGCTGTGGTACAGGTATTGTAATATCAAGCATAACTATAAATGATTTTATGTTCCTAATGCTTCCTGTAAAGAAAATTTATACAAAGGAAATAAAACTGAAAAAAGATCTCTCAGTTCAACTGCCACCAAAAAGCTCTCCTGGACAGAAAGGGTTAAAAATGCAGCTGCTCTGCAGTACATTTACAAGCACACGGCCCACTTCATTGCACCTCTCCTCTTTAGTCCTACTAAGATGCAGTGGAGATGACTTTCTAACCTTTAGCATCTCTTCGTGTATCCCATAATGCCCATAGGAGCTGAAGTAAACGCCATCCTCGTCCTCCTGAAGGTCTGCAATGGCGCTGGATGACGAGCTGCTCCTGACATCTGTGTTCATCACAAAATCCTGAGCAAATTGTCTGTAATCAATTGAAATATACCCTTGAGACGTGTTTATGGGACCATGAAAAGCAGGCTGGCCAGGGGGGAGAAAGGGCTTGGGAGAGGGAAGGAATCCAGGCTGCCCGGGGCTTTGGCAACAATGGGACCAGCTTTGGGTGTGCACATCCTCCCTCTGCAGGCTCCTCGGGGCTGCTGCACCTCCGCACTCCCTCCAGCACCCTCCTGCAAGTCCTGCTTTCTGCTTACAGCAAGCAACTATTAGCAGTGAAATAGTGGGGAGTAGTTTCTATTTTTAAGGCAGAATTATCTATTTTGCACTTGCTGGTACAAAAGCCAGCACTGCAGTGGTCAAGGTGTTTCAGGCTGTGCAATGCAGATATGGACTCTGACACAAAGAGCACAAGAACTGCAGCCCACATAACACTGGGTGACTACTGGAAGGTAGAAGAAATCATTTTAAAACTGAGGCATCTGGGTGAAAAGAAAACAGAGCTTAAAATTCAATTTATTACTTTAATTTCAGGCTGCTTATTTTCCCTCCTCCCTGGTCTTGCACTCCCTACAACACATAAAGAAAGGCTGGGAGAGCTGGGATTGTTCAGCCTAGAGAAAAGAAGCCTCCAGGGTGACCCCACTGTGTCCCTCCAGTACCTAGAAGGGCTACAAGAAATATGGAGAGGGTCTTTGGACAAGGACATGGGATGATAGGACAAGGACAAATGGCTTTTAAACAGAAAACCAGTAGGTTTAGACTGGATATTAGGAAGAAATTTTTTACTGTGAGGGCAGTGAGGCCCTGGCACAGGTTGTCCAGAGAAGCTGTGGATGCCCCATCCTTGGAAGTGCTCAAGGCCAGGCTGGATAGGGCTCGGAGCAGCCTGGTTTAGTGAGAGATGTTCCTGCCCACAGCAGGGGAGATGGAACTGAATGAGCTTTAAGGTCCCTTCCAACCCAACCATTCCATGATTCCATGTTCTCATTCCTCAAAGCAGGTTTGATGACAAAATACACAAGGGGTTTATAATGAAAACACCATTAGATGTTAACAAACAGATCATACTACATCCACAATGAAGTGAAATAGCAAACACCCTTCAGCCAGACAATATTCCTCCAAGGTCTACAGTCCAATAGCAACAAAAGTTGCATCCTAGACCACTGACACTTACCTTTAATGGCAATCATACTTTCTTAAATGGGAACGTCACATACAGAAACTGTAGGTAACAGTCTCATTACCAGTACTCTCCTTATGGAACAACAAAACCAAAAATACTGTTTCATTCCTGACATTTCAAATACTTACTTCCCTGCTCAGCTAGTTTGGATGGGGAAGAGAATATGGTAAGGGATTTTGTACTGAAATTTTGTCAGTTTCAGAAACTTCCTGTGTTTGCCTACACAGAAACCGTCAGGATCTTATTTTTAATATTGCTCTTTACTATAGTACTTTGCATTTTTTTTTATTTTTATACAAATATCTACGTGACAAAATTTTAAACTTTAATAAAATAGATTCTATGAGACACAATTAAGTATAAGCACCGTGTGAGACATAAATGATTTAATTTAAAATTATTTAAGCCAATAGTTCCTCTAACCTATGCACGCAACACAAGCACCAAAGAAACTCCAGAGACAAAGCTGCCCTACTGTCTTTTTTAATCAAGAAAAAAGACAAGTTAAAACAAAAGCCATCACCTCTAAACGGGTGACAGATTAAAAAACTCAACGTAGACAAGCTGTGCTCTTACATCTCTAAGTTACATCTAACGCTAGAGGCAACCTGATTTATAGAACTGTTACCATCTTTCTTTCACAGAGGTTTACCTGAGAGCAGATGATCTCTTTCTGTGGAATAACCTCCAGCACAAACCACTGAAATACAGCATTTAGACTACTACAATGCAACTGGCTCATCTGTCCATAATTTAAAACTGTGCTGCTTCATCAGATCTACATCTGGCTATTTCTGCTGCCAACCAATCCCTGCTGAATTGAAGAGGCTGCATGGAGAAAGAAAAATTAAAGGCTCCCTCTTACAAGAGCAGATAACTTGACAGACTAACTTCAAAAAAAATCAAAATTCTGTAAGTCTCACTGATGTTTAGAGAGCTCAAAAGAAACGGCTACTGATGACCTGAGAAGGTTGGGGTTTTTTTAAATGAAAATGAATGGAACACAAGGAAGGCAAAAAGACACACAGAAAATACGCCCAAGTTTTTGAAGCACAGTGACAAACTTCTTTCATTCTTACTGTTTATGATCAATGAATGCATTATGTACACAGAGATACCAGAAAAGCACTGTATGCTATAAAGTACAATTTGCATAATTCAAACTTACCTGAAGACAAAACTGACCATTTTTAGCATAAATAATTGTTCACAGCTGAGAGGATTTGAATACATGAATTTATTCTGGTGCACTTAGTTACCTGTAGCACCAAGTGTGTACTGTCAAAATGTACAACAAACCCTCAAATGTATTTTACAACACAAGTTTTTTTGCTGATTAACTTCTCACACAAAAGAACATGAATTATTTTTCCAAGTCTCTTAAATGCCATTTCAGTTCCTCAGTGCCCAGTCAGTGTGATCCTGAAATGACATGTTTGTAGAGGATTTAAATGAAGTTTGTATTTCCATGTTATCCATCAGCATCATCAATCCATATTTTGCAGACTTCAAGATTTAGAAATTGCTAATCTAAATCAGGATGTCCTGATTCCTGACTGTGATGCACTGAATATTCTTACCACCAGAACCCTCATCTGACACTGAAAACAAAAGTAGCTGAAAAAAGTTGATTTATTAATTTCACTAACAGTTTCTCCAAAGTGTGACTGAACTCAACTAACAACTATTGTTTGAAGCCAACTCTGAACATATCTGGAGTCCTGGATTTAATTTTTCAGTCTCTCCCTCTTCTCCAGTGTGTACATCCTCAGTGTTCAAGTTCCTACCTAAAGGACTAACAGAAAGGTGTCTCAAAAACAAAGAGTAGTCTGAAGGAAAATACCTGTTTCTGAGTCATGTGCTTGCTTAGCCATCCTAAGCATACTTTGTTCTTTCAATCTGTGCAGGTTTTGTGCAGTTTTTGCCAACCATCTACAAGACATTTACTAATCACCTACAACAAACAAGTCAAACCTACAGTCCCACCACAAGGTTTGTTCCATAGTTACATTCTACTACTTCTTTCAATTTCTATTGGTCTTTGAACATGAACATCTACTCTAAAACACATCAAATAAAAACATCCCAAAACTTCAATTCAGACACTTACTTCATTTTTTGCAGATCATCTTGTGCTCTAGCCAAGGCTGCTTCTGCGGCTCTGGCTCTGTATTCCGCACGTTTTAATTGTTCAAGGAGCACCATGGTATCATTTAAACCATTAGAAGGCAAAACTTTTACAGGTTCACAAAGATCTTCTATATCTGATGAAACAAGAAGGAAAAAGAATACCTACCAATCATGTATGGCTTCACAGCAGATCATAAACATTTAATGCTATTTCTGTCTTTGGATGCTTTGTACAAGCAGGCTGATTTACAAAAAGGAACAACTGAAATTGACAGGACTAACTACAGAACACAAGACTAGGCAGAAAAAGCAAGTATCCTAGAAGCTAGCTCTAAGTTAAAGCAAATAAATCCAGAATTCAAGCTCTCTTAAATACCAGTGTTTGATTATTTCCAGAAGACGTATTTGGTTTAGATATAATTAAATTAGATATAATTAGTATGTGGACTTTCTCAGGTACATAAATCACTTGAGTAACAGTGACAAGGCTTCACATGACATGAACTCTGACAATACCACATTTATCCCACAAAGCAGGAGTCATACTGAAGCAGTTATTTACCAAACTGAAGCAGGAGATCATCTTCTAGCTCTGGTTTCAAATACTCCTCTCCTTCCCAAGGCAGTGGGCTGCTGAGAGAACTCAAATATGCTCCAGTTGGTTTCTAGACAGGAGAAGAACATGTAAGCTGAGTTTCTTTGAAAACACCAGCCCTTCAATTTCATTCAAGAAAATAGGCAAAGACCTGTTCTTACACACAGTAAAATATGCAGGGTATTATCGAAGGAGCTCTGTAGCAAAGCCTGGGCAAGCCCAGGCAGCTCCAGGATCAAGGAATTCAGGACAAGCAGTAATGCACAGCACATTGATAGATACTGAGGGATACTTGCAGGATTACACTGCTCTCAGGAACCAAGTTCACTCAGGTGTTTGGCTGTGTCAGACCCACAGTTCACAACAGAGCTAATCAATAAATCCAAGATACCGATCCTGTCAGGTGTTCTTTACATGAACAGTGCTGTAGGGACAAATGTCAGAAACACTGTATTCTCTCCTGTTTGCATCCAGTTAATACTTTCTTAGGAAAAAAGAAGTCAGATATGGACTTCAGTTTTTGCCTTATAAATAACTACTTGAGGATTTAAAATTTGAAGACTGGAGTAAAAAAAATACTTAATAAGGTAAGATGGTACTGAGTTTTAACCTAAACTTTTAGGGAATAACAAAGGAACAAAGGAACAAAGGAACAAAGTCACAAGACACACAAAATATACCAAGGCCTATCTTGAAAGTGTAGGTTCCCATTAGCTTTCCTGACTCAGGTATCATTTTAGGAAAGCTTTAAGTTCTGTAACTTAAGAGATCAGGTATTGTCCTTACTGCATAGGGGTCTGGCCAGCTAACACCCTCAGGAAAGGCTTTACACCAACACAGATGCAAGGACGGAGAAACTTCAGTTACTGAGAAGTGAACCCATTTCTGAAGTGAGACAGCAGAGTCAAAGGCCAAGAAAAACTAACAAAACAAGATGATACTACATAGCATGGACGCTTTGTGCAAGTCTCAACATTCCCTTCTGAAAACAAAACTTCACATTAATTAAATCTATTTAAAATTAAAACAGCCTCATATCTAGATAAACCAAACAACAGCTCTTTTAATTTCTGTGATTTCTTTTTCTAAAACTACAATACAAAATCTCATGCAATTATTAGAAAAGGGCAAACTGAAAGCACAGCACTTTGACTTCCTATTCTCCAGAATCAGAATACAGAAGTAGTACGTGGCACACCTACCTTTAATCGGACAAAGTTTATTAGTTTAATGTATCCATAAAAATCGAGTCCTGAGAGGGAAAAAAAAGGGAGAGAGCATTTGTATTACAGAAAAGCACACGTTTTATAATTATGTGAATACTAATTACCTGTTCACTTGGTAATTGGTTCAAACTTCCCCTTGGGGTGTACATCACTATCTAGAGCAGTCTTCCTATCTTAAGTTTCCCATCTACGTTTTTCTTCTCCTTAGGACTGAACCAGGAAATCCTCACCCTCAAAAGGACAAATACATTTGCCACAAATTAAGAATGGAACACTTTCAAACAGGGACTATGAACAGGGATTTCACTCATTTGGCAGCAAGTACATCAGGACAGCCACTCTTTTATCTCCTACTAGCTACCTGTTATTTTAGGCTGTTGTGCTCCCCTGTTCATATTCTTAGCTTTCTGCTTAAGAGAATGTAAATTGATGCTACGTGTCAAGAATACCTACTAATATTGATTTAAAATTGCCACCTTGGCCAACGTAATAGTAGTTTAACTGTGTTCTCTCCCCAGGAACAGCAAAGATAAACCCAAAATACTTTTCCCTGGATTTTAGACAGAAAACAGACCAGACCATACCTTACAATATATAATCTATAATGACAGCTTCAAGTGAAAGCTTAGCTTAAGCTTGACTGGAAAGAATTAAACCAATATGGGAGGATATGCCTTCCTGTGATCACCTGACGGACACAAGCCATGGGGCTCTGCTAAATACTGAGCCCAAGAGCAGCATCACTGCTCAGGCAAGAGCTCCCAGCAGATCAGATCAGATCAATCATAGCAGACCAGATCAATCAGGTAGTGTCTGACTCAGGTCGATCAAGTAGGCAGTGAGGAATCAGCACAAGCCAGCAGAGATCAATCTTACTTTTGTCACCAGCTGAGAGCTTAACCAGTAAAAAAAGCATACAGGAAGCAGCCAGCATCAAGAAAATGTAAAAGCATTTTTTTCCACAATAGCTCATCTTATCCAATCTTGGAAGCTTCAGCTGCGAACCAGGAAATCAGTTAGAAACCAATTAATATTTGCAATGTATTTTAAATGAGATACTTACACACAAAAGGAAGTGATAAGTCATGACAAAAACTTACCGTGTTTCTGGATCACATCACTAACATCAAACTGATGCTCTGTCTTGCAGTGGGAGAACACAGCTTCAGCAGAACTAAACAACCTGTAAATAACAAGCTGTTAAATATGCAATACTGACATGTTAAATTCCAACTTATTAGTGCTATATGCTCTGTTCTGACTTACTGGGCAATTTAGAACACATTTCCTGCCCTTGAGAAAGGATGACCAGGCACTGGCTTACATCCCTCACATAGAAGCTTTTACCTTGTTTGTCAAACATTTTGAAACCAAAGCCAATGAAGACAAAAATTTTGTTTGACAAACCCACAGATCCTGTTAACTTCCAAACACTCCTTGAGAGCAAAGACTGCGTTAAACCTGAAATCTAAAAACCACACCAACACAAGGTGGGTGGAACAGCTTGATCTGCAGCATCGAAATCAAAACTCTCATCTCCATACTGGCGAAGGAAAAAAGAGAGAGGAAAAAAAAAGAGAAAATCCTCCACAGTGCTTCAGTACGAGGGAAGGGGATTACCTTCCTTCCACGTTCTTCCTTCCTTCAGTCTGAATCTAACCCACCTTTGGCTCCACAGAGGCCGTGTAAGCGATCAACAAGATACAGAGCGAGGCTACAAGCCCGGACGGAATTCATCATCTCCCTCCCGCGGGCCGAGCCCGGGCGCTCGCAGCGCAGCGGGCTCCTCATGAGGCCCCCCACCTGTCGCAGAAGAGGCAGCGGGTCCTCTGGGCCACGGCAGTGCCTTCCTCCTCCTCCTCCTCCTCCTCCTCCTCATCGTCCCAGGCCTCCTCGCCGTCGGACAGCTCGGGCATCTCCTCCTCGGGATCCATATCCCACCACCGCCCCGCGCGCGCTTCCGGCGGCGGGGACGGAGCGGGGCCTCGCGCGCCCCCTGGCGCAGCCTCCGGCGGCAAGTCCCGGGCTGAGGGGCCCGCCCGGCGCCATCTTGCGGGAGAGAGGGGCAGCGGGACAGCGGGACGGCGGGACAGCGGGACGCAGGGACAGAGGAGAGGGACTGTCCCTCGGCCATCTCCCGGCACGGGAGGGTGCTCCTTGTTTCAGCGCCGAGCACGAATCCCGCCGTCCGCCCTTGGCAGGCGCCCGGCTTTTTGTGTCTCGCAAACGGCGCGGCTGCGATGGGAGAGTTAAAGGGGTCAGCACGCGCTTTTGAATGTCAGCTTTTAGAGAAAGTTTAGCGACAGACAGAACCGCAGAGTCACAGAAGCAATTAGGTTGGAAAAACCTCTGAGGTCATCGAGTCCGACCTGTGACCAAACACCACCTTGTCAACCAGACTTGTCCACAAAACTCGGATTCATTACCCGGTGTGCACTAAGCCAATAATGCACACTGGAGAGGTGTTGATTATTTATTTCAGAGTTCCACAAGCCTGGGTGCTCGGTGGTATTCCACAAATAAAGCACACAAACTATCAGAATTTTCGTACTATTTATATATTTCAGGAAAGGAATTAGTGTTCATTGGCTACAAGTTACATAGTTCTCTTATTAATTAGTATTCTATCTTATATTGGTTAATGATTCTCTTCCTCCTCATGTTAATCAGGCTGTGTGCTCAGTCTTTATTTGAGTTGGTGGTTTCTTGGGTTGGTGCTGTGAATCCGTGGCTGTGATCTTCCCCTTCGGGAATTACCTTTTACCCAGCTGGAACTGATTTCAGCACAATTGCTGAGTTGTCTTTATTAGTTTCTTCCTTATCTTGGGGGTTCTGCCGAATGTCCTTACAGCCCATAAGTTCTGCATTCTTTGTATCCACCATCAGGGGTACATCCTTCTTCCCAAGCTTTATTAACCTACCCCCAGGTCTGAGATCACTGAAGCACGCCCAGCCCTAAACCTTAACAAGGTAATTCTACCAACAAGTAATTTGTTTATCTAACACCTGGAGATCACTTAGAACTTGTTAGTGGCTCCCTGCTCCACCAATTAGATCTCCTTTCTTGTTGATTAGTCTTGAAAGTATGCAAAGATCAAACATTATAGAACATCCTTTCTTAAGGAAATTTTGCATATTCCACATTTTGCAACAAGACCATGGTGCTAAGTACCACATTCAGTCTTTCCTTAAATGCCTCCGGGGATAGTGACTCCACCACCTCCCTGGGCAAACCATTCCAATGTCTAATCACCCTTTCTGTGAAGAAGTTCTTCCTAATGTCCTTTATAACTGAGACGTCATTCAAATGCAGAAGCTAAAAAGTAGTTAAAAAATTATATAGAAAACCAAAGCTTGAGGATCATCACTTGAAGAACATAGTACCTGATGTTCTGGTTAGGTTACTGAAGCGCTGTCATTTTCTCTGTGTATTCTGTGCCTGACAGAAACACACATCTCTTTAGAACCAAACGGTGCTGGTTCCCATGGTTCTCCTATGCAGGATGTGGTGGGGGAAATGTCAAAGCTGGAATTTTTACAATTTGTACTCTCCAAATGTCTAAGTTCATATCTGTGCTACTACAAATGTTTCCAAAAATAATGAAATTACTATTTCACTTAGAACCTGACTACCTTATATAATGGCAGGAGCAGAGGTACGCTGTGTATCCTGCTAGAACTGCTTCAAGTCAGGTGGATAAATACTGTGTTTGTGCAGTGGTTATTCCCTAATGTGAAATACTTAAGAAACCTCCCATATTGCTGCTGTTGGTCAGCTGTGCCTCCCTAGGCATCACATATTTTTAAATGACATCTTGTACTTTTGGATCAAATTGGTTATCCTTGAGTAGGTTAAAAAGTTAGCGAAGTTTGCAGGCATCTGTGCTGCTCTTTGGTTCAGGAGGTCAAACCCATCCTTTAAAAGCTGATTTTCCAAACTCCCCCACTTGCTATGCTTTGGTCCTCAGTGTCGTCACACCACACATCAAATGGGTTCCTTTTCCAAATGAAACTACCAGGCTGCTCCAGACCTGCAGTCACAGGAACAAACTACAGCTGCTAGCCTGAAGTTAAAATCTTGAAGGTACCTGGCACTGGATTTTCAGCACCACATGTTTTGCTACACTTGTGTCACACTACTCACCAGGTCAGACATAGCAATAGTTTCCTCTCTTTCCACCTTGTTTTTCATAAGAAGCTAATCTACATTACATGTACATTAAGTAAGTTTGCTGACAGCACTGAACTGGGAGGAGCTATTGACTCCCTTGAGGACAGAGAGGCCCTGCAGAGAGACCTTGAGAAATCAGAGAACTGGGCAATCACCAACTGTGTGGAGTTTAACAAGGCCAAGTGCCAGATTCTGCACGGGGAACAGGGCAGGCCTGGTTGTGTGTATAGACTGGGGAATGAGAGGCTGGAGAGCAGCGCTGCAGGAAGGGACCTGGGGGTCCTGGTCGATGGCAAGTTGAATATGGGTCAGCCGTGCCCTGGAGCCAGGAGGGCCAACCCTGTCCTGGCGTGCAGCAGGCACAGCATCACCAGCTGGGCGAGGGAGGGGATTGTCCTGCTCTGCTCTGAGCTGGAGCAGCCTCACCTGGAGTGCTGGGGCAGTTTTGGGTGCCACAATATAAAAAAGACATTAAGTTGTTAGAGAATGTTCAAAGGAGGGCCACAAGAATGGTGAAGGGTTTGTAGGGGAAGCCGTATGAAGAGCAGATGATATCACTTGGTCTGTTCAGCCTGGGGAAGACTGAGGGGAGACCTCATTGCAGTTCAGACTTCCTCATGAGGGGACAGGACTCAAGGAAACAGCATAAAACTGAGTCAGGGGAGGTTTAGGTTGGATATCAGGAAAATGTTCTTCACCCAGAGGGTGGTTGGGCACTGGAACAGGCTCCCCAGGGAAGTGATCACAGCACCAAGCCTGACAGAGCTCAAGAAGCATTTGGACAGGGCTCTCAGACACATGGTGTGATTCTTGGGATAATCTGCATAGGACCAGGAGTTGGACTCGATGATCCTGATGGATCCCTTCCAATTCAGAATTCTGTGGTTCTACAATATTTATTTTACGAAGGCTGAGCCTGCAACAGCGCTCGATATGTAGCTCTCAATGTAAGTGAAGGTACCAAGTGTTTGTTAGTACATTATAATCGCTGGCAACAGAGTGACCATCAGCATTATCATCATCTTTGCAGCTTTTGGTCATTTGTAGAAGGGTGGAACCAAGGGTCAGATTGTCATCTCATTTTTAGAATGCAAATTCAGTAGTGTTTGCCGAGTATAAAAACAAAGCGATTTGAATTGATTGGTAACAAATTTTAAAAAATGGAGTGGGATGCACAATTCAAGAAGGAACCTGAAAGTCTGGATTACAGTCCCTGATCTCTCAGCTGTATTTGTGTATCTGTCCCATGTACCTCAATTTTCCCTTTCACCCTCCCTCCTCTCAAAGCTAACAAAGACTTTTAAGTATGGTACTAATTAAACAGGTTAGGCTTGCTTAGTTATAGACAAATCCAGAGAGACATGAAAGACTTAAATTTGGAAACTGGTTTTAGATAAGACCAGAATGCCAGATTTGAAAAAAGGGTCTAAGAGCTACTAAGTCAGACTCCTTCACAAATTTTGTCCTGTATTTTTTTAAAATCCTATATCCATTCAGACTTACTTCTACAGGTATGAGTAGATACCACCAATTGTGCAAACGCTACTTAGTGGTGTGAACTAAGTGCTCCTCATGGAAGTTTTTCCTTATGTAGCACTTCAGTTCTACTCAATGAATCAGCATTAGTGCAAAATGCTGGCAAAGTGCAGCATTCTCTTAGTGTACAGAGGAAATCTAGCCAAGTCAGATGCTTCTACCTTATCCCCCCTAAATAGGATCCGATCCCATGAAAGAAACAGAAGTGATGCAGAATGATAAAACATAGTTTCCCTCTACTCTTGCTCAAGCAGCTAGGAGCAGAAATAGATTTAACAGGCGGTGCTCTGTCAGTAGCACCCAGGCTGATAGCAGCAAAAGCAGAAACAGCAGCTTCTTTGTGTTTTACTGAAATTCTCCTCTCCCCCCCTCCCGCCCCCGAGGGGCAAGGGGTCACTGATTGCATAGTCTTTGCTCCATTGCACACCCTCAGCTATTGTTGAGTCCCCTCAGAGAGTGCAGACTGAATGTGCTGCACAGCCTTGTAACTGAGCCTTCTTTTTTATTGTTGTGTGAATTAAGATTCTCAATAAATGTAAAGCACCTGTTCATTTGGGTCACTGTATGTAGCGTGTTGGATGAGGACTGTATGAAATCTGCAGCAGAAATGTATAACTTACATTGGTACCTCTTGAAATATGATCATCTTTGTTACAATCTCCTAATCCTTGTAAAGGGATTTGCATGGTACAGGAAGATTTACAATGTAATGGATTATTTCATGATCTGGGCCAAGGGGAAGAAACTTCAAATATTTACTGGGTTTTTTACTGCATTGGAAACATTTTTCCAGTTCTGGAAACACGGAACTGGGGAGACTGCTGGAGGGTGTTCACACACAAAATATGGTAGCAACATATCACTTGTGGGCTTTGTTTCATCTGGATTTCCAAGCATGTGTAACTTTATTCTCTACCTGTGTCATTTTTTGTGGCCCCGGTGCTTGTCATTATTCAAAAGCAAAGAAAGTATGTTAATAGAAATCGTGTAGGAAAAAAAAAAAAGCATTTTAAACAAACTATTATTAAATGGCTATGACTTTACCTTGTGTAAAATAGAAAAAAAGAGAGAGCAGATTTTTAAAAATTCATGTTAACAAACCAGATTACTTCTTGTAGTCAGAGTTGTATTTTTTAAATTTTAACCACTCAAGGTCACCAACAGAGCAGCACACAACCATGAAGCTCAAAACTGAAGATAATTTTTCAAAAATATTTTCTATCCAGAAAGTCCAAACAGTCCGAAATGTTACACTACACTCCTTGGATACTAAAGCCAGTCTGCTACATGTAAGTGCCAAGAATGACACTCCCAAAAGCAAATACACTTATATTCAGTCCTCCCACCCCAGTTTGTCACATTTTTATTAATTTAATGATGGAAACTCTTCATAGCCAACAGTCTGAAAACAGATAGTGGCTTTTTCATTGAGCCTTTAAGATGTGTAGAGATGAACAGGTTCTCACAAAGCTGTCACTTCCCCACATCACACAGCAATGGAAAGCGCAGCTCCAGCGGCCTTAGGTGCAACAGAAAGAGGTAGAGAAACCTCACCTTTTGCAGAATGGTATCACAGCAAGTAAAACATCATTGATGACAGGGAGCTCTTTACCCCTTTATTGCCCTCACAGCCAAAGGATGAGCTTAGACTCTGTTAAAATAATGAAAGCTTGGAAAGATTTAAATGAAGTCTAAATCAGAAAATGTGAGTGCCAGTTTGTATACAGAGGAAATGAGCTGTAGTCAAAAGGTATTTTTTATTCCTGTCATCAGGAAAAGTTAGTGGTATCGAAAACAGAATTCTGAATTTAAATGCTCAGTCAGTTTAAAAGTTTCATAAAATGATGGCCATATTCCCCTTATTGTACTAAGATAATTGACTGAGGTTTTTTTTATCCAGCAGACCCTTTGTAGGGCTCACCCTCAAAGCAGGGTTAGGCTTAAGCTTGAGAGAGAACATAAGCTTAGATCTGGAGCTGAAGTGGAGCTGGAAAGGGCTGCCAAAGGAAAGTATGGACTGCAAAACAAAATTGTCATCTGGGCAGGGGCAGGTTTTGGGTTGTTGGGTTTTTGGTTTTGGTTTTTTTGGGAGGGGGTGGGGAACGGGGTGTTATTTATTTTGGGGATTTGGGGTTGTTGTTGTTTAGTTTCTAACAAAAATTCACCCTGGAACTAGGACTAGGGTTATGTTACGAAGTGTGCAACTCAGTATGTTACACACACACACACACACACACACACACACACACACTTATACTTCTGCAGAAGTGCCTCCATAAAATGTGCATTGTGGAGCAGCTTGAGGAAAATGGGATGGTTTCAGATGCTAAAGGTCACTCCAATCCAACTGAGATCTCTCCAAACAGGTAATGTTAAAAAAATAATTAGATACTTAGAAAATCACTGGTCTTCAGAGTTACATTGACTGTTTATGTGCAAAGGGTAAATGCAGATAAAAGATTTCATAAGCACCATGAGGATAAACCAGTGTTCACAGAGAAAGCAGCTGTAAGCATTTCAAACTTTCTGTCTCATAATACCTATGTTTCTGCAGGGAAAACGTCTGTTTTCTACAGGGAAAAAATGCCTGAACTTAGAGTAAATGATTGTACAGAAAAACTACAAGAAAAATCCTATCCCTGATTGAAGTAAAATAAAGCATTTACCTTAGACCACATCTTTACCGTGAAAATATATGATCTTTATTCACCCACAGTAAGAAAACAAGCAAAGACAGGTGGCATTCTGATTGGCTTTCAGGTCAAACTAGTGGAACTGGGAGGGCTATGCATTGAAAACAAACCCCCAAAAGCAACTATTTGGCACTTAGGTTTTCTTCACAGTATCTACAAGATGCTTAGGGTCACAAGAGTGGATGTCAGGCATTTAGCAAACTCAGGAAGGAAATGAGTAGATGAGTTACCTGGAAAAAAGCCCTTCTTGTGCAGGGATGAGCATCTGCAAGGTTATGTCCACCAGAACTGTCCATAGAGTGGAATGTTGAAGTGTGCCAGAAAAAAGAAAGGATAAAATTGTTTGAGTTTGATATTTAGAAATCAAAAATGAAAGGAGCATTAGCATATGTGTGCGTAGTTATGTAAGGAACTGGGTGCTTAGTGCCTGGATTTCCAAGGGCTTAATAAGAACAGAAATGAAATGCAGAGGAAGACTGAAATTTTGTAGATTATGGGAGAATAGGGACCAAGAGAAGCCAGTCGTACTTCTCATGTCTATTACACATGCAGTGAAAATGGTTTACCTGAGTGTGCACTAGATCACAGCTCATCCCAAAATCTCCATTTTGACAGATGTAACAAAAATACAAGTATTTATTTGTTCAGCTTCACTTTCCCTAAGTTGTGATTGCCTCAGAAGAATGAGGAGCAACATTGATGATCATGGGCAGCAAAAAAAAAGTTAGAAGTCAGAGAAAGAAGCAACCAGAAAGTAGAATCAGGCACAGTACCACATCTGTTTACCCTGCTTTTCTCATGAAATTATTTTTAATTTTGCAACAAAGATGGAAGGAGGTGCTTATCCATCACGTTGCATTTTTCAAAAACAAATTTTGTAGTTAACTGGGATGAATTCAGTTAATTGCTTCCAGCAAAGGATGTACTACTTTACTTTCATTTCTATGTCTAGAAAACCAGAGTTACTTTTACAATGATTATGACAACACACAGATTTGGAATATTTCAGGAGTTCAAGATCTTGAAAGATTTATTGCAACAGTGCAGTTTAATCTTTGTAGAGGAGCTATAAATACAGGATCTTTTTCATGTTATTACTATTGAAAAGACAGTTCCTATCTCTTGCTGTAAACCTTTAGTGAAAACTTTGCAGGAGAAGATATAAGGCAGCTTGGGAAAATTATTTTCTCAGGGACAATCTGGATACCTCAAAGATTTTTACACCCAGAGGTGTAAAGACTGTAGGAAGGAGGAAAAATAATTTCTTACCCTGCACAAAAAATGTAAGTAAACAATAGCAAAATGTAAATGTGCAATCAAAGCATTTTTAGAGCAGGTAAGCTAAAATATTATGAGTCTAACAAGAAACCATTAGGTAGCATTAGGCTAGTGTTTCCATTTCTGTGCCAGCTTGTTTCAGGTTCTCTCAGTCTAGATTTTTGTTGACAGATTTAAGCCTCATTTTCAGTTCACTTCACTGAAAAAAACACTCCTAACGTAAAAATGGAAATATATTTCAGTAAAACTGCAAATTTTCCTGATAAATATTAATTCCTGCTTCTTTAAAACGTGCTTTTTTGAGGTATTATGAGTAGTAGCTGTGTGTTAAATCTCCCATTCTTTGTACCAGCTTCTTTAAAAAAAAAAAATAAACCAGCCAATGAAAAGTGCCTAGACTGACGCTGTCTCCCTCGGTTAATCCAAGGCCAGTAGAGGGATAATTTGATTAAACTGAGACCCTAATTTATTTAGCTTTAGTTCTGGATCAACCTCTTCTTAATAGAGTGCTGTCGTCTCCAATTGTTTGATGAAAATTAAAGTGACATAAATACCATGGGACTTTTTCAATCTGATTAGTCAGCTAACTTGCATCAATACTACCCCAGCCATCAGGCGCTGGCGTCCTTCCTTTCACCAGCCTTACTAACAACTGACAAGTTCTCCTTGAAGACTGGGCACCCACGCTGCCACTCAGACCCCCACACTTAACCCATCATCCGTCCTCAATGGGTCTTGTTTGACAAGGTGCCCACACCTTTTTCCATTGCTGTTCATCAGACAAAGCTAAATATTGTTTTATTAGCAATCAATAGCCTGTTAATCCCAAACGATTTCACAAATCCACTGAGCTCTCAAGCTGATTAAAAACGTTTGGGGTTTTTTTTTTTTTTTTTAAGCTGCTAAATTTCAGATGGATTTTCTCCTCTCCTCCCATCCCTCACACTCTGATATGGCACATTGTAGCTGGCAAGCAAAGCCACAAAAGCAAAAGAGGTCTGTTGTCTTTAATGTTGCCTTTAAGCAGACATTTGCAAATGCTGAAGTTTCACAGTTTAAACATGAGCAAACCTGTGCCACCAAACCCTCGGCACATTTACTGGCTCCTCCACTTTCAATCTATCAGTTTGAAACTTAAGAATACAAGAGCTCCTGAGCCTTCCCTTTTCTTTTAACAGCAATATTGTAAATTCTTGCTTTTTCTGTGGGCTGGGGCACTAAGGAGTGAGAGAAGTAAGCCTCTTTCATTTACAATATATAAAATACTAACAAAGCAGCTGTTGCACTGTTGAACTATATTGAATTCACCTGCAAGCAAAAGACACAGGCTGAGGTGATGCCTGTGTTTGCTTTGGTGGGTCGCAGATAGATCTTCTGTGAGACACAAGGGGAATAGCATTACAAACACAGTTCCTCTTGGATTTACCCATCCTCACTCACTGTCTGCCTGCCTTTGCCCTGGAGACGTTGATTATGAGAACTGGTAATACAATGGCACTTCACTTAGGTGGTGCAGGATAATTCAAGGTGAGAGCAGACAGGCAGTGTTGGTAGGCACACACTGAGCCTCTGAAGCACCCAGGGACACAATGCTGACTTGGTGAGCTGGCTTTGCAAGTCTGGGTTTTACTCTTCTTACCCTGCTGAATTGTTCCTGTGGATGTGCTCCGTCTGCAACAGCAAGGGAGGAAGGGTTGTGGGCAACCTGATGCCTCAGCAATGTTGCACATACCCTGCCTGAAACAAGTCTTGAAATGGGTGGTCTTGACTCTTCAGTACAAAACAGTTAACTCTAAGAAAAATTCTTCCTGACACAGAAGGAGTTAATTTAAAATGAGCTAACACACATTTTATGCTTTTTGTGCGGGGACTTAACATACCCAAACAGTGTTTTAAGTAGAAGGGGAAAAGTTATTTCAGCAGATCCAATCCTCTGGGAAGTCTATTGAAACAAGACACAGATTTACTAAGTCATCGGCCTTGAGAACAGGGTCCTAGTTCTCAAACAGACTGTAAAGTCTCAGGGGCAACATTTCAAATCAGGAACTTCCAAAAGTCAGCACAATTACTGTGAGCATATCTGCTTGGAGAGTACTGTTAAAATTTGGGTGTCGAGCAATGGTTTCAAATGATTCTTCCATGTAAGCTCAGGTCTTTTACAGGTTCTTCTCAAACTCTTCTTTCAGCAACTTTTTCTGTTAGGACAAATATCCCTCCTATCAAAAATACTCATCAAAACAGTGGAACATAATGACAAAAAAACCCCAAAAGACCTACTCATAACTTTCAAAAGCGGTTGACATGTTAAATCTCAGACATTTTAAATGGAACATGTAACTTTCTGCCAAACTAAATAAAGAAGCAACTGCTTGTTTCTCTCTCTTTGGCTAATGTGCATGACCCTGTTGCATTTGCCAGTGGTAAAAAAGAGTCACAAATGTTGAAGAATGTTTTTCAATTTTGTATTTTTAACAGTAGGAATTAACAGGAAACAATACTAAAATCAATACTCAGTCAAGTAAGTATTTACTGTGGTTTACAGTTCCTCCCCAAATCCTCTGTTTCTAAGGTCAGTCATAGTAACTTTAGAAAAAGATTGCTGATTGAAGATCTGAAAACTGTCCTGCTCTTGAATTCTAGGGTAGAGCAACACATATTTTGTGTCGGGCTGGCTGTTCTGCACAGCAACTATCATGTTATTTTTATTTTGAAATTTTAATTATATCTGCAGATGTTCCATGCAATAGCCCACGCTGTTTGAAGCAGAAAAAGAGTTTGCTCCTTGTTCATAGAAATATTTTTGTGTTAGAACAGGGGGAAAATGCCATTGATACCTTAATCTTCATCTAGGTATTCTGTAAAGATTATTTGGACATCTAAAAACACACAGGGAATGAAACCTGGAACATTTTCTTTGATAGGGCAGTAAGAAACACACCATCATCATAAAGAGGTGGTAAGGACTGGAAATTAGGGAGAGCTCTTGCTCTGTGGGCTCTGGGTATGTCCAGACTGCAGCAGTCTCTGCATGCCAGCTCAGGTATTGAAAGAAATCCATCCAAGTCAGCGTGAAACTCCACACTCTTTTATTTACCATTGACAGAAAGCTTTTCAGTTCTTGCTCAGAGTACTTGTCTTGAAAGTTCCTTAATGTTTTGCTTTTAATACACGACTTTTTATAGGAAAATCTAGTGAATAATTGAAGTTATTCAGGAAAGCAGAAGGTACACTTTTTCTGTCTAATCTACATTAATGTGAAGTTACAGCCTCAACTGTATGTCAAGACTGCAGTGGCTTCATCTACCAAAGCATTTTGTTTTGTGTTGGAGCAGCACTATAGATTTGAAGTGATCCCATTTCTGGTTTCCCCTTTGGATCTGCAGACCCCTTTTGGTAGATGCACACTGGATTCTTTTCAGAAGACAGTAAGCCAGAGTCTCCACTCCAGGTGCACACCAGATTTGCTTGCAGCAGAACGGAGGGTCTGAACTGCTTGTTTAGACTGCTTCAAACCACAGGTGTGGTGCAGATGGTGAATCCAGGGCACCAGACTAAATCTGATCTGGATTATAAACCCCTTGATCTTAAAATCACAGAGTGATTCGGGTTAGAAGGGATCTCCAAAGATCATCCAGTCAAACCCATCTGTAATGAGCAGGAATATCTTCAACTAGACCAGGTTGCTCAGAGCCCCATCCAACCTGGCCTTGAAGTTTCCAGGGATGGGGCATCTACAGCCCCTCTCCAGGCAGCCTCTTCCAGTGTTCACCACGCCCATCATTGTAGGAGCTTTGGGGTTCAGTCTGGACCGGGCGTAGACGGGGACGGTGACGAGATCTCTATAAGCAGATCTTGGAACATGCGGTTCATTGCAAAGGGCGTGGGTACAGGGGCACTGCTTAGAGCTGCAGCTGGCAGCTCTGAGCAGGCCCAAGAGAGCAAGAGAGTAAGCGAGTAAGTAAGGAGAGAGAGAGCAAGAGGAATGAGAGTGAAGAAGTGATGAGAATAGAATGGAATGGAATGGACTGGTGAAGTCCTGATTACAATACAATAAATCATCTGTACTGAATATTCTAATTGTCACTAACCAATCTAATACAAGATACAAATCCTCTAGCATTTACATACAGCCTATAAGAGTTCTTATATTACCATAGAGTGTTACATCTTAACTTCTAAAAACTACTCTTTGGACCCCTTCTGCTGAGCTAGTAGGGTCTGCTCTGACCCTTGGACCTGCCTGCAAGCAGAGGGTATTGTTCAATCAAGAGGGGATTACCTTCAGTCGGCCATACCATTGTTTTCCAGTTGTTCAGTAACTAAGACTTGGTATTTCAAAAGTGGCTTTCATTTCAATGTCGCCTGTAGTTTTTATATTCCCAAAATCTTTTGTCAGGCAATCATATTTATAAGGCTTTCCTGTTTCATCTTCCCCAACACATCATAAAACATTTCTTCCTTTTACCTAGTCTGAATCTACCTTCTTTTAATTTAAAACCATCACACTTTGTCCTATCACTACAGCACCCAGTAAAAAGCCTGTCCCCATATTTCTTATACGGCACCTTTAAATATAGAAAGACCAAACTTATTGTGCTGTAGATGTAAGAATTTCAGCATCTTTGCTTCTGTTTATTGATCTGCTCCTAAGACACTCTGTAAACATAGTATTTTTTGCTGTCACAATGAGCGAGCTGTTATTCCAGAGTTCTTCCCCACAGGAATAATCCCTGTGAATCATTACAAATGGTCACAATTTAGAGTAATTCCTCTGAGGTTTCACTTGGTGCTAGGGGTCACCTGCCTCTGCAGACTGAGCATTAGTGATGCTGGCGCATTTTTACGAAACTGAGGTCACCCAACTTGTTTACTGGAACTGGCAGCCAAATCCTACAGCTGAAATCTGAGGCAGATGCACAAGCAGCTGTTGTCCAAGATATGTGAGCAGCAAGGACATTTCCTGCTTTGCTCAAGTTCTCCAAACCACTGGTTCATTTCTCTGGCAACATTCAGAGCATGCTGGAGATGACAGTTATGCAGTTTTGCTATTAATTGATCAGGCACAGGTTTGGGTAGTAACAACTTGGTATCTTTAATGACCATATTTGCATGCTGAAATTCTGTCTTCTGAACTTCAAAGCCCCAGAACTAAGTAACTGTCAGAGTAGCTTGAGACTGGAAATCTAGATCCAGATCCAGAGTAGAATTTGAGCCAACAGCCAATTCCCAAACAAATTCATCTGAATGTATAGTAATTCAATAAAACTTAGAGTGAGTCTGGGTGGTTTATTTTGACTTTCAGCTTCCATGCTTAGAAATACCTGACAATAAATGATTCTTCTATCAATATTATTTTCATTTTTGTTCCCCCCAAAAATCTGTGATTGCAAAAACATGAAAGATTCTGTCTTCAATAAACTTCAAAAAATGACAATTGCCACTTTAATGTTACCATTACAGTAAACCTGGAGCAACCCTACTGAACTAATATATTGCTATGTTACCCCACATCTGTCCTCTCCAGGAGCTGTCCTGATTATCCCTTATCAGCCACAGTTGTGTTTGGTCTCCTGTTTCCTGCTTTCCTTGCCTGCATGCTTTATTTCTGTTCTGTTAGGTGCAGGTGTCACTGCTTGCCCTTGAAGAACTCATTTTGAAGAGACATTACCAAAATATACCAGGGTAATAGAGGGAGGAAGGCTTTACCCAATATGTAGTTTGGGGTCCTTAAATGAGAGAGTGCATAACCCTTCAGGGAACCCCTGATTTGTATAACCCCTGAGTTGTATAAAGCACAAGCAACAACTTTCATAGAATCACAGAATACTTTGGGTTGGAAGGGACCTTAACGCTCATCTCATTCCAATCCCCCCTGCCGTGAGCAGGGACGCCTTTCACTAGACCAGGTTGCTCAGAGCCCCATCCAACCTGGCCTTGGACACTTCCAGGGATGGGGCAGCCACAGCTTCTCTAGGCAACCTGTGCCAGTGTAACTTTCTATACATTTACATAGATTTTCCCATTCTGCCTAATTGCTCTTGCAGGCCACTCTGGTTCCTTTTAAGTGCACTGACTAATTTTAAAATGAGCTGTTCTTCTTATTCCAAGGCTTGCATTAAAAGATTCCTCTAGACCCTGTTTTTCTAATGCTCAGGAACCATTTTATTTCTAGCATAGAAATGGAACTGCCGCGCTGGTGTGGAGCAGGGGGCCAGGACCAGTCACACCTGTTGCCTCTCCAGGAGCCTGCAAGCCCACTCTGCTGCAAGCAGGATGAGGGAGGGGAAGGGGAATGGTTTTAAAGAAGGAGGGATATAAGGAGAACATTTTTTACAATGAAGGTATTAAAACAATGGAACAGGTTGCCCAGAAACATCCCTGGAAACATTCAAGACCGGGTTGGATGGGTCTTGGAGCAACCTGGTGTAGTGCAAAGTGTCCCTGCCTGTGGCAGGGGGGTTGGACCAGATGACCTCCTGAAGGTCCCTTCCAACCCAAACCATTCTGTGGTTCTATAAGGGGCTGCTGGAGCACCCCCCATCCAGCCAGCCCACCTGGCCATGGCCTAGGGACACACTGTGCCACCCAGCAGTTTGTGTGCCAGGCTTAGGGCCAGGCTCTGGGCTGTCCCCTGTAGCTGTACTTGGCACAGCCAGAGCTGCTGGAGTGCCTTGGCTCAGCCCTGTGGACTATGGTTGCCCACACCAGCAGCTCATGGCTGCGTGCACATCTTTGTGTTGTACATCCTGGCTGTGTTGTAAGCCCTTCTTTTCTGCTTTCCAGAAATTTCTGAGTTGCCTAACCCAGCATTTGGGGTGGCGATGAGAAATAACTGGGCAGCCTTCATCTGCGTTAGGAGCTTTTTAGTGCTGGATGTGTTGTCAGCAATGGCCTTGGAATCTGAACAGCTACAAAATGGTCTTCAGAACTGCTGAGTTCTTTACACGAGACTTCACTGGAGCCTGAACTGGCTGCCTGTAGAAGCAGAGCATCCTGCAAAACTTCCACAATGTTTAGGCAAGGAACGCATAGTTGGAAAAAACACTCCGAATGGTTTGGTCTATCCAATTGTCTGTATGTTCTGGGTGAACCTGGGAGCAGAACCTGCTCCCAGCAGGCAAAGTAAGTTCGGTTCTGTGCTCTTCTAAGTAGGCGGGCACAGGAATAATTGTGTTCCTTTTGTTTCTCATTCATGGCATTAAACGAGGCGCTTCCTTTGTACCGGGCATGTTGCACGAACTTTTTCCTTTTCCGCTGTGAACGCAGGAGGGCAGTGCAGTTCCAGTTTGGAATCAAACTTCCCTGGAGCAGATGGTCTTAAGCAAAGCTCAGCCCGAGTCCGAGTAAAGCCTCCAGTTCCAGTTGAAGGAGTTTCTAATCTTTCCTTCATTACTACACTTGACAACCCACCTGTAGCTGGACTTTTAAAAAGAAATTATCTTCCCCAACCTTTGCATGAGCAGCAAATATCTGTACTGCAAAAGACGGCAGGAGGGGGGGAGAAAAGAAGAGGGGAAGAAGGAGAAAAGGTGGGAATAAAGGTGGGAAGAAAGGAGGGGAAGGAGAAGAAGGGAAGGAGAAGGGGGGAGGAAAAGGGGGGAGAAAACCGGTGACTTTGAGATGGGGTTTAAGATTAAAATAAAATAAATGAAGTTGATGTTGCATTTATCTGTACCACACATAAACTCTAAAAGGCTCAAAGGCATCAAAAATGTCAAGTCAGGTACACCTCTAAGAATACCTCAGAAATTGTACTTGCAGTATAAACAGTAGCTGCATGGTTTTAAAATGTGAAATAGGTAAAGGAAATTTTAAAGAAAATTATGTGGAAAGTCTGGCAGATTTTGTTGGATTCCTTCTGATGGGTCACAGCCTCTTAATTCGAATTTTCTCTGTAAAATGGATTTCCACTGCCACATTCTGTTTCTTTCTCTGTATTCATTTCACAGTGGTTCTTCCAACAAGATTCCCTAGTGAAAAGACATTTTGCAAAGCAAATGACTAATACCACCAAAACAAAATAATCACTGAAGTAAATGAGTAGTTTGGTGCAATAAAGGTTGCACCAATAAAAGTGCAATAATTTGGGGGTTTTATGCCCTTTTTTCCCCCAAAACACATTGAAACAAAGTCAGCTCTTTTGATCAGAAGTCTGTTGTTAGCAGGATGTTGACTGTAACCAGGCTCTTACCTTGTGCAGAACCTCAGATGTGGATCCCATCACAAACCCCAGGGCTAAGAACCATGAGAACATGAGATGGGTGATGTTTTACCAGCAGGACCACATTCCACACACAGCACACAAAATCACACAGAATCTGCTGCAGCCACATCAGCACAGAAGATTTTGTGCTGGAATAGTTCTTAATTGGGAAATATCAATTCTGTGGGTCATCCATTTCCTAGTCTTCTGCTGTTTGATCCTTTTGGTAGGTGAATTTGTTCTGTAGAGATACACAGAAATTGTAGAAATCATTGACTACATCTGCAACCATTAGTTTATGCTGCTATTTTATGAACATTTCTAGTAAACATTTTAGGGAGATAGAAAAAATAGTACAAGACTTACTAGTAGAATAATCACATTTACAAACACCTCATAAATAATAATAATAATAGTAATAATTTGCTTCTGACAAGAGAGGAAGTGCCCTGCTTCTGTTTGTGGTTTCACATTCCTACTGCACTAACACATTCCCATATGAATGAAAACCTAGTTCTTCTGAAAACTAGATCTGCAAAGAATGGATCAGGCAGGTTGGTGTCAGTGCTTTTTCAACGTGTGTCTAAAAACATCCTGGTAAAGAGGAGAGGTGGCATGGTGCTGCTCAGGGCAGGGAGGGGGCTGCTCTTACGAGCAGAATCTTTGATTTGGACTGGTGTAAACCCGAGGCCATAACCTGAGACCAACTTCCACCGAGTTCAAGCGAGTCACAGCTATTGGATGGAGAGCCTTTCACTGGGGCCCCTTTCCCAAAAAGTCTTTCCAAAAAATGCTAAATCCATTTTAAAAAATCAAATTGAAAATACTGAGGTAATAACACAGTGTATGTATCCTCTTTTGAAAGGATTCGTTTCCAGCGAAGGTGTATGTGACATAAAAAAGATAAAAATGGCTAAAAATCAAGTGGTAAAAGAAAAAAATCACAGCAAAATCAATAGCCTCAGGAAAAGAAAAGATGAGTGAAATGGAGGAGTTTGACTTCAAAAAGAAATACTTTAAGAAACAACTAAAAAACATTTAGGAAGCCAATACTTTGGAACTCAGTTGCACTGATATAAAAATATGGAACGGCTCCCTCTGCCTTTCCTTTTGTAACAGGCTTGTCATAGGCAAAACTGACAAAATAATCAAAGCAGTCACCGGAAAATTATAAATAAATTTTAGAAAGAAAGGACCCCCAGAATATTAGTAGTTTGAAAGTAGTTTGACATTCTTCAGTGAGATGTTAGAATTTTTTAATCTGCATTCCTATCAATATTCATGTTATTCACCACTGCAATATATGTAGCTGACTAATATTATCTATGTAGCCACTTACATAGCCAATAACATTGCAATAAATCAGTTCTAAACTACAAAACATACAATTGGCTTAAATGGATTAAAACCATCTTGTCAAAGTGAAAAATGGTACAAGAACTTATACACAGCAAAAAGCATTCACCAAACCATTTGAAATTCAGTTACAGCACTATCGTAATTTTTTAGTGAATTAGATTTTTGTATTTTCTCAGAGAAAAATAATGAGGTCTGATTTTTTTTTAATTTTTTTTTTCCCCAGGTAGGAAGTATAAAACTAAGGAAAATGTTATCAAGTTCACAGAGAATCTTCGTTAACATTGGTTTCAGTTGAAATTCTCTACTAAGGGATTTTCTGTTCTTCTGTGGTGAAAAAATAATGTTTTCACTATAGCTGGGTTAGTTTTGGAAAACATTTGAAAACTAGATTTTGGGCTGGATCATCCTTATGAAGCACCTCCATTTATTATGACTATTTTTGTTATAGAAAACGCCACTTATTCATGGATTTAAGTAGCAGAAATCTTCATGTGTATGCAACGAGCAACCAGTTATTGCAAATAATTGCTTCCAAGAGGGTTTCTGAACTGTATAAAGTATTCAGAAATTAGAGTAGTACTAAACTATAGGAAAGTATTTGAGCTTTTACAGAGAGCAGCTGAACCAAACTACACAAAAGCAGCTGAAAAGAAAAAGTAACTTGTACTTTTGGATTTTTTTTTTTCATTCTATTCCAGTAATAATATTTTTAATTGGTAATCAAATTTGGAGAGAGAGTTGTTCTTTTTTTTCTGTGAGAAGAAATGTGAAATCTAATGTTTCTCTCCTCTATTTTACTGGCCTAATTCTGATTTCATTTGCAATCTCTGTGAAACCCCTTCTGATACACAAGAATACATCAGAAAAAAACCAAACCTGTTTTGGTTTTTTTTTAAGCACTCTTAGAAGTAGATTGTTCAAAATGACAAGATTGTACATTTCTTTTGGTATTTCAGGCAGAGCATTCCTGAAATATCTTCAGGAAGACAGTTGGACAACTGGGAAGGTTAGCAAATCATAAATGTCAAGAATATTAAAATAATGAGATCATTGCCTGGCAGACAAACTGTTTTGAAAACTAAGATTCCAGCTACATCTCCTGCACAGCCATAGGACATGACTGAGATAAAGGGATGACCATACAGAAATATGCCTCCAAATCCTACAATCCATTTCTCCATAATTATTTCCAGCCACCAGAATGAAGAACAAACAAAGCAATCTGACCTCGTCAGAAAAGGTAAAGTGAACTGCAAACAAATCTGAAATTCCATTTCCCTCATCAACATGCTCAAAATGCCCCCAGCAGCCCGCGCTGAGAGGAGCAGAGCTGAGAGCCCAGCCAGCCAGCTCTGCAAAAACACCCTCGGGACCACAAAACCCCTCAGCAGTGGGATGAAAGAAAGTGCCATATCCATTTCATTTCCATTCATCATTGTTAAGCTTCAAGTTTAAGAAAGTTCCATTGCCCATAAATACTCTGATCATAAGCAGCTGCACATGATATCATTTAGAGCCTGGTTGCATAACCCGTATTTCCCCCGAGCTTTGTCCCTAAGCTGCAGCCTGACAGGCATCAGCCAGACCCAACTTGTTGTTTTAAAAAAGCCTGTGCAGTGTTTTTACATTTAGCAGCTGAACCAAACTTCACAAAAGCAGCTGAAAAGAATTGGTAAAAGGTTAGGATAGATTGACTGTTTCCAAATTGGAATACTAATGATGATCTTTAATGAAGCCTGACAGTACAATCTGTTTCTTATTGTTCCCTAAGTGCTGGCTACTGATCATATTCACTGGCTTTAGGTGACAGAGACAGACAGGGACAAATGGGCCCCACTGGTGAGCAGGACTGTGCACAGCTGATCTTTCAACAAGGATTAAATTAATTAAAATGATTCTCCCATCAGAAGAATCAATCTTTTGATTTGTTATCATCGTAGTGGCTATTAATTTTGAATGATGTCTAATTGGTGCCACTACTGTTTGGGTCAGCTGGCTTAGTAATCTTCTTAGAAAGCAGTAAAGAATACATAATTTTAGTAGCTGTGTCAGGGAGCAGGGGAGCTGAACGAGGAAAAAAAATATCCCCAACTTGATTTAATACCTCTCATAATGTGTAAGAACAATGGAGAAAGTAGGCAAAATACCTGCCAGACCCAGCTGGTGAAAACTGACTTTGCTTTATTAATTTTGCTTTTTTCAATAAAAAATTAAGGCACTTTCTCATAAGGGTAGTCTTATATAAATGTTTTATTATGGCATTGATAATAAGCACAATTGGAAATACTTCATTCTCTCAGCAAAGACAATATGCTGAGGGCTGGAGAGGGCTCAGAGGGAAGCCCAGACTGATGGAGCAGGTCATCACTAGACTGCAGAGGCAGAATTTGCACAGACTGTGTAGTATCTGGCACAGCCATTTCAGGATTTGGCCCTAGCTCCACAAACAATGTCTCCCATTTCTTCTCACAGCAAGTCTTTTGAAACCAATGCCAGTCACCAAAGGAATAGGATCTGGTCTCTTACTCAAATTTTTAAGGTATTTAAGCCCTTTAAAACACCAGTGGGAGTTTAGAAGAGGTCATGGAAGCACTCGTATGTCAAACAAGATTTCCTATCTGCTTGGTTTTGATATTTAGGTGTGTTACCTCCACAGCTATAATAATGCCTAAACCATTCCTGCAAAGTGGATGCGGGGCTTCTTCTTGTGTGTTGTTCAGACTGAAGTGACAGGGTAAGAGAAGGGCCACTTTCTGTGCCTTAGAACAACAGACATCTTAATGAGGTGAGGACAAAACTGCCCCTGACAGAGCTGGCATAGTACAGACCATTTCCTCCTGTTCACTCTTGAAACATAAATATATGGTTAATGGATAATCTGAAGGAGAGCTAAATCCTGAATCTTGGATATTCACACAATTAAAACCCAGAGATTTCTTCTGGAGGAAGTGATATCCAAGTCTCACTCAGATGAGAACAGGGACATAATTCTTGGTTTTTGTTAGTTTGTCTTCTCCACATAGGAAATTGTTTTGCCTTACTTATCCATGACAATAAAGATATGAAAGCGAGGAGTGGTCCATCTGGGAAGGCATCCATTGCATCAGTGGAATAAGTGTTTAGAGGATACACACCCATATAATCTAACGCATTTGGGGGCTGAATGTGTTACCTTCCTCTTCCCTGCAGCTGGCAACGGGAGGCGTCACTCCCTTTGCAAATCCACCATCTCACCATCCCCTTCTCCTGCCACACTCTCCAGTCCCACAACTTGCTATCTCATTGGAAAAGGAAATATAATGCATGAGAAGTAGAAGTGGTCCAATCCTGCTTTCTCATGGAGTGAGCTCTTCCCCTGTAAGAAGTCATCACAATTGCTGTAATTCACATGCTTTAGCTAAAACCTCAGTTAGGCTGGAATAGTAGCACTTGAGGAAAAATTATTCCCACACATTAGCTCTTTGGAGTCAACAGCAAAACCATCAACCCAGGAGCATTCATCCACTACAACAGATGGAAAATAGGTATTTTACAATCTTAGCTACGTTTTGTAAGAAATTCTGGTTAACCCGGTCTTGCCAGGCTTTACTACCAGCCCCAATTCCCACCAAATTATCTTCATAATTCAAGTAGTAAAAAGAGATTAAAAAATTCTGTTTCTAATTCCTCATCCTACAGATGGTCATTCTTTAGAAATCATTCTCTAGAAAGCAAGATAATCTCAACCAAATTAAAAGTCATTACAAGAATAAATAAAAAGCTTTTACATGATGGAGTCCAAATTGTCATTCAAGTTTGGGGAGCTGGACCTGGGTCCTATTTCGTAGGTTAAAAGCATTTATACTTGTTAGATGAAGGTTCTTTTTATCTTTTCTCCACATACATTCCCCCTACTTGTTCTGCTGTGTTTGGTTAGACTGGGCACACTCATCTTATTCAGCACCATTAATAACTGTTTAGACAAGGAGTTAAGTTGCAAACTGTAAAATCCAACTATTGTTCCTGGCCTCAGCACTGATTTGAGATAGATCTATACATCTATGACTTTGGATAGATTACACTTCTGCTTTTTCCTTTCTGGTTTTTTTTTTTTTTTTTTGTGTGTGTGTGGTTTTTTTTGTTTGTTTGGTTTTGGGTTTTTTTTGTTTGTTCATTTGTTTGAATATCCTGTTCTTCGAAATATTTTTCAGCAAATGAAGCTAAACGTAATTTCACATGCTCCCATGAATGCATTCTTTTAACCAATCACTCTGGCATTTTAGGTATTATTCTTTTCAAAATGTATTTCAAGATTGGATGGAACCAAAGGCTACTGACTAATATCCAGTGAGACAATACTAGCTCCTAAATGTCATATCTAAGACTAGTATTCTGATAACTTTTTTTCATATCTGCATTCAGAAGAGATAAACAGGTTAAAAGAATCTCATTGAAATGTGCATTGAGAAATTTATTTCCACAATGAGAAGAGTCTGAGATTTAAAAAAGAGATTGAAATCTTTTGAAAACTATACAAGGGTGTAGTTTTTTGCTTAGTCTTTGAATCATGCTTCAAGCTCAAGTCTTCTTATACTCTTTTTAGAGACCCAGATGTTTTGATTGGGGCTTCAGAATTCCTCTGAATATGAACGTGTGTGTTAAAGCAAGCACATTAAAGAACCCATTTCTAAATTCAGCTCTTCAAAATATGTGTTGCAGTGCTATCTGATATTGTTTTCTCCAAAATGTATCTAAATATAACGCTTCCTATTCTTCCTTACAAACATGATGCCTCTGATTTAAACCTCACAATTCCTTGTAGCTAAAAGCTATTTTACACACTGTGAGGCTATAGCATAGACCAGCCATGGAAAAGCCCCATTGCAACAGTAGCACAGCAGCTGTTCAATGTCCTGAATCAAAGCAGTGTTGTAGTGCAAGGTGGAATGAACCTCTTCCCCCTCACGACAGCTGTGGAATCCAATAGTGACATTTTTGTAAACTTATTTCTAAAAGTATATTCACTTTAATGCAAGCACAGAGTTCTAAGAGCTGTTCTGGTCCTTTAAGGCTGTGTAAGTGCCTTCTTTCTTCCCTAAACCCCGTTCAAAACCATTGTGGACTTTTTCATATCCAACAAAGGAAACAGCTGTGTTGTCCATAACAGCCAATCCCTCCAAACCCCAAAAGATGCAGGTATATAAAAAAAGAAATTAGACAAGAAACCCTGCAACCCAGATCGAAAGGAGATCCAACAGCTGTAGTCATTGCTTGAACAATATCTCTGGCCACCTACATTATAAACTCTTCTCCAAAACAGGACAATATTACCTTGAGATTTTTTATTATTTCAGGTTTCCACCAAGTAAATCCAATCCCTAATGAGATATTGCTCTGAAAAGTGCAAGATCAGAAACCTCCAACAGCTTTTCTCTTTGATTCAGACCTGACAGTAAAATTACCACTTACTTTACAAGCACTTAAAAAAAAAGGAGTCAGAGGGATCTTGAAAGGCATAACTACATCAAAGGAAAGCAACATGGGAAGAGAAAACTCATGTGTACATTGAAAACAGAGCTTAAACAGAACCAAGCTAAAGTATTTGTGGAGAATGCTCTCATCTCTTTCTGGTGACCATGATTTCCACACAACCTATTTGGATACTGTCAGATTTTTCTAAAGGGAGCTCGGCTTCTAATGGTGGTTTTTAGTTTATATGGTGACAGGCTTTCTGGAATTCCCTGTCTCCACACTCTTTTTGTTCTCCTAAATACTTTCCTTGCTGGAAAATGCACTGATTCCAAACAGCCATAATGGCTAAGTCCTCTAGCAAATGTCTTAAGTACCTGATTTTGAATAACACCTTGTCCAAGGAATTGGTCAGTTGTTAACCTTTAACCCTGTGTACTGCCATGCAGGAGGAATCCGCTTAAAAATTCTCATTGTAAAGATACACAAGGAGTAGCATTAAGGCTGTTTGACCTCGGGATTTTCTGAAGGTAACTTCTGGACGTAATTTTCTCACATTTTTTCGCATTTGCAAATAACTCCTTAAAAAAGAATTTTAACAAACTTACTTTTCATAGTGCATTTTTTCCAATGTTGTGATCCCATTTAGCAGTGAGGGAACTGAGAATTCTTTCCAGAAAAGGCTGCAAATAATTTAGGATTCAGAAGTGCCTAAGAAAGAAGCTGTATTTACTTTCCCTGGGATGGGGTACTTAAGCTGGTTTTGACAGCTGATCTTTCTGATAATAGAGTTATCCCAAGGGACCAGAAATCAGCCACTGGGAAAAGCGAAAAGCTTGGTATAGACCTGCCTTATGCATGCCACTGGAAAGAAAATTCTATATGCCAGACAGATGCCATAAACATTTTATGTAATAGAAAATGACCATCTAGAACAAATATGTAGAATAGAACTGTTGCAGCCAGATATGGAAACTTGCTTGAAAAAGAAGCCACAGCATTGAGAGAGGCCAAGGCACAGTGGGGTGGATGCAAATGTAAAAAGTCCCAGAGCAGGGATGCTGCTCCACAGCTCCTCTGTCACCTGCTTATGGGCAACACCATGAGACACAATTCAGGACAAAACTCAGTTGTTCAGGCTAGATTCGTAATCTGGATCTCCAAAGTTATCTTGATTAGGCATCTCTTCTAGTCTGAAATATTTTACTGTGTTAGTGAGCAGAACACAGGATTTCTTTAAACAGCATAGAGTTCCTTGCTGATGGTCCCACAACATTCTTAAAGATAGTTTTGGTAGGCTGGGAATAATATATTCTGTTTAGCATGGTGAAGAACTATCTTCAGAGTAAAGGAGGGCAAAAATGGACTCCCTTTTCTATGAATATGTTTGTTTCTATGAAGAAATTTAAAAATTATTTGCATGTAGATAGATCCCAGATTAGATTACTCTACTAGATTAGATTTCTTGCAGCTGTAGATATATCCCAGCACCTGAAACTCAAACTGAAACTCTCAGGGAGTCTGATTCATAAAAAGCTCTGTGTTTTGTTTAGAAGGGTAGTTTGTGTTTGGTTTTAATTATTATTTAGTCTGCATAAATGGGAAAGAAATGTTTTACAGTGAATTCCTCAAAACAGGTATATGATTCATCGAACTCCCAACTTTCATTGGCAAAAATATTAAGTAAAACATCAGGCTGAAAAACTTATTTTCCTGAAATCTAGAAGAAGATGCTCTTTAAACTAAAACTGTTATAAATCCTGGCAATATCATTGTGCCGTTTCCAAGATTTCAAAGAGCATTTGCAATAAAGGAGGTTTAAGTTGAATTCCTGAAGCTGCAGTGTCACTGGTCCTTTGATTACAACCTACGTGGAAGTCAAGGATGCTTAGCATTTGAAGGATTCATTTCCAGGAGACAAATGAACAGTGCCTGGGAAATTAAACTGGTGCTAGGGACTGATAGTCCCTGGACAGAAGCAAAAGCATGCACTCTTTTCTCTTCCAGCCTCCGAGATTTACCCTTCTGGGATGCAAGACTGGCAGCTGCCTATGAGCACTGCTGGCAGCACATCACCTGGCAGCTGGTTCTGTCCTCCAGTGGAAACCAGCATGAGTGGATTCTTAATTTAATTAAATTTTCATTTAATATTTACTGTCACTGTTTCATCCCTCAACATGTATTCATTCTCATAGCCCATGTGTTCCTCTCCACTGGAGCATAGACACTTTTTCACACACACATTCATTTTTGAGCACTGCATTGTTATACTTTCTTAACCAATGACACTGCAACCTCTTCCTTGGATGCAGCATGCACTCTCCTCAAGGTGCCAGAAGTAATGATCCATGTGTTAAAGAAAAAAAGAAAAGCAAGAGATAAAAAAGAAACACAGAGAAAATTTATTGTGTAACTACGCTCTTAGAAAGAATTCTTTTGCTCCCACTCGTGGCAGCTACTACCAATGCTGTTAACTGTTGAACTAATCAAATATTTCTGATATGGTCTGTCCAAGTGCAAGTAGGCTTCTTTCCGACCGTGTCTTTTCACTTAGGTATGATGCCTTTCATAAATTTAATATCCTTCACCTTCTCAGCTCTCAACTAAAACAGAACTATCAGTATGAGGAGGTGCTGCTGATAACTAAAACATTAAAGTAATTTTTATTTTCCATTGTTCTAAAGAATTTCTTAATCTTTCTGAGGATTTATGTTCTTTGTGAACATTCAGGGATTCTGGCTTCTGGGATTTTGAATAAGTCCAGACTTGCTAAACTTTCCTCACCTTCTCGGTATCCGAAGCAACAACATGCAGATACAAAGCAAAAGGATAAATAGACAGCGATCCTTTTGTTATCTATAAATAGCACAGTGACATTCCATCAGCAGGGCTCCACTGGGCCTAATCAATACAATCCACGTTCTCCTGATCATATCCTCCAGATTACTTTAGAGGCAGGCAAAGCGCAGGGTGATGGAATGATAAATAAACCAAAAATACATGCTCCATTTAAACCACGCCATTATGTCTGGCTTTTCCCCATCCATTACTCAGTGATTTTAGATCATACAAGATCCAGTATGTCATGGGCAAATTTGTTACACACAGCAACAGGTTATCCCAAGCAAAAAGTGGACAAGACAGTGTCCACAGAACACCTCAGGTTACAGCTTGCAGACCAGGAGAACAAAGCAACCTTCATACAGTGTGATGTATGAGCCGATGAGCCAGCCTCATTTATCTAGAACCCTTAGATTCAAGAGGTTGATCATTGATCTGAATTTTCAAATTTTGGTCCCCTATTTGATTTCCAAACATCTGAAAGTGAAAGGCACAAGAAAAGTTAGCACAGAACTTTGCCCTAAAGATACACATTTAGTTAGTGTCAGTCAGAGCAAACAGCAAACAATGGATATGTGTGCATTAAACCTAAGAGGCTTTGCTTATTGACATTCGGGGACTCACTTTTGAATACTTTGCCCTTTAAACCTTTGTCTCAACCTCCCCATGTAGAAGATGACAATTCCAACTTAATCGATTTAAAGATGAAATCAAACCTTTGAAGTCATTAAAAGCTACCTATGCCCCTGAATTTCTGGCTTTTACTGGAACAGCTCAATGAGGTCCTTCAATTTTAAGTAGTATTTAAATGAAGAACAGTGCAGTTGGAGGTATTACTATTGTAATAAAAAGAAACCCCCACAACATCATGTCTTTTTTTTGGCAAAATCCTCAAATGGGTCTTAAACTGAGATTTACTTTAAAACACAACCTTTCCTCTGCTGACTGGAAGAGATAAAATCTGTAATTCATTGGCCATCTTCCAATTAATTTTGGCACTTTTCAGATTGTATATTTCTACTATGTTCTCTGTCCCTCCTACGTGGAAATGGCTATGCTTCTATATCTCGTTGTTCATAAAGTGGAGATCTTTGAAAATATTTTCTAGTCATATCTTAGTTTCCACCAAAGTCCTTTGGGGAAATAATGAAAACTACTATAGTCTTGGCACGTCTATTTATGTGTATGGAATATTTGCTGTTCACGTAATGAGTATACTTTAGGAAATTTTAGACAACCATGTAGCAGGGGTATCAGCTAACAAAGTGTTCCCATCGTGTGCTCTGCTCTGTGAATACTTCACTGATGTCACTCCACTTTTCTCCACTGACCTGGTGAGAAAAGGCACTGCAATGCAGAATTGCTTGCACAGCAAAGGAACTTTTAAAAGAAATATCGCTGAATAAGCAAAATTAAACAGCAGAAGGATGTACTGAACAACTGGAACAGCCAAAACCCCAGAGGGGTGGCTCATCCCCAGACACAGTGTGTTTTGTTCTCTCTGTATTTCTGGGTTGCATGTTCTTTCATGGAAGAGAGAGTTGGCTGGTTGTGACCAAGGGAAAATATAGGTTAATCATACTCTGTGCTTTACATTTTATTCAAAAGCATGTGAGAAGTTCATATAAATGTTAAGTAACTGTCAATTAAACTTCCCCTTTGCCCTCTTGTGCCAATTTCCCAGGCAGCAGGGGTGGAGGGGGAAATCCCCATGTCGGTCCTGGGTTGCTGTGTACAGCTGAAGACCAAACCAACAGGATTTATTAACTTCATATCGAGCAGCGAGGGGCTTGCCTCGGACCCACCACAGCCCTAATAGATGTCCTACTGGTCAACAAACACCCGTACAAATGGCAGGGCTGCCGGCACAATCCCAGCGTGAATAGGCCTAAATTAGCCAGCGCCTAATAACCAGTTTACTAACACCTGTATTAGTAGTGCATCGCTGTGAGGAGCACTGCTGTTAGACAAGGCATAATCCCATAAGCTTGTCATTTGCATATCCCTCATTAGCTGATTAAAACCTGAAGGAGGCAGGTTTTTGCAGCCGGTGGGTCCATTCCGACGCTCCGGCTGCCTGGGTGGCTCGATAATGAAGTAACGGTGCTGAATGTGAGGTTTATATGTATGGAAGGGATTAAGAGTATTAGAGTTTGTGTGAACCGATGTTGCCATATTCTCTCTACTGGATCACAGTAATTGGATGGGAGGAGCAAGAGTGGATCCATTAGTTTTGTCTGTTTGCCCAGGAGCTGGGTGCTAGAGATTCAATTTTGCTTCCTTTTGCTCCCTTGCTTTTGTGAAGCCTGGTGCTTTGTCTAGGCAAGCCCTTAGCACCTCTGTACACTGCCCACACTAAGGCGATTCAGCCACAAAGGAGAAACCTCAGAGACAGCCAGCATAAAATGCAGCCTAGCCTCAAGTGCTACTTGAGGGCAGCACAATCCTGCCCAGCCCAATCCTGGGAGAGAAAGTAAGAGATAATTGAAATCTATAAACACCTCTGGAGCCTTTTTATTATTTTATTAGTTCTCCACATTTGGGCTTAACAAACCCCATCATCAAAGAAGCCGTGAGCTCCTTACAAGTAAACTGAATGGCTTGAAATTTCACTGACTTAAGAAGCAATTGTTGGGATTATTTGCTGGGCTTGCATAATTCTAATGCAAAAAAAATCCATTTCCTACATTATTTGTACAGCTGGAGTAATCACTTTGTGTGACCGATGATGTAAAAAAAAAAATTTGCAAGCCTGTCTCTCCCATAGTGGCAATAATGCACCTTCAGCCACAACAGGAAGAAAGCCACTAAATAGTTCAGGGAAGCCTGGTGTCAGTGATAGGCTTGGCAGGGTGTGAAGGCACAAGTTACATGCAATAGACCTTATTAACAGACATTAATTAGATGGGGAAACAATTTAGACATTTAACATCGCCACATCATTTCCACAGTGATTTGGAGGATACTTTCTTTCATTCAGGATAGCTAAAACTCTGAAAAATTACTATGTCACAGGGAAGATGGGGCTATTCAAATATAATAATAACAATAACCCACAGGCAGCATATATTTTCTCATTTTAAAAAGTATTTTCATCCCCAAAACTTAACATCATCGTTCTGTTAATTACTCCCCCCTGGAGTCTGATAGTTTGTTTTATACCACCTTTTAATTTTATGTTTTTGTCCTAAACAATGGCAGTTGTTTTTTGGAATAAGAGAAACTAGAAATTCCTTAAATTAGAGATGTGTGAAAACTGAAAATATTCTGGTATTTATGGCTAAACTTTAGAACCAACAAATGCACAGTAGCAATACAACATTAAGGATAATGTGTGATCTGTCCTTGTGTTACTTCAGGATATCCTTATTGGAATAGTTTTATCAGCATGGAACTATAATGACACAGACTCTATTTATCAGGTATAGATTGATTAATCAGTATCAGTGATTCTATGTAAATCAGTGTCTATTGGAATGATACTATGATCATTTATTGCCTGAATTTCATAAAGCAGGAAGACTCTTCTGTATTTTTAAGTGGAGGTAAAGGAGAATGTTTAAATTCTGGACAGACCAACATTTCCTCCTCAATTCCATCCATCCCTGTATTATACAGGCTTGTGAGCTGACCAGATGAGGCAGCTCAAGGGCATGAGAAGATGCACATCCAAAGCAGCTTTGCAGCTTCTTTCCCTCAGGTCATCAGAAGACGAGAACAGGCACAAACCACATGCCCGACTGCACAGGAGGGGTTCTCTGGGAGGTGACATAAATGGGGGATGCATTGACTCAATCACCTTTGGGTGACAGCACAATGCAGAAACTGCAGAGCCTCCTATTCCCAGAGCCATGCTGAACCCTTGGATTCAAACATTCCTGAACTGGATGGTGGGAGATGGTGCTGATAGTTGAAGATTCACAGAGTTCAAGGAGCTGAGTTTCTGCCATGGTTGACCTCCAGTTGACCATCACTGCCGCCAATGGGTGACAACCACATAATTGACAATATTCCTTCTTAAACAAGGACTCCTGCTCTGTCCATTTATCATTTAAGACAGTGTTGATAGCAGCCAAGAGACCAAATAAAAATCTACAAAAATTTTTTGGTTTTCCCCCACTAAAAAAATTACTGAAGAAGTGTCCTCATCTAGGTACCCTAGAAGGTGTCTAGAGTGCCCCATCCCCTCCCTGTTTTAAGAAACAAGCAATTCCCCATGTCTTTACTTACTCCTCATTTATGGCAGCCACTCATCCCTGCCAAGAACAGAGAGTTCAGACTGTGATTGTCCTTGTGGGCATTTCAGGAAGCTACACAAGGTACCACAGCTTGTGCAAGCAACCACTTTCCTCTCCTGATGACAAAGCCCTTAATTTCCTCTATTCTTTCCCTCCTTCCTGCAGGAGCTGAGCCCTCTGTAGCAGTACTGACAGCACCGGTTTGGTTTGCAGGGGGTAATGCTACTTAGAACACACGACCTAAGCTCACAGCTATGAGAAATCAGTTCCTGCCATGCTCTGTGGATGATTAATTAAACTGCAATGGTTGTTAACCCACTGCTGAAAGGGCAGCACAGGTTTGTCTAACTATCATTTCCAGATGCTCAGGTGCAGCCAGGACAAGTGACAAAGAGGAATGAGGCTGTTCTGAGGTGAACTGTGGGTGTTTCAACAGCTCCTAAGGTGCTCAGTCTGAGCCTCAGTTGGTGAAAACATTTCAAGTCCCGGCTTCAGAGGGGAAGGAGGCAGCAGAAGTTCCCAAGCTACCTCTCATTTCCCCCAAGGAAAGGATGCTTTTAATTCAGATTATTTTCGTGTTGGGGTTTGTAACAGACCCAACAAATGGATTTGCTGCCAGGAAAGAATGGACACTGAAAAGGCAAATACTTTGTGAGTCAGTTGGGCTATGAGTGCAGTGCTGGAGTGTCAGACACATCATGTGTCTGCTGCAAAATGAGAAGAGATATAAAACAGGGTTTCCTTTGACAGACAGATTCTGTGGTTCAAGCTAGCCCTTCCAGATTGATGTTCTTATATTGAAGTATGAAATAATTTAGGAAATCACAGAATTCCTTTGGAGCTTTTATCTAAAAATAACCATCTTTTTTCTTCATGTAAGAGCAAGCACAAAGGTATGTTTTCACCACTTACTGCAAATTACTGTCTAAATAGCTTCATGCAAGAGAAGTGATGTTGTAAACAAGCCAGTCAGAACATTAGGTTGGTAATAAGTTATATTGAATTAGAAAATTAAGAAAATTTTTTTTTAGAAAAAAGAGAGAGTATGAAATAACCACCTCTGTTTTTAGCAAGTGTTGCCTACCAAATCCCACCTGGTATTATTTATCTCTTAATGGCATAGTGTAACCTCTTAAGTTACAGCTGATTATACTGCAGAATGTGAAACATCGGGTACCACTAGGTTCCCTTTCCTTTGGTTGCACCACAGGATCTTTTAAGGTCCCTTCCAGCCTGGGCTGTTGTCTGTGAGGTAGTAGAAAGAAGAATTAAATCAGCGGGCTGTGAGAGATAGAGAGAGATAAATGCAGAAGTGCTTGACAATTTCAGAAACAAACTAAGGACCAGGACATTTTTTGTAAAGGACAGAGGGGTCTTGTAGTCCTCCCACTGGAGGAAATCTTTCAGGCCCTGCTATGGATGTGCCATTCCAGAAAAGAAAAACTGAAATCCAGAATGCACACTCCATGGAATTCAGGAAAATAAACAACTTAAATTCATTAAATTACTTTGGGGAAAACAAAGGTGGTTTTGTGCCCCAAACTGAAGGGAGTTCAGCACCTCTTCAATTCAATATGTTTTAGTTAAGAATTCACAATGTCTTTGGAGTGGATGATGATGATGACGATTATTGTTGCCGTTGTTGTTAATCACACACTTTATTCATCTTACTATCAAGCTGACTCTGTATGGAAAAAGACCAACAGTTTTCTAAAATGACCGTACTAAGCTGTAGGAGAAGGCTGCCAAATGAATCATGCTCTGGCTGCACTGTGGTAAATTCCAGAGCACATAATAATGCTCCCAGTTGTTTGTTTGAATCATCTTATGGTGCTACATGCACATTTAGCTGATGCACTGGCACTAATGCTTCATGCTGTTCTTGGAGTTGGGTTTATAAAATATCTCATAAAAATAAACAGCTTTCTTGCCAGGCTCATCATGAATGATAATCCCACAGATAAAAACCATTTATCACAGAATGTATCAAGGTAATTACCAAAGCAGGGATCTGTTTTATGGAGTTTGTGGGTATGTGGTTAGACTCTGCTCTTTCTGCACAAAGCAGACAGCAGTTGCCTGCTGCTGAAATCCCTCTGTATCCACAAGGATCACATCCTAATAGAACTATAATGTTCAGCCAACCCACATTCATCCAGCAATGTCAGTGTACTGCCTGCACAGAACCTTCTCCTGCCACTTTTATTTAGCACACATGCAGACATCTCAACATCACTGCTGGGAACCAAAAAACCTTAATTGCATGCTTATGCTTAACAAGGTGCAATTCATAAACCAGGAGAAGGGCCTGACTCTCAGAGCTGTCATCTCTGTCTATTCTGTTGCTTGTGAATAATGAGAGAATGAAGTACAGAATGAGGGCAGTGGGTTGTTTGTCTCCTCACTTCAAACCTTTGTATATGAAGATGGAACTCACTTTTTAAAGTTGGAAACATTTTGCACTAAGATATTTGCTAATAATTTTAATTTCTGCCATCTTTGACAATTTATTTTGTTTCTAGTCAGCACCACCATCCCATGTCCAACACTACTGACATGGTATGGGGGGTTAACAACACTGCAAGAAGCCATTCTTTCCCTCAGGCCTACTCTGTTTCATACCTTCTCCCTCTATCACCAACCCCCCAAAAAGCCATTAAAAATACAAGAGGGGAAGTACTATTACAAAATCCAGCCTAGGCTGTTCTCCAAAGCGCAGCTGAGCCCTGGGATTCTGGGCAGCCAAGAAACACCTTGAAAGAAAGCTCCACAGTCTCATTAAAGGGGAAAGAAAAAAATTTATTTGTGCAAGGACAACGAATGAGCATCAACGACGTTGGTCCAGAGCCACTGACTCTCTCATAAATGTTGTCTCAAACATTTATCCAGCTTTCCATGTTACATATAACCAGGTATCCCTACAGAGCCTGTGCCTCACATCTAAAATGGGCAGAAAGCTCATTACCGAGGTTATCTTCATTTTCCATCTTTATACTGGAATTCTCCTATCAGTAAAAAACAGTGTACAGCAAAAATAAAGGGATCCTCTTAATGAGATCCTTTAAGCAGCGAGGTCTCATTAGGTCCTGTGTCCCACGATGTGGCCATCAGAGAAAGGCTGCAATAGCACTACCTGGAGCACAGGAAACTTCCCATTTTGGGCTAACTGGTACTGCCACAGACTTGTGGGGGGTTTTGTGAATCACAGAATCACTTAGGTTGGAAAAGCCCTCTAGGATCATTGAGTCCAGCCATTAAGCCACCACTGCCAGGCCCACCATGAAACCATGTCCCCAGGTGCCAACGTCCACTCATTTTTTGAACACTTTCAGAGATAGTGGCTCCACTTCCCTGGACAGTCTGTGTACCAGGGCTTGACAACCCTTTCAGTAAAGAGATGTTTCCTAACATCCAAAATAAACCTCCCCTGTTGCAACTTGTGGCCCTTTCCTCTTGTCCTGTCACTTGCTACTTGGGACTTGCTGTGACCTGAAATACTGGGATGGTTTGTGGAGGACACCTCCATCTTCCCTGTGATGAGAACCACCCGCCCTAAACAGTTGTCTCCATGCAGCTGTGCTGGCTCCTCTCCCCTCAGGAAATGGATTCCCATTGCCCAAGTCCCCACAGCTGCACAGGATCAGCTGTGGAGGATACTCAGTGAGAAACATTTCAGCTCCAAAATGAAAATCTAAGTGTCACCTCAGGATGGCACGTGAGAGAACAGCTGAGGCTCAGCTGCACTTACAAGCCATCACCAAGTCTCCAAGGCTGATTAAATTCTTTGAGTTGACTGTATCTCCCTGTCCCTTTTGCCTACCTGTGTCTTGTAGGGGGTCTGCATGTTATTCTGCCAGTGAAAAGGAATAGACTTTAATATACCTTTGTAATATGGAAATAGATTTTGTGCCCCATTGCACCACTACGATTTGGCTTTCACATCCTGGGACATCTTGGTGAGTGACACCTGAAAAAAACTCCCAGCTTTTTACTATTTAGTCTACAGCATCATTGTTTTAGCATTACACAAAAAGTACACAAATAAAATAATGGAAAGGGTCGGGGCTAAACAGGCCACAGGACCTATGCGATAGGAAAACCTATTTAATGTCATCTGGCAGTTATCTGTTTAAACAGAATTACAGTGTCTTTAATCATATTGGGACAACAATGAACAGAAAAGAAAGTTGATCACCTTAATGGACTGGGGTCTATTCCTGGGGTTTTGAGCTATAAGGTGAGAGCTGAGAGTGCCACAAGGTCCAGTCCAGTGAACACGTTGCTTGGTGATACTTAGGAATTTGGACTTCGTGATGGTTGTAAGTCCGTACTAACTGAAGGACTATTCTAAGATCAGTAGTACTAAAAAGTGCAGTTTGCTGAATGAGTGGGGGATACTGGTGGCCTAAGCACAAGAACAAGGCACCTTAGCAAAGTTACAACACATGGTATCACCTTCCCCGTGCCTATGCTTGCTCCAGGGTTCCCCCTGGCTAAACACAGAGTAGTTGCTCCCTTGAGTGCTACTACCACAGAGTAGTGGCAGCACAGTAAGAAACACCATCACTTACATGGCAGTAATGAGTTTAATTGCATCAACCCTGAGTCTTTCACACAGAAAAGCATCTCCTTTTTTGGTCATAGAGCAGAACAAGAGACATGTTCATATTGAAAACCAACTCTCATTTGGGCTGTGGATGAGCATTTATGTCAGTGGCATCTTCTGTAATTGGGAACAGGTCAATTGTCATGGAAAGTGACTGTAAGTTGATTTTTAGATCTTCTTGAAGAGAAGGGGCTAGAAGTTTGAACCTGAAATCAAGACCTTTGCTATACTAGGCAAAAGGACAGAACAAAAGATTGTTCCTGACAGCAATAGCTGGTTAAAATAAGTCCACATTTTTGGATCACTTAACTGTCAATCAAGTGTCAAAGCACAGTTACTGATTCTCTATCCGAACTTCATTGCTCCTTACTGTTCTTTCCCAGCTATCACAAAGGTGGGAGGTGCAAATGGGTCACTGACTCAGCCCTGGACACAGCCCCCTTTCTCTTCCCCTTCCTCACCCTCCAGCCCAGTACCAAACAGCGTTGCTGACTCTGGAAGAGGCTTATATTGGGGAATCTGTGTGTGCCCACAGACACACTTGCATTATTTAACACACGTACACTCCTTGTTCTGTCTTCTCTGTCCCCACCATTTACTGCTAAACAGGTCCCTTATCTTTATTGATCACTTAATTTATCTTTTCTTAACTCCCCTTGCTCCGTCTGGTGCAGTGTGTCCAAGGTATTGAGCCTAAACATCCGTCTGTTCATACTGTCATGACTGGTTTGCCTCTGGAAGAATAGGGGGAGCAGGTGGTGTGACTAAGTAGAGCCTCGACAGAATAGGGGCACCATTGCTGTGTCCTGTCCCAACCTGCCAGCGATTCCCCACCCTCCCAACTGTTCCACATTAAAGCAGTCAACTGTGGCTTTACAGTCCAAGTTTTACACAACTGTTTTACAAACCAGGAAGAATTTCTTTTGTTGAAAATCTTTTGTTAGGCAGCGCAGAACGGGGAGGGGAGCAGGGTAGAGGGAGTGGAGAAAGCCCGTTCTGAGAGTGAGCGCATTTTAATGTGCGTGGATATACACTACAGGATGTGCCAAGCTCCTGGGGGAGCCAGCTCTGTGTTTCTGTGCTGCCTCTAAGCTCTCTCTGAAGACAGCACAGCATAACTTCCAAAGTCACTAGTCTTCCAGTCCCTTTCCTTTGCTCCTGTTTATGCGACTATTTTAGTTTATTAGACCAAATAAGACTGAAAACCAAATAAAATCAACTCTTAAACATTTTATCTTTTCAGTAAGAATACAATATCCCTTTTCCAGTGTCGCAAAATTATTAGAAATCCAACTATCTGGATAGACAACCCCAAAGAAAAGTCCAGACAGTGCTTCAACCACATTCCAGCTTCCAAACAGTCCTACTGCGGGCACTGTGCTGCTTCTGATCCAGTACACTGCATTTCTTCATGGGATTTGGAAGTGTATCTTTCCACCCAAATGTAGGACAGAACTTACATGTGAGTTATCTCTGAGATAACGTACCCTGAAATGCTCTGCTCCATAGGAGACAGAACAGGAAGTCACAAAACGGAACCCAAGAACAGCAAGTATTTGTTACAGCTGTGAAACTGTTCTGGTGTCACCACTAAAGTGCTACAAATAGCTGCATACAAAAGCTGAACGAATCAAATTCTTCTCATTTGTTTTTTTTTCTTTTCCCCCTCCCCGTGAGAATTCACAATCACATAATTCACTATTTTTTCAAAGCCAAACACAAGATTTGGGTGTTTTCCACATTTTTAAAGGAAAATTACAAGTTTATGCATATTCACATTTTGCCCTGTAGGCTTTTTCCACAGGATAGAATGTACTGAAAGTTCTGTTTCAGGTGAAATTGCGAACCAAGAGACAGAGATACTTTTCTGTTTGGAAAATACTGCAGTCAATCGCTTAAATCTTAAAACTGCAAAGGGAAAAAGGAAAAAAAAAAAGCATAGACGTTGTCTTTTCTTCCCTTCAGAGACGACTGTCTTTCTGCCCTTCCCCTTCCCATCAGACGGCAGTGGAAAGGCAAAAGCTGAGACCCCGCTCCCGTAGGAGTCAATGGTAAAATTTCTGTGAGGCCTGAATTTAACCCAATCTGCTGAGTCCTGCAGCAACAGCAGAAATCAGAGACTGCTGGTTAGAGAGGGAAGGATCCACATTTGTTACCAGATTCTTGGGAAAGTACTGAGATATAACCCTAGTAAAAGCACTGATTTCTGTTAGGAGCCTGATCCTCTCAAATATAGTAGTGGTAGACTTTTCAGTCCAATTGATATGAAGCACACAGCTCAGATTCATGGGGGTTTTTAGCTTCCAAATCATAAATAAACCATAGAAATATTAAAAAAAAAATTCAGGAAAATATGTAAATGCTTTAGTATGAAACGTATGTTAAAAAAAATAAATAAAAACAAGAGAAAGCATATATTCAGAGAAATCCTGACTGATGTGTGTCCACAGCCCCTTCAGGAGGCTGGTGTGTAGGTCACTCAATCCTTCACTTTCAAGAAAGTCCCTGAAGTGCTTCTACAGAGATCTCTAAAGCCAGCAGGACAGACAATGACATGGATGCTGTCTGATTTTTAATTGCAGTCCCTCGTATTGCTGCATTTCCATTATGCATAAATAGAACATGTATTTGAAGACAGCATCACGAGTGTCTTTTCTCCCAGACCAGTGTCCTCATCATGAGGTTCTCCAAGCCTTATTTTATATTTCCTATCTCACAGAATATTTATTTAATACATAGTGAAGCACCACCTACAAGAAGCAGGGGAGGCTCACCTTGTCCTCTCACCATGGTGCTTGGGGTGGTCACCCTGCAGAAAGAAGACAAAGATTTGATTTTTACAAGATTGAGGAGAATAACGAAACTAGCACTCCAGAAATATGAACAAATACACTTCTACTAAAATATTGGATAAAAAGAGATCATTATGACTTATTTTCAGTCCAACCTTTTTCTCAAATGCTGCAAGATTTAAAAATATTTATTTGACAATCAAGGTTATTTTACAGTCAAATTGGTAGACAGGGGTGCATCTCCCAATGTTTATTCAGACCTGAAAGTGATCATCAAGAAGATGAAGATCAGCATCACCGAGAATGAAACATTTTCAATGTCCTGGCTAAAAATTTACACCACAAACAACAGTAGAAAACAGAGCTCCATATTTTAGTATTGTAGGTAAGCAGAGAGAGAAGGCACTTACAGAGATCTGTAGATACAGAGTCTCTGTTACTTAAAAAGGTGTACCTAGCCATTTTCTCAATAATTGATTTAAATCTGTGTTAAAGCTTGAGGGAAAGACACCTTAAGGTCTTTGCTTACATCTTACATCTCTGCTCATTTCAAAGGTATTGCACTTAAATGTCTACTTCAGAAGAACTCTGTCACAAAGACTGCATTGCCTGTAAATTACCCAGCTGCCCTCCAACTATGAAATCACAATTATAGGTGAGAAAATCCTTCCGAATTGTTCATTTTGAATATTGTATGTGATGTCTCTACTACCATGTTACACCGTCTCATTTTGTTCCTACTAACTTTTTAAATGCTGACTTCTCTCCAATTTGTGTATGAAACATCAGTACCTTTGGATGGATGACGTTCAAGATGTAGGTGTAAAAGACAGGTGGGAAGCCCACAATCATTCTATTTTATCTGCTCGTGCAACTTAGTTTAGAATCTATTGGTGTACAAAAATATTTGGAGAATTACTAAATTAGTTATAAATTTATCGCTACATTATACTAAGGATAGACAGAGAACCAAATAGGTAGAAAAAATGTGGAACTCGACAGGAGATAATATGATGTCCCTAGTGACCTGAAATACAAGTCTGAATTAGATCACAAATCCTCTAATTATATCTGAAATGAGTCTCATGGACTTTCCAACCCTTGATGGATGTTTTTCTACATCACAAAAATCACAGTACAGTTTGCCACATTTTGATACAATGACATTTTCCAAGAGTCTTATTGCTTGCAAGGCACAGATAGTGTGGTTCAGAATAAGTTGTGTTGCCTGCTTTTCTGTAGGAAATGTTGCACGGCAACTGCCAAAAGTTGTCTAAAATCAGCAGTGCTTTTTAAAAAAAAATGAATTAATGAAACAACCCAACATAGGGATAAAAGAAACATAGTTTTACAGGACAGTCAGCTCCATGCATCTCTTTATTCAGAGGTAAGAACAAGCTTTCTGCACTGGTATATGCAACCCTCAAAATATTTTATGTGGATTTTGCTACTTCTATGAAACAACATTGTCACTTGCTGCACACATCAAACTCGATTTAACTTGCCTAAAACTCACATAGTGGTATCCTTAATATTAATAATGCCATCATTTCACTTCCCAAATGGATGAACAAAATTATAAGAAGAGGGGAGAATAAAAATCATTTTAGCATCAACTCATTCCATTGCAAAAGCAATATTTGTGTAATTGTGCATAATAGTTTAAAGTATAATTTAATACATCCCTTTAACAACCCACAGATTATCACTTGACAACTAGAAATAATAGGTCTTTTTGTTAAAAACAGAAAGCATGTGAAGACTAAAGGTTAAACAGGTCTTTTCATCATGATAAATCACTGGTTAATGAGCCTGGTATTGTTGGGTATTATACTTGCTCACTTCAATGCCATTACCTTCTGGTTGTAAAGCTGACACTACTAATGATCTTCATTCTTTGAACTTTTCCACAATATTGACTGGTTGCATAGAGCAGATGTTACTTGGATTTGACTGCAAAAGTGGCAATTCTTCTAAGGCTCAGAGCAGCCCTGAAAAGAATGATACTGAACACAATGTATTTTGATATCTCTATGTCTAAAGAGATTCTTCTCTAAGTGTCAATTCTTGCTTTTGCAATTTCTGGGTATCACACAAAAAACAACCATAAATAAGGGATCACGATTCTTCATTTATCTTCTGCAGTTTCCTTTTTTTTTTGGTAAAGTTGTAATACTGTAATGAGCTAACACAAGAAAATGGGCCTCTCGTCTCTGTTGCTGTACCCATAACTTCTCCTGCATTACAGTACTTGCAAGTAAATTAAAAAGTGAGCTCTGTGTTTCACAGCTTTTCTTGGTGCTGCCTGAAGGACGCTGAAGTCACCAGGAGCTGTATTAGTGAGCCAAGTGCTGACAAAGCAGGATGCAGAAGGCCTGCACACATATGCTTGTGTACCCACATCCATCACTTTTTGTTCCAGAGGGAAGGAGGCCCAGCAGGCCTTCCCTAAGCAGGCAGTTAGGAGAAGCAAATAGTTACTTGACACCTCTTTAACATACGAGGGCTGTCTTTATTTGTGTGAGGGACCTGGTTCAGATAAACTTACAGAGCCTTGGGATGGAGAAGGAAGACTTCAGGCTAAGAAAGCAGGAACCAACAAGTTAATTTAAAACTGCAGCAATGTGGAAGCTTCATGTTTATCCCCATTCCTTTTTCTTCCTGACCTTGTCCTTTTCTTGTACTTCTTATTGCTCTGTTCCTGTCACTACTTGACTCTAGGAAATGTGGACTGTAGAGCAGAATTTAAACCTTAAGAAGGCAGAGGTAGTTTTATCTCAGTTTGCATACAGCTCTGGACCAGAAAGATTTTGCTGCATTCTAGAACAGGAATGGGGACAAATGAACTCACCATTCCCTAAGTCAAACCTCAGACCTTGTACATTCTTTGGAGACTTCTGTGCAGCAGCAAGCACAAAGGCTGCATAGTTCAGCTTGCATAAAGGCCAAATTCTGCCCTCTTTGCACCTCTGTGTTGTGCCAAATGCACGTCGAGGACTTCTAGATTCTTTTCTACTTTTGCTTAAGTAGGGATGTGTTTTCTTTCGGTGAGTTTGTGGAGAATGGAGAATGAGGATGTGACTGCTTTTACAGAGGGCATTCTTGTTCTGCTGTTGTCTCATGTGAAGTGAATGGAAAAAATTGAGCAGTTTCTCTAAAGAAAGAAAATAAATGCTAAAATGTCCATACTCAAAAATCTGAGCTACCAAAGACATTTCACGTGTACCTGTAACAACTCACTGGTATGTAAAAAGTGATTCATGAAAATTTAATCCTGAAGGTTTAATCCTTAATCTGCATGGGAAATTTAAGAAACTTATCAATGCTATTAATTTCACAGCATGAAAATGTAAACATGAACATACTTACAGCCCATCACCTCTGATCCTACTAAACTCTGTTGGACTGAGAGAAACAGTCTGCGCATAGTAAGTCTATCACACCAGCACCTGAGGCTATCTGATGTACAAAGAAGGCTTCTCACTTAAACAAAATAGATCGGCTCACATACAGGATAAAATAATGAACAAGTCAGCCAAAGCATCAACAAAATAAAGATTTTACTAGAGGAGTAATTGGACACCATTCATTTATTTAATAGGGGATGAGAGGTGTGACATGGTCTTTAATACTGCAACCTAAGAATTTCTCATCTGTAAGATGTCATCTCTGAAAACTCATGCCTCATATGGGATCTGCCCTAGTGTCAGAGAAAAGCTGTCTCTTGTCACTATTTCAAAAGTTAGATATACCTAAATATCTATTTATTGTCCCACAATCAGAACAGCAGTCTTGCAAAATCCAGGCTGGCTTACATTATGAAGATATAAATCCTCTCCTGCTCAGAGCTTATCAAACACATGGAACAAGAATTTTCATTTGAAGAATATTTACTTGTTAGTATAAGCAATTTGTTTCTATTTTAGTGTCTACAAAGTTGGTTTTTAGCATGTAACAATTAGTCAGAAGTACTTTGAAAGATGTTTTTGATAAAAGGGCCTTGGAAATTTTTTTTTTAGGTGGGTAATACCAACATTTTTTCCTTTTGCTTATCAGTTTAAGTGTTTCCCATTTTATTGATAAATCAAGAAAAAGAAGAGTGACTTCTGCTGTGAAAAAAAGCCCTTTGAATCCAGTGGACTGTACACAAATGCTCCATGTATTTTAAGATTCTTTTTCAACCAGTTCCAGTGATATTGTTGGCTGCCAATATTGCAAACTGCATTCTCACTGTCTCTGTGGTGTTTTCAGACAGCCTGTATTTTTGCCATAAAACGCTTGAATTTTAAAATCCTATTTCTGATTTTTTTTTCTTGGATGAGATGCAACACCAGTGGCTGGACACCTGCATTCATTTGGACATTCAGATATAGTTTATTAGCATGTAATCAAAGCACTTCTACATGATTTGAGCCATGAAAAATCACTAGTGGTAAACTTAAGCACAAGCTAATGCAAATTATCCAAGAAAGGCTTTGTTAGGCAAACCATAGTTCCAACAGAGGCAGATGCATTGGGAGTCCTGGTTTCATGGAAGGTGGATAACCTCTTTAGTCAAAGAAACAGCAGCATCTGACTTCATTCAGGCTCCCATTCCTATGTCCTGACCCCATGATTCCTGCTTATCTTGCCTCCCAAAATCAGAAAACCCAATAAAAGTAGTATGTGTATAAAAATTCTATCAAGTAATACCTTAAATTACTTGTTTCACTATTTCTTTAAGCAGAAGAGGTTTGGTTGCAAGGAAAGCAGCCCACATAAATTTGCATGTATGTGTGTCTTCAGTGTTTGTGCAGCACAGCCTGCTGATGTATAAAATTCATTTAATGTACTTTCCCATGTGCTAGGCAGGGGTTTATAAAATTCTCAAAAAACCTCCAGCCTGGCAGCAGAACTGGTTGGAAAGACTTAGAGCCAATCCAGTAGAA
>NW_024580660.1:1053202-1063122 GCF_017639235.1 Corvus kubaryi
CAGAATGATAGACTCCTCTGAATTGTTTGTTCCCCTTCAGCTATTGTTTGCCCAGCACTGAATGAGCCTCTTAGCCGCACTTGAGGGCCTGTCACAGGTAGGCAACCAACAGAGATAATTCCCAGCCTATGCTTGATTGCCCCCTTATAGACACTCACTCATGATTCTGAAAGGCCTCAGACACTGTTGAATAAACTCCTACTCGCTTCCATAAACTTTTTCTCCCACTGAATTTTCCGGGGATGTGAGCAGCTCCCAGCCCGGCCCGAGGATGCCTCTGAATGCACTCCTGTTCTGAATCAAAGCTTGACAACCCCAGGCTCTTTATTGAACAAGAGAAGAAAATGGGGCCATCCCTCCACGGGAGGAATGTGCTTTCTTCTGCAGGTGAAGCAACGTTTGCATGTTGGGGTGTGTGTAAAAGCCAGGGAGAGACTGCACTCTGCTTTTGAACACTTGCACTTTGTTGTTTCTGCTGGATGCTACATTGTGCCTTCTGGCTAAAGGTACTTTATGGTACTTCTAGTCCTCTTATGCACTCTTTTGAGTGACTTGAGATTACTACAAACACATGCTTAGCCTTTTAATTTTAATTTCTAGGTAATGGGGGAAATTCTGCTGGCTTTACTGCCAAGACAATAGGTTTCATTAGGGCAGGAGTGGTTCAACGCCTAATTATCTCATTTGTGTAGGGCTTTGTCCACAAAATCTTGTATATTCAAATGCACCTGGTTCAGACTGATCCTGAATGACACAGACCTATCCTTATCTTAATCCACCCCTATGAGCTTCTTAGAAAAACCCAAACAACAGAAAAACAACAAACAAAACATTTCCACAGGTTTGTAAACATTAATTCCAGTGTTTTAGGGCATGTTTTAAAAATATAAATGGAATCACTGGAAAAAGATCAACAGTAAAACATTGCTATTTACAGATATTATTTGTCTGATAATATTAATGATTAAATTCTTCATGATTTTTCCAAGTAAGTCCCTTCTAAAAAGCTAACAATGAGGGAAAACAAATCAGGTTGCGCAGCAAATGACACAATGTCTCTTTCTGTTTCTAATGGTGTATCAATAATATTTCAAAATGCTGACAACCCAACCACCAGTCAACCACAGTTAACATGTAAAAAATGTTCAACAAAAGGGATTAGTGGCACAACAGACAAGTCAAGATTTGTGCATCTGGCATCACAGTCAGTGTTGGTCAGTAAAAAAAAAGAGATGTCTGCATATTTTAATCTGTTTTCTGGTCACCTATGTTTCACATGTAATGGGTATTGCTAGTTTACCACGAGATCAATCCTGCAATTCCTTTTTCCATGTCTTTTGGCTGTCATTCAACTCTTCAAAACACTCAACTCTTCCTGACAACAGGGGCAGAAGCTATATTTTCTTTTGTGTCCTATGGTGTTAAAAGAGCACTGGTCCTCAACAAATTAATATCAATTGCAGGTTAGCTACTGCAGTGGTGAACGAAGCAACGTTGTAGTCACTGCTTTCAGAATCGATATCATAACGTCCCAGGTGCAACACTTGGAGCAGATACTGAAGTTCCTAACACTAAATAAAACTGATGGTTGGAGGCTGAACTATGAGAAAATCCTTTCCTGGGAACAGGTGCTTCAAAACCACTGCCAAGCACAATCAGCCTCCCAAGAACATGTTTTAGGGAGCTGCTCTTTTCATGTCACAGGAGGCTGAGAGTGCCTAATATAGTCTGAAGTTTTGCTGATTAAATCTACCCGGTAAATTCATCGGGGCAGTTTGCTAGCCCCAGAGAGGGAAGGTGGGGTCACCAAGCCCTCCCTGCAGCATTACATCATGCACTCTGACATGCATTAAGCTCCTCGGGAGGGGTTTAACCCCTCCAGCCTCTGCACCATCTCTCCCTGGGCATAAAGTCATTTGAACTACTGAAGGGACTTTGAAAAATATGGTTTGAACTTCCTCTGTTCCAAGAGGACAATAGGAATTGTGTAGGAATTAAATTAAATCCTGCTCAAAAAGTCAGTTTCTGGAAATTTAGAGATGTCTATTTTATATGTGCAGGGGTAACTGGTTCCTAATTACTTTCTCTCTTCTAATTATCAACTTAGGCAAAAATTCTGCTCCTACTTGAAGCACAGAGAAGCAGATAACATGAATCTTGACTTGCTAGGTTATCTACAACCTGTTCTTCAAAAATCAGCTGTATGAAAAGAGTGTGTTTGTGGGCGGGAAAAACAGGGAGAGGAAGAGTAATTTTCATCAGGTCAATGGACAGCTTGTGGCAGAGCAGACAAAAATTCCAGCCCAAGAGGTAGCACAAGGACAGACTAAGTTCTTTCAACATTTACTGATAGTGCAGCTAAGGTAATATTTTCAGGCAGATTTACCCCATTTTTAAAGTTAATTGACTAGTATTTTGCTCTTCATTCTGGTTTATGTTATTTAGTTAAAAATGGCAACAAGTCTTACTACAAAGGACAGAATAAACCTTTTCATAGTTGGGAAGCTCATAACACTGAAATTTAAGGCCATACAGCATTGCTCATCCCAGGGAAATTTCCTTATTAATCCAAAGTTTTCCACCTCTTCTCCTTCAGCTTCAAGGATACTGATTTCTCTGGAGCACCTGTATGGAGCTGTTAAGTTGTGGTGTTCAATCAGTGGTTCTCTCCTGATTAAGGACTTCTGTTTCTCTAGTCAGGTTGAACAGTAAGTAACTCTGTAGCACACAGGCACTGATGATCAAGGCACTGCCTTACTTCTCAGTAGCTCTTCCCCTCTGAGGTGAAGAGAACGCCTTTGTGTGTGTTCCTGACCCATCTGCATCACTCCTTGCCCTGCTGAGTTGGTGTGGCAGCTTGCTAGGCAATGGCCAGCATTATGTGAGGCACTGCAGTCCACAACAGAACCAGTGTCCAGACAGGCACCAACCCAAACCCAGGAGAAGAAAAGAATGGAAAACCCCCAAGAGAATTATCCATAAAGAAAAGTTCAATTTGAGTCTGCAGCTGTTACTGATCATTTGGTAACTCTTCACCAGTTTAAGCCAATGCCTTGTTTGTTAAAAATAAACCCATAACCAACCACAAAACAAGCAGACATACTAAAGAGCCAGGTTTCAAACTTTGACCAAACAAAAGCTGATTTATTAAGCATCTTGGCCAGTTTTCACAATTATATAAAAAAAAACAGAACTGTGAGCCATTAATGAACATCTAAGGGGATGCATGACATGGCCAGTTTCATTTGCAGTCAACTCAAGGCTCTTAAAGGATGTATCAAGGGATCATTTTTTAATCCATGCCCCATTTGTTTTACTGCTGTGTCGGGGATTCTAAATGGAAAATGGGTGCTTTGCAATATCTCTGCAATTCTTTGTTTGGATGTTTGTTTCCAAAGCTGGCTTGTCTGATTAGTAAGGCCAGTGTCATGCAGAATAAGAGAGAAACGTGTCACATTATTTCTTTGAACAGTTAAACATCCTTCTGCCTCAGTGATTATTTTTCTATTTTTATCTTTTTTTAGCAATAATTTCCTAATTTACATTGCTTCCATGTGATCTGTAGGGAAAAAAACCCCTTCATTCCCACTTGACTAGGATCAAAAGCCAATTACAATCTGATTCTTTGCTCTATTTAAGCATATAAACCAGGAATAATTCCTGATTTCCCAGTTTCAGTATCTCTCTGAATTGTGACCCTCATGTTTTTTAAACCTAAAAAAAGGTTTTAGGTGTGTGTATCAATATGGCAGTGGTGGAAGATGAAAAGACTATGTCTTGCCATAGAACAAGAGAAGCTGTATTGTTCCTGGGGCTCCTGGAGCTCCAATTAAGACAAAGCCACAATTAAAGAATCTATCTCCTGTAGCATGTTACAATTATAATACCATGGTGACTGCCAACAGCTGTGAAATATATTTCAAGGTGGTTTTGCTTCGCTTTTTTTTCAATCAGCCATCATCCTTGCATTGAGAATTAAATACTACCTGTAAAAAGTATTAAGGCAGCATAAATGCTTCCTTAATGAACGTAACTACCCATACATTATAACTCTTGATTTCGTTAATAGGGTGAAGACCAAACAGTGGTTGTAAGGTAAATTGTGTTAATAATTTACAGGAGTACAAATAGCATGTTGTCTGCTACAGATTAACAGTTCATCAAGAGCATTACCAAAGGTAAGTTCAGTTAGGACAGATTTTCATCTTTTTTAGAAGGAAAATTTACAAGCAAGTTGAATACAGGGCAAAGCTGTGAGTCAATAAACCTTAGTGTCAAATCACAGAAGGTCTGAGACCTAAAAAAACCCCAGGAAAATAAAATCTCAGTTTTTCTTTAATAAAAACTCGTTTTGCACCTGAAAAAAAAAATGGAAAAACCTCAATTCTACCTTGAAAAAATTTGACAAATTCTCCAGCCAGTGCATGCAGGATAGCACAAGTTGGGTGCTCTTAACTGCTGGTTCTCCACTGGCACTCTGAACTGTAATTAGTCAGTGGCAAATGCCAAATGTGCTGGTAAGAGCTGTCATACCGGGTTTGCAGATGCTTTGTCTCAGTCAGAGGAAACACAGCATCTTCTCGATGCAACACCACTTCGGTGTTCTGGGGTTTTGTTTATTTTCATTGCAGCACTTATCTGTGGGGTTTAGGCTGTGTTGGTATTTGCCCTGTCAGGTGCTTTTCCTTCTCAGCCCCTGGCTTGCCGTGAAGGATGCACCACTGGCTGGGCTACCCCAGCCTCAGCTCCAACATGTGACCCAGCATGTTGAGCAGCAAAGAGTGGGTGCCTTCAGGAGAGTGTAGGCACACCCCCAGCATTCTCCTATTTTTAACTCCACGATTTTCACAGTAATTGCATTTCTTGTAGAACTGCAGTTATTTTCTGACAGAGAGCAGATGACAGGTTTCCTTCAGAGCAGAGATTGCGGAGCGCTGGCACTGTCTTCAGCACAAAGCAGAGCAAAGAGTCACCAGCACACAACCATTTGCTAAGAGTCAAGACAATTCAAAAGAAACAGCCAAGAAAAGCAGGTGCCCACACAAGCTACTGACTGGTAGTTTAGCCTCATAAAGCTAACTTTTAAGAACTTTGACATTTCAGATTTGGCAGTCAAATCTGTCAGTTTGGCAGTGATCCTGGTGCAGAAAGCATGAGTACTGCCCTTGATTCTGTTTGCTAGTGAGATCCAACAAGGAGTATTTCTGGGACTGATCATAGGAAATGTTAGTTTGGCCTAGCTGTGTGGTAAACAACCAAGACTTTGCTGCTAAACTATTCATTTTATGGAATATAATGGTCAGGAAGTTTATTTCTCTAAGGATCAGAAAGGTCTGAATCTCTCCTTGTATATGGTTTTTGTGAGCGAGTCAGAAGCTGAGGGTAAAGCACGATCAGGTGTCTCTCAGAGCTGAAGACTTCTTTCCCAGACACTAAGGACTACAATCAGGGATCATACAAATAATAAACCTATCTCATCAAGACCTGGTTTCCTGACTTGAGTCTACACGCTCATCTGGAGAAGTGACGAAGGAAGTTGTGGGAAAAATATTTGATGTGTAAGGAAGCCTTCTCAGGCAAAGATGTGAACTGTGCAACTTCTCTCTCATCTTCTAGAAATGATTCTTGCTTGTTTCATCTGCTGTTGCTTTCATAACTTGTGAGCTGGAGGGAGCTGTATAAACAGGTTATGCTTCTGAATATTTCTCTGTTTTGTCTCCACTTATTTGGAAAGGAGGAGGAAGAAAAAAGTGTCTGAGTGTGTGCCAGCATCTGAATCGAAAACTTCACATGTAAAGAGTTTTCAGGTGTCTATTTTCAGCCTAAGAAAATAAGTTCCTCTTTCCATCTTCTACATCCAAATCACCTCCATCCTCGCCACTGACCTTGTCTCCCAATCTGCTTTACACTGCCAAGGATAATTTAATTTTTGACACCCAGGATATCGGCAAGAGATTCTTAGTTACCAAACCCTGACACACAACCTTAGAAAGGCATGAACCAGATTGCACATTGCAGAAATTATATCTTAGTCCTGCCTCCCAAAGCAGCCTGTAACTCACTTCTCCTCAAAACATCCCTGGCTCATTGTGCTTGATTTGAAAATGCTAGTCACTCAGGGTGGAGTTTATGCTTGACATAGACCAGATAAACTCCAGTCAGCACTTCACAATACTTTTTTTTTTTTTTTTTAATTTAATCTTTAAAAGGACAGGCTGCTGGTTAACTGAGAGTCCCCTGTTTGATTGACAGTATCTGTCAGAGGCAATGAACTCCACTTGAACATTGCCTTTATGTTCCTGTGTAAAGTTGTTCAACTGTGACCCTTCCATCTGTTCCAGCTAATCTGAAAGTCATTTAGGCCCGCTTCTCCATTCATCCTAAACACAGCGCATTCTCCTGTTAACACACATATGCAAAGTTGTCAGGCTGTCAGCTACGTAAGGGCTTTTCTCCCCTCTTTTTTTTTTCCAAACTCCCACAACATCTGTGTATACGTTTCCTTGTAATGATTGTAATTACAAAAAAAAAAAATCAGAAACTAGCTCAAATCTTACTAATTGCTTTAATGAACATGATGATAAATCTCACAGCATCACTTCAGAAAATATTCAGAGGGGTTATTTAAGGAGAGGTCATCAGGTAGCTGACTCCAGTGCTCCAATGTGCATGTGCAAACCTCCATATTTTAAAGACCGAAACAAATGATTGCCTTGAAGGTGTAAGATCTTTACCAAAAAATATATTTTAAGATTTTCAGACTGCTACTCATAAATAGCTGTTCAAATCTACTTCAAATATCTAAGATTGCCATATCTTATTTGATATGCAATTTTAAAATGCATATGAACTTATGAAAAAATGTCTGGAAACACTTAACAATGTGGTACCCTCAGTTAATTTACTCTTTAAAATTCATCTTACACCACTAGGAAACTATTCCACTAACAATGTCAGCACAATTAGTATTTATCTTGAGAACAACTATTAAATCATCTGCTCCTTGCACATGAAGTTAATGCTGACTTTAAATTCAGGAGAATAAGTAGTCATTATGGTCCTGCTCAGATATCACTGAGAAACTATGAAACACATCCAATAGGAGTAAGAAAAACCTGAGAAGCAATTTCTGATGTGTCCAAGGAAATACAAAGGGAAGGTTCTCACCCACTTAGTTTGTTATTACCACAGAAGAAAGTATTTATATAAATTTCATCATTCATTATTCATTTCTGGTATATGTACACACCAAAGTCTTTACAAAAGACCAGTTTTTTTATTAAAAACAAAAAAAAAGAATAGCATAATGCCATCTATTGTAAACTACTTTCAGAATAAAGAGAAAACTGCTAAAACTTATGGAATAAAAGCAAAACAACAATCAGAGGGAAAAAGAAAAGTATGGGAATTATTATGGAATTTGTTGTGCTTCTCAAAGGGACCATGACTGCATGCTGTACCCACCCACACTATGTCTCAAATATTTATTATATGGAATGTGTACTTCTGGTAGAATCTTGACTTCTTGGTAAATGTTAGCACAAAATGAGTGACACGTAGCAAACCTTTGTTCTCGTGGCTGATTTCTCTGACAGAAGTTATATAGAAGAATAGGATCAGGAAAAAGAAGGAAAAAAAACCCAACAGGAAAAAAGCCCCAAATCTCCCCAGCCTACTGTTCAGCTCTGTCATAGAGAAGTAAAGAAACTAGACTTCCTATTCATGTATTACCCACTCTGGTTGTCATGCAAGCTTTTTGGTCTTTCTCATTGTACTTGAATGGTGGTAAAGTAATAAAGGCAATGGGATGAACTTCTCTTTTTTTCCTTTCTTTTTTTTTTTTTTTTTTGCACTCACAAGAAAAAAGTGTTCCAGATTCCTCTTATGATTTGACAGAGTCTCAACAGTGACAGTAAAAGTCTGCCAGCCTCACATTAAAGACTCAGTAGTACAAGTTTAAGTACAAGGTTGTAATTTGTGCTGTGATTTTTATTTATTTTTTAAAGAAACATGCATTGAGCTTGCATGAATTTTCAACAGCAAACTGAAATAATCCTTATGTGTCCCAATGCTTTCCTACTATATTTATAGGAATACTGCTTGTAAAGCCCGATGTAACAAAGTACATCAAAGTTGCAGAGTTAGTTGCAAAATGCCCAAAAATGACTCAAAAAGACTTGTCTGTCTTTTCATGCGTATAGTCTCTGCTTAAAATATAGAGTCTCTCTACCTATCTTCATCAGCAAAGACTTTAGGATGAGAGTCACCTGCTATCTTTCGAGGTCTGTAGGACAGACAGATACATATGAACTGGCCTGATCTGCAGAAAGAAATGTCTTCTTTTAGGGTGTTATCTCTGCTCTGCTTGAAATGTCAGCCTGTGATGAGGAGTCACACACCTTAGATGTGCTTATTTCTCTTACTATAAAGGCCTTTGAGACAGGGAGCTTGGACACCTGTCCTGGTCTGGTTTTGACTGATGAATGTAGCCTTTATTTGCCATAAATACCATTAATGAAGAAGCTTTGACAGCCCTCCCCAACACTTCTGGCCCTAAAAACTTGGTGTAGAGACACTCCTGTTTGCTGTGATGCTGCTCTTCATATCTTCTTGCATTACTGATGGTCAAATTAATGTCTTAGAGGTCTAACAACACAAATTTTCTAACTAATGCAGGAAAGCCTCATTAATAATACAGTTAAAATACCTTCCTGGTATCTACGTCTCTTCCTTGACATGAAAATCATGATGGACTTCAGGGATGGGTTCTGAATGCTGCCTGACATGTATTGAGATTTTACTTTACCACCTGGGGATCACTGTTGCTTTCCTTTTATTTAGGATAAGGGGAAAGTAAAATGAATTTGCCATAACATAGGGCATTAATTTCAAGAGAGAAGATGTCACAAAAAAAGGAATTAAATTTTCTTAGAGATGGAAGAGAAGGTAGATTTTCACGAGTACGGGAGCCATGCATAACTAAAAGACCTCTAGGGAGAATCAGGTCTTTGTGTGTTTTCCCAAAATCTCAGAAGAACACTAAAAACCAACAACTGCTATAGCACAGTGAGAGAGAAGTTATAGCAAAAGTGATATTGGAAGTCCAAGAGGGCTGCAAAGAACAAACACTATCTAAGATTCACTGAAAGCTATGGTTCACGTCAAGTTTGAATTTTTTAGGTGCTCATGCCTGTTGTTTTTTCCAAACATCAACACTTTGTAGGAATATGTAAGAAGTTGCTAGTACGTTGAGTCTGAAAGAAAAATTCATGGATTTACAAGAGGTCCTGAAGGGGAGTTCATGGGGGAAAAAAAAGACAGAAGATAGAGGTCCGAGCTGATAATAATTCTCATTTGTAGACATATGTTTTACTTTGACAGTAGCACTCCTGGATCTGGATTTCTAGGATCTGGATTTTTCTCTGTATCAGAAGATGAGTGCTGAACATGCTCTACCTCCCAAAGTGCAAATCACCCTCTGGTTTCTTACACTGTCCAGTATGTATCAAACCTCTGCCCAGTCCTCACTGTGGAAAAAAAGATTATTTTTAATTAACACTTATACTTTATAATACTACCTTTATCTGAAAACAGAACTGATAAAATGATAAGAAAATCTGTTTGCAAACATTACTGTCAGCTACTCTGTACACTCAATTATGAAAATTAGAGACTGCCTTCAAAAATAGACCTTTTTAAAAAAAATAGAAATTCTTATTATTTGCCTTTTGATATTTGCCCCTAAAAAACACCTTTGCCACGGAGCCATTGCCAGCTAGCACGCTGCCCCGAGCACCAGGCAATCTTCTGCTTACCCCGAAGGGGAGGACGGGGCCAATCACAGTGCAGGAGGGCAGGCAAAGCTCCTGGTTAGGTTCACCTTGCCCACCGATGCCAAAGGTGCATGAAGGAGGCAGGAA